>NC_087211.1:66319164-66351664 GCF_015104395.2 Macrobrachium nipponense | reverse complement strand
TAAAACCTAGGTTATTATTTAAATACACTGCAGTTACATGCCAATGTTGACTGTCATAACATTCCTCAAGAGCAATTTCAGGGTCGAATAATAAGAATTCGTCCATCAATCCCTCTAATGAGAGAAAATGGCCAGACTTTCTCGATTTGGAATACCAGATCTCCTGACACTTCTCCTTCTTTGTAATGGGAAAAGTTTGACGTCTCTGTCTCTCTCTCTCTCTCGACGTGTATCAGTAGCGTCTTCAGTTCTCAAGGTAGAATGATTAGAGTTAATCTTTAATATTTTAGTATGTCACTGCGTGCGTAAGCAGTATGTATTATGAGCCTAAACATAACCAAACTGTTGAGGGTCGTAGCTAGGACCGAGTAAAAGATGATGTTCATTATTGGGTGAAAAAAAAGGCATATTATCTAAAAGATACATGTTGATCTGTCTATGGGTCTAGATAGAGCAGGTATGTTTACGGTATATACTATATTAGTATAGAGAGAGAGAGAGAGAGAGAGAGAGAGAGAGAGAGAGAGAGAGAGAGAGAGAACCCGAACATCTACTGAGAGATATACTTCTATGAGCCGTCGAGGAACAGAAATGTTTTATTGAGGACAGAACTTCCCTTGTTTATGAAGTTTTGGCAGTAGGGCCAAGCGGGACCCAAATCTAGTTAGTTCTATTGCCTGCCGGGTTGGTGGTTGGAAAGCAAACTATTTTGAGGAACTACAGAACGCTCTCTGTGTATGTGTTGAGAGAGAGAGAGAGAGAGAGAGAGAGAGAGAGAGAGAGAGATATATTTTGAATATTGTTTTCATGTCTATTTCATGGACAGCTTAGAGACATAAGCACATAGACAGAAATGAACATTTTTTATCCTAGGACTACGTATCTGTTCATTGGCAGCTTATGTCAATTAACAGATATGGAGAGAGAGAGAGAGAGAGAGAGAGAGAGAGAGAGAGAGAGAGAGAGAGATTCTTAATATTGTTTTCATGTCTATT
Source organism: Macrobrachium nipponense (assembly GCF_015104395.2). Classification (NCBI taxonomy): domain Eukaryota; kingdom Metazoa; phylum Arthropoda; class Malacostraca; order Decapoda; family Palaemonidae; genus Macrobrachium; species Macrobrachium nipponense. The sequence continues at coordinate 66,350,669 of NC_087211.1, read as the reverse complement.
TAATGGAGAGCTTAGAAAGATAAGCACATAAACAGAAATTAAAAGATTTTTATCCTAGGTCTACTTATCCGTTCATTTGCAGCTTATGTCAATTAACAGACACAGAGACCAAGAGAGAGAGAGAGAGAGAGAGAGAGAGAGAGAGAGAGAGAGAGAGAGAGAGAGAGAGAAGGAAATTGCAGTGTCTCCTAAATGTGTCCTAAACGAACTGATCACCTCATTTTGGGAGGCTTCTTGAGGTCAGGTCATTTCCTCGTGCCATTTATGAAATCTTGTGTCATCTTTCACGTTAACTTTTACGTCGACGAAGTTATGCTGCTACTATCATTATTATCCTCTCTGATTTTTGCCACATTTTACCATACTCTCTTACCTTCTCTTCTTTATAAACGCCTCCTTGCATTACTCTTAGTTCGCATTGTTACTTATCTTTTATACTAGATGAACAGAAGGCTTCCTTCCATACGTAGTCGTGAATGACTGAACTAGACATGTAGCAACTTTTCGTTTTATTTTCATTAGTGTTGCTTAAAATATTGATTTTCTCTCCCTCCCGTCATAACAAACTTCTTCGTCTAACCTTCAGTTGAACTTCAACGCTCTTGATTCCAAGCCACTGCCTCAAAGAAAATCAGTCATTTTTGTTATAATACTTTCTATGAGTAGTTGCGCCTTGTATCTTAGTCTTACGAATCCTTTACTATCAATACGATGACAATCATGCTTACGTGCCTACGGTTTGTGACGACAAGACGCCGAGCGTTGGTTTTCATGACCTTGAAGACTGTATTCAAGGTAGGAGACCGGGTGTTGTGCTTGGGGAGTGGTGAGTGGGGTGGTGGTGGAGGATCAGGATTTGGCGGGAGGGGGGGTAGGGGTGGGAGGCGAGGAAGGAGTAGGAACTGACTTCTTTATAACGACGCCGGTCCTAACTTCTCTATACCTTTCCCTGTTCGACACTTGCCACTCACTCCTGCAATTGTCTCTCTCTCTCTCTCTCTCTCTCTCTCTCTCTCTCTCTCTCTCTCTCTCTCGTATTTCATTGGGGAAAGCGTCGTCTGTAGATGCATTCTGCAGATAAGATTTCTAGAAATAAGATTATCTCGCCCATTCAAAGTTATTGTGGATAGATGATCAGAAGTGAAACTTTTCAAAAGTTTAGTTATATTTTATGAGTATCCGTCAGCGTGCTTGAAGTAGAATTGTAATTAACTTAAAACATAAACGGTAATGAAAGCCTGGTACCTTGGTAATATAGGAGCGTAATGTTAGGTAAATAAAAGCTCTATTCTTTTCACTCGCTTCTTGTCTAGTCCCATGTGCTGTGCGCGCTGAAACACTAGCGTCAGGAAATGAGTTTCGTGTTGTGTGTATTTTTAAAGCATTATCAAGCATTAACTTACTAGCATCATTGCTTACTAGCATCATTGCCGGTTGTTCAACCTTTATGAATTATACATGCAGAAGTGCTATAATTTTTTCGGTATCATTAATTGAAGATATGCATCTCGTGAATTTCCTACGTCTGACACCGCAGCCATTCTGCAGCATTGTTCTTTAGTTGAATCGTTTAGCTAAGAGGATTGTAACAAAGTTCGCCAGCCTGATTTGTTTTGAAATCCGAGATACACTGTTCATCAGAACTTTTTCTCTTTGGTATTAACCAGCTGTGTGTAGTTATGGAATAAGGTAAACATGAAATTTGAAAACCGTCGTGCCGTACGACATTTTGTTCAACCACACCCGGGCTGTTCCCGGCACCAGCATCGACCTGCAGGGCAAAATGGGTGGAGCTCAGTTACTCTTGAACCATTGGTGTGATACTATGTCGCAGTAGTGTCCTGTAATATTACTCTAGTCGTCCCCTTTGATTCGTCATGTAAACAGTGACCGTGCCTCGTAGATCAAGAAGAAAGTGTATGTGAACCGAGAGGATCTATAACCACAGAAGGTGAATATGTGTTTTCAGCGTTCAATTTAGGCGAATTTTTATTGTTGGTACTTGCTGGAAGCGGCCAGTCCCTCCCTGGCGTCCGTTGGAAGAGGAAGAAGGTCCGCACTGGAACTCGGTCTTCAAAGGGAATACTTTTCCTTTTTATCTTACCTTTCTAAGTGTATGCAAGCGCCGTAGCAGTTGCTTTCACTTATTTGAAGTAACTGCTACTTCAGTCGGTTACTTGGGAGGTCATGGAACACACTTCGTTAAGTCATTCATGAAAGTTGATGATCATGACGGGGAAGGAAGCACGACGTATTGAATGTAAACCAGAAACCTGTTTACCTTCACGCAGTGGAATGGTCTCGCTGTTATTTACTTATTTATTTCTTTATTTATATTTGTATTTATTGATTTAGTTAGTTTTCCTTCAATCCTGGAAAATGTTACGTTGTTACATCCGTCTACGTCAGTCCAAGGTCTTCCGACGGGCCGAGAATTGCACAACGTTGGACCGTGGTTTAAAGGAGGGTTACGTCTGTTTGCCACCCCCCACTAAATGCTTACCTGGTCTCCCCCCAACCTTCCCTTTACCTATTTCGTATCCCCCCCCCCCTTCTTCCTCTTCTCCTCCCATCCCTCCTCCCCCAGAACTTACCTGTCGTCCACTGAGTCATCATCCCTGTCTGACTGTAGCCGTTGCTTTTGCTTCACCAGAAATCGTTACTAAACGACTTCCTCCCATTTTTTTGTGTCCGACATATTTGTCGGATTTTTTTTAAAAATTTATCTTAGGCCCGATTATCTCGATCTTTATTTAAATTGGTCAGATATATTTGTCGTCCTTTTTTTATTGTCTGAAGTTTGTCGACTTTTTGGGGGGATCTGATGTATTTGTCGACATTTGTAATTGACTACTTGATTCCCAATAGGAACCATAGACTGTTGTAACTTATTTTGTTCAGTTAGGCCGAAACAGCTTAGGTTTTCGTTCGTGTGTTTTGATTTAACGGACTTTTGTTTGAACCCCATCCTGATGTTTAGACAGTATAGTTTCATGTATGCTTATTGATATACATTGCTTAAAATTTATGCAAACTTCGCATTGAATAACATATAGCCTATCAACCCCAAATTTTAGGCCTAATTGTCATAAAAAATTGTATAACTTTAATCCGAAGTTAAACCACACAGACTCTTCATGTAATGTTGAGGAACAGCTTAAGAAATATGAAATTATATTAGTGGTTTAGTTATAGGTTATGCCTAGATGTAAATAAGTTTTCACGCTCACCATTTGTATCAGTTATGATGGTACGCCTTGATTGGGACCTTCCAGCTGATGGATTTTTATTATTGCTGTATTTCGCTGGCGTTGTTTATTGCAGATACGTAAAAGTGGAGTTGGTTTATTACCAGTTTTGACAGCTGATCATATATACGTTCCAAGCCGAGACCTTGAAATGTGCCTGACCTAATGGAACATGCTCTTCAATTTGTACCTAAAATGACCTTTTATTATTTCGTTGTTTGTTAGGTTGCTTCAGACCATTACAAAGGTGTAGTCTTCTGTTGTTTTTCAGCAGTGTTGCATGACATTCATATCAGCCGCATAGGCTTATTTATAGCTTGCTTTTAACGTTGCTTAAGTCATCACTTAGGAACTTACTGTTGAGGTGGGTGGGGCTAAGCCTTATAGTTCAAAATCATATCACCTTCAGGTAGTCAACAATGTTTTCACAGTTAAAATGTATTTAGTTGCGATGTGTAGCGTTTTCTTCTCTTTGGTGTTGAGTGACATTCTGTGGTATATGCTGAGTATGCCCAGATATCGGTACTATCCACAACTCATGGGGCGGTCTAGTCCTACTCACAATTTTTTCGCCATGGTAAAAGGACTTGGACAATACCTGTCACGGAATATTCTCTGCCTAATTGACGGCAACTACGACACAATAAATGTTTCACAATTTTACCTTCTCTTTGATTGATACAAATTTCCTTTGGTTCACGTGCCTTGGTTATGTGGAAAGGAACTTCACAAAGAACGTGGACTTGGGGTAGACGTCATAGTTGTGTCGTAAGTGCAGTGTAAAAATGTTTACACTTGAATTTGCTGTCGCCAGTAACTTTATGTTCTGTTTACCATGGAGGAATTTGGTATACATGCAATAGTGCGTCTTCCCTATTCCCTATAAGTGACCAAGTATGTTTTCGCGTGTGTGCAAATGCACTGCTTATGTGGTGAAGGTTAACATCGGACTCAAGCTGATGGTTCCCAAATGCCGTATCCTGTCATTAGCTACGGTATCCTTGATACAAGTCCGTCATTGTCGATGGAATTGCATCTGGTCTTGGCTTTTGAGTACTTGACCGTTTTCTCCACCTTATTGTCATGTACTCGCTTTCATACGGTTTTTTTTTCTCTTATACAATTTATAACAACCCGTATTGAGTCCGCTTATTGTATTGCTGCTTATATATATATATATGCATCCGGAATTATTTCTTTAGTTTTCTAACTTGCTATGCTGGTTATTTGTGAATGTTTTTGTTTTATTAATTTACCGTTTCTCTCTTCACATATGCACACATATGAATGTATTAGTAATAATACTCAGTGTGAAAGGCGATTTCATTCTCTTCTCTGCATTGTAAAACACATAGACTGGACAGAGTTCATTCTCACATGCTGGTGTTAAAAGTGTAAGCTGTAATTTCTCCTTCTTCCCGTTGCATGCATTAAATGGCTCTTTGACATCAAATACTCATCGTGCAGAGGCGAGGTCACGGATCACATGCCCGTTTTAGCGTCTGAAGTAATATTGCATGGAGTTGAGGCAACAGAGCCTTGCGGTTGAGGTAGTCTTAGCCCATGACCGATTTTGTATCGGGCGAGTAGGTAGAGCTAGCTCCGCCCAGCAGCTGTTGGGAATTTTATAAACCGATATCATAGGCCTAGACATGCAAGAATTTCTAGTTGAGTGTGTGTGTGTATTTCTAGACAGTAGTCACCATTTTTTTCTTGTTTACATTTTTGCTTTACTGGTCAAGCCCAACTTTCTCTCTCTCTCTCTCTCTCTCTCTCTCTCTCTCTCTCTCTCTCTCTCTCTCCACATTCCTTAGGCTCTCCTGGTGTAGTCTAGACCTATTCTCTCACTTTGTCGCTCTCCAGGCTCTGTAGGCTCCCCTGGTGTAGTCAAGACCTCTCTCTCTCTCTCTCTCTCTCTCTCTCTCTCTCTCTCTCTCTCTCTCTCTCTCTCTCTCTCCAGAATCTTGAGACTCCCCTGGTGTCTTGTCGTTAACGTCAGATCCCCTTTCTCCTCTTTAACTTTCTTTCGTGAGAAATGTCTGTCCCAGAAGGTTGATGACCTTTGGTCCGACTGTGTTGAAAGTCCAGTTACTCTGGTCATGAGGCTTCTTGGCGAAGAATGGTACTAATTATATTTGTGTGTTGCTTAAACATACAAGTGTGAGAAGCTTTTTTCTTTTTCAACTGTCTGTTATTTAATTGGAACTTATTTTGATTGTGACTTGCTTAACGGGCAGTGATTGAGGCCTATGTTCGAAAAAAAAAATGTGTTCATCTGTTTCTGAAAGTTTTGTGTGAGGACTCAAGGTTTTTTTTTTTAAACATAACTTATTACTTGGAATTTATAGCACTTGTGGCTTATTTAAGGGATGGAGGTTTCTTAGGCCTGTAATAGAAAGAATAGAGCTTCAACTTGGGCATGGAAGTCGTTCATACTTGTTTATTATGTATATGAACTAGTAATATGCAGTGAGGGATGAAAGAATGCTCCGACATCGTGCGACACAGGTATTATTTTTTTATCATTATTATATTGTTGTTGTTGTTGTCAGTTACGTGTAACATCCTCCTTCGTAATGATTACTGCCATTTTTCATTTAATTTTCTATTATTGAAGAACTGTGGTTCCAAGGCTAATATTTTAGCTGTCTTCTGTTACAAGTACCTCGATGCCTCAGCCCACATTTATTTAAGTGGTGAAGGTCTCTCTTGTATGACTCAACCCATATGATAAGGGTACATGTTTGCGTGGATTTTTCCTTGTTTTGCTCTCAGGGCAAGAGAGGTGACGTCCTGTGGACTTAAAGTCGTCCCTTGGGAGGCAAGATTTGCCTTCAAATTTTGCATAATCAATTACATTTTAGCCAAAAATTAGCAGGACTTATTTTGAATGGAATAAACTATAGTCGATTCACATCAACCGTGCATTTGATATCTAGGCCAATCCCTTACGACGCTCCTGATTGGCTGTATCCCTCAGGAGAGGTGGAACGTACATCCTAGCCATGTGAACTCTCGAGACTGAGAGTTTCCAGCCCTGTGATTGGCTTATCAACAACCAATCAGGAGCGTCGTAAGGGATTGGCCTAGACATCAAATGCACGGTTGATGTGAATCTACCATAGCTCCCTTAAAAACGTCGAAAGCCCTTTCTGGTTAAAAAAATTTCAGCCGTCCTTAAATCGTAGCTTTCGTAATATACTGTATTAGGCCTATATTGTCCCTGTCGTTCCCTTATATAGGAAACATAGATTAACTTTGTAAAGGAGAGAATGTTACAGAATAAGAGTGGAACGAAAGGATAGTTTTGTTCAGTTCGTATGTGTGAGTCACGAGGTCACATACAGATCGAGCGGCATGTGCTCTTTTAGTACCTCATAAATAATTCTCTCTCTCTCTCTCTCTCTCTCTCTCTCTCTCTCTCTCTCTCTCTCTCTCTCTGTGAACACGGATTTGGAGAGCCGTTGACGATCCCTTATGGTCGTTATTAAAAACCATCATCTAATGGTTAAAATCGACCCTGGATCGTCGACCCTCCCCCCAAGTAACGATCTCCCCTCATGTCAGTTCCCTCTCTCCCCCCCTATCCCCTCCCATCCCATCCAGTACAATCCCACTCCTTCCCACATATATGTCAGATGTTTTATGTCTTCCCTTACCATTAAAAGGACTTGAGAGGGACAAATTACTGTTTGATCAATCGATGAGTAATTATTGTTCCGCCGGGGGTTTTACTTAAACGGCGCGCCTGGGTGTAAATGAGTTTCTCATATGCCGTGTTTAAGTGCCTGTGTGTTGTTTGCTTGTGCGGTATCTGTGTACATGCATTTGCTGTGTGGGTGTTTATGGGATGTCAGCGCGTAATGTGTGGAAACTGTGCTGATATGAAAGGTGTCTTTGGATTAATTAATTATATTATTTGCACATATGGCTTCATAGTATGAAATGGCGTGGTGTCCTAGACGTATATGTTGTGAATTTTTAGTCCTGTAAGTCTATACAGTATTGTAATTATTAAATTCCCGTCATACACAGAGCATCTAAATTAGTTGCGTATTATATTGTATTATTTGCACGTACTGCTTCATAGTACGAAATGTGGTGTCATAGGCTTATAAGTTGTGAATATTTAGTCCTATAAGGCTATACAGAAGTCTTAGAATTTAAAAATTCTCGATATACAATCGTGTTAGTCGCTGGTAAGTCCCATTAAAATGTTGGCAAAGGGACGGTGCTGAGAATCGTATTGCTTCATAATGCTTTTGATAAGATGGTTCAGGATAGCATTTTAACTATCCTCTCTCTCCGCTTGCCGTTTTGCAATGGTAGTGTCACTCCTGTTATAATAGTGTTAAGGCTTCTAATTATAACGATAACGACGTGAGTTGAGTGTTGCAATGCTTTCCAGCTGTTGCAATATCGGTGTGTTTATTTTATTTTTTATTTGCACTGTAAGTTTAAATGTGTCGTTATTTACTTGATTTATTTGTTCCAGGTGGATTGCATTATAATATCCCCCGTGATTTTCTTATTCGTAGTGCCGATATTAAAATGGTTATTATTCTACTGGCTTTTCATAGTGTCGTGAATATAATTGTACGTAGTTTTTTTCCCCGTTCATTCCTGTGTACGAATCGAGATATTATACACCTTTCCAGTTTCATTGTCTTTGTTAGGCAACAGAAGATTTTTATCGCTTTAAAAGGTTTTGGGTTATAGTGAAATTTACTTTAGGGATTTTATTTTTATTGTTATGTCTCTCTCGTTGACGATACTTTTTTTGTGTACAGTTCTTACTTCTTTTACGATACTTTTTTGTGTACAGTTCTTATTTCTTTGACGATACTTTTTTGTGTGGTGTTCTTATTTCTTTGACGATACTTTTTTGCATGTGCTGTGTTCTTATTTCTTATTTCTTTTTTGTGTGCTGTTTCCTATTTCTTCGACGATACTTTTCTGTGTACTGTTCTTACCTCTGACGATACTTTTTGTGTACTGTTCTTAATTTTTGTTGCGTCTTCATATTTTCTTTCATTTGCTTTTATTGGATCTCTTCTCTCTCTCTCTCTCTCTCTCTCTCTCTCTCTCTCTCTCTCTCTCTCTCTCTCTCTCTCAAGAAGGGAAGGGTCATGTCTTTTGATGGCCGATGTAGCTTTCGTTAAAGGCAAATTCTCGTACGTAGATTCATTCGAGAAGAAGTCTTCGTGATAAAAAGCTCATCTCTGTTGACCCACTTTAGTTTACAATAGTTATTTTCTCCTTCAAGGAAACTCAAAGTAAAAGTAAACTCTCTGTTAATATAGGCGGAGGAGAAGTCAGACGGATATACCCTTGATTGTGAAGTCTATGCTGATTGTTAACTGTCAGGTAACTTGGGATGGAAAAGTGGATTCGTTGTAATTAACGTCGGATCGGTTGACTTTTTCGTGTTGTTTATCGTAGTTTGAATGTTACCAGCAGACAGCATTGCATCTCGTATTTGGAAGGCAATTAACATTTTTTTTCTCTCTTGTATGTGGAAGGTACGGTAATTTACAGTGCTATTTCATATGTGAAAGGTTAGTAACGGGGTTGTACTCGTTTATGGAAGGTAATTACAGTGCTGTTTTGTCTTATGTGAAAAGAAATTTACAGTTTCTTTGCCCGTAAGTGGAAGGAGGTATAGTGAGTTGCGTGTGAAGATAATGAACAATGCTCTTTGTGTTGTGTAGTGGGTATTTTACAGTGCTTTTTTTCATTTATGGAGTTGTTTCTTATATACGGAGGGCAATCAACGTTGCTACTTCTCCCACGTGGAGAGTCATATAGTTTTTATTTTTTATTATTATTATTATTTTTTTTTTTTTGCTAAGGTAAATTACCAGTACGGTTTCTTCTATAGTGCTGGAAGGGATCGTAGCGTCATTTCTTGAAGTTTGAAACAAGAACTTCCATAAACGGAGGGGAAAAATGGAGAAAAAGAATAGATCTTGTCTTTGAGGTTTGCGAAAACTTTGAACAGTTTCTATTTAGGCCATGAAATGTTTTAACAGAGTTTATCACTGCAGTTGTATCTTGTTTAACACACACACACACACCCCACACACACACACACACATATATATATATATATATATATATATATATATATATATACATGTACATACACAAATTCATCAAGTTACAAATGTCCTTTAATATCCAGTTCGCTCTACCTCGGAATTAATTAATCTTCGTATATATTAATTGATAATTATTATCAATAAAAAACCCTTCTTTTAATACACACACACACATATACATATATATATATATAAGAAATTATACTGATTATAACTGTTTAACATTTATTTCTCTGGGTACGGTATTATATTTATTTCTCTGGGTACGATATTATTCTGCGAGGTTGGGTAACACAGGAAGAAGATTACAGGATTCTATTTTGTAAAAGTGATTTATTAAATAGTCTTGTATGTTTTTTTTCTTGCTTCTTTTCAGTATTATATATTCATTTTACACGAGACATAACCTTTTATGATTGCTGCTTGAATAATACTTCAGTGATATATTTTGTATTTTATTTCCATGTGACTATTTCGGAGATCTAATTTTCTTCTTCATAACGTATATCTTTTCGTTATTTCCTATTTTTGTTGCTATTTCCCTTTTTTTTTCTTTGCGTTTGGTATTTTTGTGTGTTATCTAGTCCCAGCATTCTAAATATGTACTTTTCACCCTATATTAGTATTCTTATCAGTACTTTGCATGCTGGAACGAATGATCGTTTATATCGCATCATGTCTGATGCAAGTGAGATCGTCCAAGTAATAGAGGAACCCCCAGATACTTAAAGTGATGGTAAATAATAATCGGTTTATTTCTAAAGGAAATATTTCATGCGTCATCATCAATGCGATTAGGCCAAACGTAGGCAATACCCAGGAAGTGAGTCATAGCTGCATCGCTTGTGAAACGTGTTTGGATTCTGTACTATTTTGGGACGTATCCTTCCTGTCTTTGTCGATGAAGCGTATCGTCCACAGCATGTCACACAAACACACGCACACGCTAATTATATAAATATATATTATATATATATAATCTTTATGTATTTTATTTAATTTATATATAATATAAGTTCGTGTATATATATATATATATGTTGTGTGTTCGGAACTGTCAGATCAAAAAAAAAAATTTTTAGACCTCTTGGGTGTGTGTGTGTTTTTTTAAAGACTTTTCCATAATCCACTGTGAGAGTGCGTGTATCATATCTTGTGTATATACGTATTGATCTGGGTACGCGATTTCTAAATTTAGTAAGTGCAACTCATTCGTTTTCCTGTCTCCACTGCCGTTGGTGGCATTCCTGTCTCGTTCTTGTAGTAAAGTCTAACAAAGAGTTCCTTGCGTTTCCCGTCACTTCTTTTTATTTACTTTTTTTTTTGGGGGGTGCCAAAACGTTCACATCAAATTGAATATACGTTCCGGATGCTTTGTCTAACTACTCACAAAGCATCAGCTGTCATTCGTCTGCCAGACGTTGTCAGGACTAGTTCAGCTGCTTCTTCGTCTTCGAGATTTGCAGCTTCTTTTTATCATAATTTTTTTAGGTGGTATTGTTTGCATTCTCGGGAAGATTGGCGTTGTCTGTAAACAAGTGAGTTTTTTATTTATAGATTTATTTTCTTAAATCCAGACCTTTGTTGTTCCCTGACGTTTGCCTTTACTAGGATTTCAGCAATTTGCGAATCATCGATTTTCCATCCGTTGAATCTTTTCCTTTTTTTATATTTATCTTTTAATAGTCATATTTTTGTGATAGTGGGCCAGTTTTTATGGAATTCCTTGTTCTATATATATATCATCTTTATTCGTGATGTTGTCGGAGATTTTACTTTACTACACGTAGACTTTTTTTTTTTTTTTTTTATATATATTAGTCGGCTGATGCGAAAAAAGGTATATGTGGCCCTTTACGAAAAAAATATGCCGAAGGTGCCCCTCGGTGCTGGCAACAAGTGATGCGGGTTGTGAAGGAGATCGAAGTGTCACCTTTGGGGGCAGATCTTGAAAGGGGGGAGGGGATGGGGTTGGATTGCTTATTTTGTTTCGCCTTCTAAGATGTCATTATATTCGAATGACGTTGAACTATTTGATCTAATCTCGTTATTTTCATTGTCTTACCTTAATGGCTGTATTGCTTGCAGTTTTATTTATTTATGTAATTTTATTTCTGAAGGCGTAGTAGAAACATCTTCGTATGGAGCACATTCACGGTGATCTATTAATGATTGAATTGCATCGCTTTATTTGGTCTGAACCCTTCCCTTGTACTTGTAGCTTGGTCTTACCTTGTAGCATATTTAAAGAAGAATCGCTTGATATAGTAAATATTAGAACCATTAAACTGTGCATGTTTATAGGTGGCCTAGCATTAGCTTACATTGCTTTGAATGAGCTAGAATATTTTGTTTGATTTAAGAAGGACGTCATCATCATCATCATCATCATCCAGCATCACCATTACGATCAAGGTATAGTAATCGACTGTCTATCACGAGTGACACTTTAATTATGAACTCGTCTCTCCCCCGGCGTGACCTTCTTAGAGGGGAAAGAAAACTAGCAGTTGGGGGAAGGAGGGACGAAGGCGTGAGGGGAAAGTGGGCGTGGATGGGTGAAAGGGACTTTCATGGGACCTCGGTGGGAGAAGGGGAGGAGGGGGAAGGGAGGGGACAAGGACGTGAGGGGGGAAAATGGGCGTGGATGGGCGAGAGGGACTTTCGTGGTACCGTGGTGAAAGAAGGGAAGGCGGTGGGTAGACAAAGGCGTGATGGGGGGAAAATGGGCGTGGATGGGTGAGGTGGGAGAAGGGTTGGGAGTGGGGGGGGACAAAGGCGTGAGGGGGAAATGGGCGTGGATGGGTGAGAGGGACCTCGATGAAGGAAGGGGAGGCGGCGGGTGGACAAAGGCGTGATGGGGAAAATGGGCGTGGATGGGTGAGAAGGACTTTCGAGAACCTCGGTGGGAGTGGTAGGGATTTTAGGCGGCTAAAGGGCGGCTGCGGCGGGAGGACGGACACACAGACACACGCACACACACAGAGGGTCTCAGCCGAAGGAGTCATCTGGCGACGGAGCGGCGTCAAAGGGCAGAATCAATACCCCTCTCTGGAGATCAATTGTTTTCTCATGGCCGCGCGATTGTACCCCCCCACCCCCTCTCTCCCCCTCCTTCCCCCTCCCCCTCGCCCTCCTCCTCCTCCCTGTTTTGCCCCTTCAGGAAGATCGATATTCGAAAGATTTGGGTTTTGTGTTACATTTAAAAGGCGCGATTGTGGGTCTTTAGGACATAGGGATGGTTTCGGGCCACGTGGTCCACCAAGTGTCTTTCCTCTCTCTCTCTCTCTCTCTCTGTCACTTTTATTCATCTTCTTTTTTAATTCCTCCTATTTAAGAAGGGGGACAGAAGCAGCAGCAGCAGCAGCTGGTGAGGAAGGAGGATAGAGGCAGTAGGAGGAGGGGAAGTGGGTTGGGGGTAGGGGGGAGAATTAGTTGCGGTTCCGCCATAGACAGATGGGAGCCTTTCGATCGACCCATAGGTTGTCTGGGTTGATTGTTTACTTTCCAGTGACTTACCTTACATGATGGTCCACTTTGAAGGGGGGCGGGGGTAGGGCCTGTTCTCGGCCGTTTGTGACACTCTTATTTTGACGTGTTCCCACGTACACGTGTGTGTACATGTATTATATGATATATATATATAGTGTGTGTGTTTAAATATGATTTACATGCACACGTGTCTGTATGTATTTTGGGAGCAGTTATAAGGCCTGCAATCTAATATATAAGCTATATACATAGGTACATAGCTATAAAGAATGTTAATTGGTCAGTGTCTTTATGATTCATTTTTTAATTTTAGCAGTAATCACTCTAAGTAAAAAAAAGACATTTAAACCTTGTTCTTGCCTTTCGGTAATAGCTTCTCTCCCAGAAGGCGAAGATGTCAGAAGTATTCTGTATTCTTTAACCTTGGCCGGACACCATTACTGCCTGCTTTCACGACATGCTTTGATCTTGAGGTAATAGGATTCTCTCTCTCTCTCTCTCTCTCTCTCTCTCTCTCTCTGGCAGGATGACGAGATGTCATTGGCAGAGTTTTTCCAGGAATGGGCTAGAAAGCAAAAAAAAAAAAAAAAAGAGATCCTCTGTGAGATTAGAATGGAAAATTTGATGTCTTGAAAAAAAAATATTCTCTCTCTCTCTCTCTCTCTCTCTCTCTCGAACTCTCGAACTATGGCCGAATAGGTATACTACAGGTCGTGCCACGCAACATGAGTTTACTTAAAAATGAAAATGAATTGGAATATACCATGTACTCTGCCAGTCTTAAATAAAAAATAGAACTGAGTAGCATCAAACGTTTACAAAATCAAAGAGGGGTTGGCTCCAGTCATGAATACTAGAAACCTTCCTCCTTAAGTTTCATCACAGGTGTAGAACTGATTTCAGATACTCTTTAGTGCCTCAGAACTCGGAAAGTGTTTACTTTGGTGCATCTCACCTATCACAAATCAACAACCAAGCATTCTTTGAAGCATGAGTTACGCAATTCCCGGGATATTCTACTGGATAAGCCAAGGATATGACTGTATGAAATTCTAGGAATCGGGTTCTATATTGCCAGCCTCGGTATGCAGTTCCTCCCCACAGTAACATTTGTTTCCAAAAAATCAGGTCGTGCAATAAAACTATGCAATTCCAAAAATCGGGTTTTACATTAACACTGTATGTGATTCCAAAAACATCGGGTTCTTCGGTAGAACTGTATGCAGTTCCAAAAATCGGGTCTTGCATTAACACTATGTGATTCCAAAAAATCAGGCCCTCCAAAAATAAAAAATAAAAACTATGCAATTCCAAACATTGGGTCTTACAGTTACACTATATGTGATTCCAACAAATCAGGTCCTGCGTTAATACTTTGTATACAGTTAAAAGGGCTTAACAGTAACTGCAACAAATAACAGCCTAGGGTCTCATAATGGAGGGTGCCAATGAGGTAGACCACTCTACTTCCGGAGGGCGGAACCGATTAGAAAATCTCTTTAGTGTGAAGGTTGCATTTCATTAGCAAATCCTCCCGCATTCAGGGAACAGAAACATTCGAAGAGTTTACGGATTGCTTATGAAGGTTTTAGTTTTGTTTGCCATGAGCGGAAAGGAACACAATCAAGCGAACATTTGCTTCAATATCAGTTGTTTGCAGAGCTGCTCTCGAATGTTTTGGTAACTGAAGGGTTTGGTCGAGGTGGGTGGTAAGGATATGCTTACTGTAGGTTCTCTCTCTCTCTCTCTCTCTCTCTCCTCGGTATCATCATTTGATTACTTATTTGCATCTAATTATAAATTGTTAGATTCTCTCTCTCTCTCTCTCTCTCTCTCTCTCTCTCTCTCTCTCTCTCTCTCTCTCTCTCTCTCTCTCTCTCAGGATTGTCATATGATTAACCTCTTTATATGTGATTATAAATTGCTAGAAGTGTAGCCTCTCTCTCTCTCTCTCTCTCAGGATTGTCATGTGATTAACTCGTTTGCATCTAATTATAAGTTGTTAGAAATGTAGCAGGGTAATAATGAGAGTACTTAAAACGTTCGCCCTAACAACGAGAAAAAGCTTATTTTTCGCAAAGAAAGTCACTTACATCCGTTAGAATACTGATTCACGTTGGCATCCTGTCTGAATTATTCCTTTCTTTTGAGAAGTTGTGATTTTTTTTTTTACTTTGAGACATCCTTTTATGACGTCTTCGTATGGTAAAGTTTTTATTTTGTCTCTTTGTTAATTTTCCGGCGTCTTGAGTTTTTTAATTTTATATATATATATATTATTATATATATATATATATATATATATAAATATATAATATATATATATTTTTTTTTTTTTTTTTTTTGAGACATCCCTTTTGGACGTGTTCGTATGGTATGATTTTTATTTTGTCCCTTCGTTTCCTTATCCGGCGTCTTCAAGATAGTGATATGCGTAGATAGACCTTTTTGTTGTTAGCATCCTGTCCTACCCTAATGATAGTATGTATATATATATAGCCGTTTGAACCGGATAATGAGGACGATAATTGTGAATGCGATTCAGTTATTGGCAACGTCAGATGTTGGTCAAGGTTATTGGTAGGGCGCCATTGTTGATAATAATGACAATAATGTATCTTGTGCTTTTATCCAGTTTTTTTCTTCTCAATCTTACTGGTAATTACTTTTATCATTTTTTTTCTCAATCTTACTGGTAATTACTTTTATCCATTTTTTCTTCTCAATCTTACTGGTAATTACTTTTATTCAGTTTTTTCTTCTCAATCTTACTGGTAATTACTTTTATCAAGTTTTCCTCTTCTCAATCTTACTGATAATTACTTTTATCAAGCTTTTTATCAAGTTTTTTCTTCTCAATCTCACTGGTAATTACTTTTATCAATTTTTTTCTTCTCAATCTTACTTGTAATTACCCTTATCAAATTTTTCTCTTCTCAGTCATAATAATATTTACTTTTATCAAGTTTTTTTTTTTATTTTTTTTTCTTCCTCAATCTTTCTGGTATTTACTATTATCCAGTTTTTCTTCTTAATCTTACTGGTAATTACTTTTATCAAGTTTGTTGTTCTTCTCAGTCTTACTGCTAATTATTTTTATAAATTTTTTCTTTTCGGTCTTACTGATAATTACTTTTATCAACTTTTTTCTTCTCAGTCTTATTGATAATTACTTTTATCAAGTTTTCCTCTTCTCAGTTTACTGGTAATTACTTTTATCAAGTTTTTTCCTCTCAGTCTTACTGGTTATTATTTAGGTTTTAATAACGGCACCAAGATAAAGTACTAGAGTGGATTGCAACCTAATCATAATGCTATTAAAACTGCAGCATAGTATAAAAAAACTTTTTCCTTTAAAGTCCCGACCATATTCAAAGTGGATTGCATCCTAATGATTATCATAATGGTATTAAAATTACATAAAATTATTTTGAAAGAAATATTCGATTTCTTAAGTCCCTTTTTTGTGAAGTCTCGAAGATAACTCAAATAGACTGGAATGCAGCCTAATGATAATTATAATGGTTTCAGAATTTCATAAAATTAATTTGAAAGAAATATTTTGTGTGAAGTCTCGAAGATATTTGAAGTCTAGTGGAATGCAGCCTAATGATAATGGCATGAAAACCACTTAATAATATAAACAAAAATATTCAACTTTGTATTTTATTTTATTTATTTATTTATTTGGCAAAAAAAAAAAAAGTCTCGTTTGTCGTGTCACCTTTGAAAAGCTGCTGGGAGGAAATGATTTTTTTAAAAGCAATTTCCGATGCTATTTAGTGTCGCGTTGCGGTCCATCAAATATTCGACATTTCATTTTTAGCAGTGCCACAGAACGGACGCTGTTGTACGTAGGCTCGTTGCCGAAATCATTTCAGGTTGCTGATGTCGTGTGCTTTTGTGGGTATTCATGCGGGAATGCCGTTTGTAATCGATGTGTAAATAAATAATTTGAACACACAAGCATGTATGTATGTATGTATGTATGTATGTATGTATGTATGTATGTATGTATACATACATACACACACTATATGTTGATATTTATATTCTCCATTTTACACACAGGCTCTCTCTCTCATATATATATATATATATATATATATATATATATATATATATATATATATATATATATATATATATAATATAATATGTATACATATATAATATATATATATATATATATATATATATATATATATACATACATACATACACGTGTGTTTGTAGTATGTACTATATAAAAACATACTCTACTTTATGAATTGATGATAAAGTAATGAATAAAGTACGACTTTACAATGATAACTTGCAGGAGGTTGTCCGTTACCGCATCATCGACGACCTCAGAAAGCAAAATATGAAACTTTCAATGTCTAATTTTGATGGTTTTAGTATTATAATTTTATTCTCGAGTCCACCCGGCACTGACAAGCATGCTAATGGAACCTTAGCACTGAAGGGCATCTGTAGCCTTTCGGTCTTGCCATCGTACGGTTTCCATTCGTCCTAATAATTACCATTAAAACTCATTATTTAAGTGCGTGGTCTGACGGAATTTATTTTATATGATTGGCTTAAATTCAAGGTCAAGAGGCTCAGCTTCATCGGTTTATAATTATTCTCGGTCTCAGTGGCTTTTAAATTGTTTACGGTCAGAAGTTGGTTTTGCTGTTTTGAGATTTCTGGAGGTCCCCAGGAATATGTTTTTGGTGTAACTCGAAGACGGCGTTTCACTAATTTCATGTCAAATACTGTATGATTATATATTTATATATATATATATATATATATAATATATATATATATATATATATATATATATATATATATATGACTGGTAAAAATGTTCTGTAACAACAGAATTCCATCTAATAAAAGGAGCCCATAAAAACACCAAAATGTAGAGAGAATAGTACTATATTTCAGAGACTGCTGTCTCTCTCTCAGGTATATGAATGAGAAAAGTTTACAGAAAAGGTGGAATTATATCCACCGAGATTCGTCCACAAGTAAGCCAATTTAGGTCACCCCCGCTGATAATCTTCCTTTAATCTTCTTAAGCGTTGGTTGAATGAACACTGCGTCGACGATGTCCACGATGTCGCCAATTCCCTTTTGAGATGTTCATTACCTGCTTCCTCTTTTATTAAGGCCGATTCCATCATTTGACTCTTGTACCGGCAGTTGCTGCTATAAATTACACGTGACATATTCCAGTTTATTCTATGGTTATTTGTTCATTTATATGGTTGAAAATAGCCGAGTTCTGTTGTCCATACCTAACTGACCGTTTGTGTTGTATTAATCTCTGGGGAACAAGTGATTTACCTGTAAATCCGATGTAAGATTGGTCACAGTCCTGGCATGGGATCTCATATACCCCAGAGTCTTTGGGCGATGTCTTTTGTTGGACGTTAATCAGGGATTTGGCTAAGGTGGGTATTTGGTGGGTAGGTAAATGCAAAGGGTTGGATTTCCCAAGGGTTGTGAGTTACTCTCTTAATCGTCTCCAGGTGGGGAATTTTTATTTTATTGTTGGGTGTGTCTCTGGTCTTGTCTTTAGGGGTCGGTAGAAAATTACGTTTGCTTTTTGAATTGCTTCTCAATTATATGGTCAGGATACTTTAAAGATGAAAGTTGCTTGCGAATTAGTTCAAATTCTTTTTCCAGGAAATCTGGGGAACAAATTCGTAAGGCTCTTAAGAATAGGTTGCTAGCTACACCTATCTTGATAGTATTGTCATGATAGCTAAAGTAGTGAATATATGAAAGTAAGAACGTTGGTTTTCTGTATATGGTAAATTTGTATTCTGTCGTGTGTCTGATTATTAAAACATCAAAGAAAAGGAATTTTGTTTGTCTTTGTTTCCCAATTCAAAGTTTAAATTTGATGCTGCACTAATGCGTTTAATTTTGGAGAGGAATTCATTAAAATTACACTAATTAATCAAAATGTTAGTTTTAATGGTTCATTCGGGCGTAATCTCATTCCATAGCAGTTGTTTTTGGGTTTTATTGCAAAAATTTATTAAAACTGGGTAGTCAAATATTCCATGGGTACAGATTGGGCTTTAATAGGACCTTAAAGGACTACCCATACTACAACCAAATTTTTTGCTTTGTAAGAATGATTCGAAATGAAAATATCGTTTATTAGGAATGCACATAATTCACCGTAACTTTATAAAAGTTAAGTTGAAAATTATGTTGCATCCTAATAACTATTTTTCATCGAATCATTCTACAAGCAAAATCGGGTGTAGTAGTAGTCCTTTAAGTCGTATTTTAGCCAATTCTGTACATGGAATACTTTGAAACTATAGTAATAAATCAATAAAACCCAAAAACATGCTGTGGTGAAGAATACGTGGATGACATATAACATTTTGGGGATAATAAGTGGGGTAATTTTTAATGAATTACCTCTCAAAATTAAACGCATTAGTGCCCAGCATCAAAATTTAAAGTTGAATGGGAAACAGACAACAAAATTCCTTTTCTTGAATGTTTTAATAATCAGAGACACGACAGAAATACAAATTTACCATATACAGAAAACAACGTTCTCAACTTTCATATATTCACTACTTTAGCTATCATGACAATACTATCAAGATAGGTGTAGCTAAGCAACCTATTCTTAAGAGCCTTACGAATTTTGTTCCCCAGATTTCCTGGCAAAAAGAATTTGAACTAATTCGCAAGCAACTTTCATCTTTTAAAAGTATCCTGACCATATAAATTGAGAAAAGCAATCAAAAAGCAAACGTAATTTTCTACCGACCCCTAAAGACAAGACCAGAGACACACCCAACAATAAAATAAAAATTCCGCGCCACCTGGAGACGATTAAGAGAGTAACTCACACCCTTGGGAAATCCAACCCTTTTGCATTTTACCTACCCAAATACCTTAGCCAAATCCCTGATTAACGTCCAACAAAAGACATCGCCCAAAGACTCTGGGGTATATGAGATCCCATGCCAGGACTGTGACCAATCTTACATCGGATTTACAGGTAAATCACTTCAAGAAAAGGAATTTTGTTGTCTGTTTCCCATTCAACTTTAAAATTTGATGCTGGGCACTAATGCGTTTAATTTTGAGAGGAATTCATTAAAACTTACCCCACTTATTATCCCAAATGTTTAGTAATCATCCACGTTATCTCATCCACGCATGTTTTTGGGTTTTATTGCATTTATTACTGTAGTTTCAAAGTATTCCATGTACAGATTGGCTAAAATAGGACTTAAAGGACTACCCATACTACACCCGAATTTTTTGCTTGTAGAATGATTCCCCGAATGAAAATACGTTATTAGATGCACATAATTCACCTAACTTTAATAAAGTTAGGTGATACATATATATATATATATATATATATATATATATATATATATATATATATATATATGTATCATTTATATAATATGTTTGTGTACAGTCTCTCTCTCTCTCTCTCTCTCTCTCTCTCTCTCTCTCTCTCTCTCTCTCTGCTAATATAATCATATATATATATATAATATTATATATATATATATATATATATATATATATATATATTAGACGTAAGGTACTTTTAATTTAAAACGCGAGACCATAATTATGGATTCCATTACTTATCCTAATTTAATTACTTATGTAAAACTAGGAGAGAGAGAGAGAGAGAGAGAGAGAGAGAGAGAGAGAGAGAGAGAGAGAGAGAGAGAGAGAGAGAGAGAGAGAATAATGTTTTTGGGGTGTTCTGCATCTTGATTATTCATAACAGAACCATGTTAAAGGTGACCTCACGTGAGAGAGATGTCTGAATTTTACTTGGTTTCGACTTGTTGCTTGGCTACCGTCTCTTTCTTAAGTAGTTTTTGTTCACGAAATATTTGTAATTTCTCTTATATACATATTCTTTCAGCATATTTGCATATCATTATTTATTTGGCCAGCGGATTATACAGTCATGGTCTCTTATCTCTCAATTTTAGGCAGTGTCGCAAATCAGTCAAGATTAACTGATATGTTATTTTTGTTCACGAATGGCTCTCATAATTTTTCATTTACTTTTTTTCATAGCATATTTGCTTGTCAGTATTCATTTGGAGGGCGAATTGAAAAATAACGATCTCGTATCGTTCTCAATTTTGGGCAATAGATAAATGTAGCCAATACTGGAGTTAGTGGTTTTTAATTCTGTCAAGTTTATATAATGAATTATTATTTTTTTTATTTACTAGTTTTCATATCATATTTGCATATCATCACTTAAATGTAAATTGGATTTGAAAACAATGAAAGCCTTTCTTCTATCTCAATTTTGGAAGATATAAAAATATAGCCAATGCTGAAGTTGGAGCATTTTTGTATGGGAGGAAGTCATCCGGCTCAGTTCAGTTTTTTTATTTTTTTATGTTAACGAATGATTTCACGAATTCATTATATCATTATTTATTTACTGATTTTTATAATTGCATGTCATTACCAATTCATAAAGTGGATTAGAAAATAGTTATCTCGCCATTTCGAACAGTGTATACCTATAAGTGTAACCAGCGCTACAGTTAGAGCATTGATATTTTTGTTTGTTTGTTTGTTTCATCCGTCTCAAGTCAGTAAAGTTGAACATATTTTTTTAACGAATGGAGAAACGAATTCATTTTCTAAATATTTATCTACTGATTTCTATTATAATTGTATATCATTACATATGCATAAAGTGGATTAGAAAGTAATTACATCTACATTTCGAACAGTATGTATAAATGTAACCAATGCTGAAGAATGTATGTATTTTTTTTTTTTTGTCATCCGTCATAAGTCAGTATACTGGGACATATATTTATTTTAACGAATGGAGAAACGAATTCATTTTATCAATATTTATTTACTAATTTTATTATAATTGTATATCATTACATGTGATGCGTAAAGTGGATTAGAATGTAATGACATCTCTCCATCTCGAACATTATGTATAAATGTAATCGTTGCTGAAGGAGTTTTTTTTTTCTTTTCTTTTTTCTCTCATCCGTCTCAAGTCAGTAAACTGTAAAACTGTAACTGTCGCGAAATGTCAGGCGAAGAGGCTCCCGAAGGGAAGCGATAAATGGCATTCCTGCGAAGTCTCGGTAATGAAAGAAGGCCAGAGTGGACTCCGAGTTACGACCGTCGGAAGTTCTACGACGTCGACGACTCGGCCCTCCTCGTCAAACAGCCGTAAAACGTTCCGGTATTCGTTGGAACTGCAGGACTCTCTTTTACCTCCTCCTACTCACCACCATTGCATTCCTGGCTTCCTTGTTCCTCCAAATATCCTTCTCCTTGTCATTTCTGATCGTTAGTTCCCGTGCCTTTTTATTCTTCCTCATTTTCGCTTGTTTGTCTCCTCCTCCTCCTCCTCTTTGCCTTCCTTCTCTTCTCCCTCCTCCTCCTTCTCCTCTTCACCATAAACTTAACGTGCATTATAGTCTTCCTTCCTCCTCCTGCGCCCACCTAACCATTATAGCTTCCGTGCCTCCTATCCCACCCTCCCCTCCTCCACCTCCTCCTCCTCCTCCTCACCATAAACTTCCCTGCATCATATTCTTCCTTCCTCCTCCTCCTGCGCCCACCTAAACATTATAACTTCCGTGCTTCCTATTCCACCCTTCACCTCCTCTTCCTCCTCCTCTGATCTCCACGCCCAAAGCTTCCCTGCCTCCTAGGTGTATATCTCCTACTCCTCGACATTTGTCTCCCTTACGCCCTCATGCCAACGGCGGGTGTGTGGAAAGGGTGGACTAGAAAAGGGTTAGCTACCTCGGAGTGGGAAAGAGTGGGCGTGTGTGGCTTCTTGCCTACGTCTGTCTTCGCCTATCAACCCCCTCCCCCCTTTAGCGGCATCTCCAGAGGGTTGTTCATTTTACATTAGTTTTTTTGTTTTTTAATGAGATATCGGTATTATTTCACCCCTTCCCCCCCTTTTTGCGCCATCTCCAGTGGGATATGCATTTTATATTAGTTTTTTTCTACGAGTTATAGGTATTATTGATTTGCGTTATTTTTGTAATCGGTACTTGTGCTGGTGTTGTCGCAGTATTCATATACATTTTGTGTTTGTTATGCGTTTGAGTAATTCATTTATGCAAGGAAAAGCGAGAGAGTGAGTGTTGGAAGAAATATCTACTATGTATACATATAGGTGTAATTCATACGCATATATATATATATATATATATATATATATATATATATATATATATATATATATAATAAGTGTCCATTTGAATTTCAAGTTGATAGCCCCAGTTGGATTGTTCCATATAAAGAGGGTTCTTCATCTGAATAATAAGTAAGTACTATATATTTCAGAGACTGGTGTCTCTCTCTCTTCATTACCTACCTGAAGATAGAAAGAGACAGCAGTCTCTGAAATATAGTACACTTACTTTCTATATTTTGGCGTTTTATGGGCTCCTTTTATTAGGTGGAATTCTGTTATAACATAAAATTTTTACCAGTCATATATATATATATATATATATAATATATATATATATGTGTGTGTGTGTGTGTGTGTGTGTGTGTGTGTGTGTGTGTGTGTGTGTGTGTAATGCATTTCAAATGGTCTTGAAACCTGCACAGAGCCCCTTCCTGATTATTGCGAAAAACTATCTGGTTTGGTTTCCTGGCAGGTGGTCGAACTCTCGTTTTAATTTAATGAGAATTATTAATACGAAAGGATTTAATCCAGCTTGGAAAAAGATAGTGTGATAACGGAGCTTTGGGGCGAAAGCGATAATTTTTGTAATTTTGCAAGGAATTTCGAATGTCAGAATTACTGATGGGAGATGTATGAAGTCTTTCTCTAAGAGAGAATAGTGGAAGACGATAATGTTCCTTATACGGTAGAGGTTTTTAATGAGTGGCTTGATGTAATTTTAATTTTTATTTTAGTGGAGTATTGCAGGCCACGTTATTGCTATTCTCCACACTTTTACTTCCTGATTTCTTTTCTGTTAACAAGAAAAAATCATTTACTCGCCTCGAGATTCTCCATAAATTGCCTTTGTTCTTTTCTATAATAATCCTAACCTCGAGATTCTCCATTTTTTGCCTTCATTCTTTTTTTATTAAACAGAAAAAATATACTATTTATAACCTCGAGATTCTCCATATTTTGCCTCTGTTCTATTAAGCAGAAAATAGAAAACCGTTTACACCTCGATAGACTTCTACAAAGATTCCCCCCTAGACAGAAATAGGCTTTATGAATACCTTATCTCCCCTCCGTCCCTCCCTCCCTCCCTCACTCACATAACACCTCTCCTAAAGTATCCTCCCACTCCCTCGTGTGGTTGGGATAGGGAAATGTGACCCTTTTCCCCTCCCACGTAGGATTTTCGAAGCAGTGTTGCCAGATCGGGTCAGAGTTTAAACGTCCAGATATTGAGGTCATACTTTTCTTCTCAGTGCCAAGGGTTTTCCCTCAGTCAGTTTTTGTCGTTTTCCGTCATTTCGTTTTGTCCCGGCTGTCACGTTGATGGTTTTTTTTTTTTTTTTTTTTTTTTTTTTTTTTTTTTTTTTTTTTTTTTTTTTTTTTTTTTTTGTTTTTTTTTTTTTTTTTTTTTTTCTTTTTCTTTTTGAGGGGGGGCGATAACCCCCTTACCCTATAATTTTTTTTTTATCTTACTGTCATAAGAAACAGGATTAATTTTTTACATATTCAATGAAAGCTTGAATTTGAAGTCCATGGCCCCGGCTGTGGGCTTCTCCATACGAGTAAGTTTCATTTTCTTAATAATAATAATAATAATAATAATAATAATTATAATAATAATAATAATTCTAAAATGTTGCAAATGGAAGATAGAATTTGAAGTCAGTAGCCTGGCAGGCTTGTTTCATAAGAGTAGTGTTTTGTCTTCTGAGTAATATATAATAATAATAATTATAATGAAAGAAGACAAAAAAAATTGAAATTTCTTCAACTCTGAAGTTCTGGCAACACCGCGTGCTTATTCCTACCATAGAATTCTTACATCCTTGTAGGTCTGGCAACACTGCATGTTCACCTCTGTGATCGGAACTATCTTTATGTTCACGGAAATATCGGAAACATTTTCAAGCCGTTGGATTTTAGCGCCTTCGTAATGCTTCATTTGGCGGCTGCGTTCCGGCCGAGGGTTAAGAGCTCAGAGAGAGAGAGGGTTGTATCTCAGGAGGGTTACCTCGGATGGGTAGGTGTTACTGCGATTTATACAGCCTTGGCTCTACTTTCTCTGTCTCTCTCCCCTCGCTGTGCGTCATTTTTATCATCCCTTTTCTCCGTTTCTTATCGCCTTCCACGTGATCCCGATGAGAAACGGCCAAATAACTCTTGACATTTTGTTCCGTGGCAGAAGGGGGCGTGTCGGTGAGATGACTTTTTTTTTCTTTCTTTCTCCAGCTCCATAAATAGCTGTAGTTGGTGGGATCCTGAAAGTGAAAGTCTGTTTAGTTTAGGGGTGATGGGGAGGGGTGTGTGTGTGTGTAGTACTGGTCGGGTGTGTAGTCGCGTATTTGCGTAGGTTGGTTTTCAGTTTGGGGTTGTCATTACGGCTGATTACTGCTCTTGTCACTTTTGTTCAAGTGTGCTAATGGTGGTGTCTAAGTGCTTTATTCTTAGTGCAAATGGTAGTCATTTTAGTGCCTTTAACTGTTTTGCAAATGTCATATATTTTAAGTCTAAATGCTTTATTCCTGGTGAAATACTAGTCTTTTTGTACCTGTAATTTTGTGGCAATTGTCATATATTGTAAGTTTAAGTGCTTTATTCCTTGTGCAAATGATTGTCTTTTTGTACCTTTGATTTTGTTGCGAATGTTATTCAAGTCTAAATGGTTTATTCCCCATATGATGATATTGAATGAAGACGTATTTTTAATCACAGTTGTGAATTTCAAATATGGATAAAAATATGGTAATTCACAGTTGTACACATATTTATGTGAAGGCTACTATATTAGTACATGGAACATTTCTCTCTCTCCTGTTATTGCACATATGAGCCCGAGATCAGTATGGTTACGTTGATGTATCTAATTTTTTTTTCACCTTTTTTTCGTTTATCATCTTCACCTGCCTTAGTAGCTGTTTATTTTTTTCATTCCATTTTTTATCGTTTTTTCCCCCAGGACTTTTTCTTCTTGCTGATTTTCTTTTACTCCTCTTCCCCTTTTTCTTATCCATTCATTTGGAGGATGTGTTAAGTATTCAGTTTCGCTGTGTTTTATTCAGTTTTGGGTTTAGCCCTCTTAGGGCAATAGGCTCTAATGTTGTCGATGCCAGATGGAGTTTGTTTTCACTCTCTGTTTATTATTTACGTTGGAGTTCTTGTGCGTGAGATAAAGGAGTTTGCATAGTAATGGACTCGTGATTTGGAGTTACAGTTTAGATTTAGTTGTAACAGATCTGCTGTGGTGATTATATACTATATATCAAGTAAAAACTTACTTTAGTCCTTTTTATATATGATTTCCGCATAGCTGTTGATATTTTTTCTTAGATACATTACAAGGACAAATTGAATGGAATTCTCAGTGGCGTATCTTAAATTCCTTTCTTGTTTACGATGTTTTCAATGCACGGGATTCTTGGTTTACCACGTTTATTACAGAAGTTGCCCTTGATATATTGTTACTTAGTCTTGCACATATATTTGTTGTTTTCTCTGTTTTTAGGAAATTTCATCTCTAGAGCATAACCAAATGCCATTTGTTGTCGAAGGACTTTCTTATTGAGAATGCATACCTTTAGAAACTTTTAAAGGAGTACGTAAACAATTCTCCGGTGCAGAAGCATCATTGCCCTTGACAGCTCATAATAACATCTGTCTGGTGAGCGCTGGCACTTATACTCGTATTTTGAAAGAAACGATTATCACCTAAAGTTACATGACAAACGCGTAAAAGGCTATTGCATCATGACGGAGGTAGTCGAGTGGGAACTGGGAAGTTCGTAAGGGGGTGTAGGGTGGGTGGTGTCCCTAGTGGAACCCATAATGGGGACTTGATTCCCCCATTATATCGGCGGTAAGGTCTGTTCTTCCTCTTATTTGGCTGTGTCTTTCTCTCTTCCCCTCACCCCCCAGTCCCCCTTCCCCTTCCCCTCAGGGTCTAAAGTACTCCGAGGAACGTCGCCGCTGTGTCTAGGCATAATTGCCGTGACAAATCGTCGAACTGGGACCTGGCTGTGGTGTGAAGTCGACGGAGGGGAAGGAAGGAGGAATAGCCAGCTTTCCCTTTCCAGTACCTTTGTTCTTGCCTGGAATGATGGAGTTGGTGTGGAGCGAGGAAGGATAGGTTTCCCTTACCAGCACTTCGGTGCCTGGCTGGAATGATGGAGCTGGTGTGTAGTGAGGAGAATAAGTTTCATTTTCCAGTACCTTTTTATGCCTAAAACGATGGAATTGAAATTTTGCTAGGAGGATAGGTACCTCGGTGCCTGGGACGGTGGTAAGGGATGGAATGAATTTGCCTTTCCAGCAGATTCGGAGCCTGGAAGTATGTTTCGTTGGAATAGGTTTTCCCTTCTCAACACCTATAGAATAGTGTTAGGAGGAAGTACAAATTTAACTTTCCAGCACGTTCGGTGCCTGGAACAGCGTCAGGGGTAAGCTGCGAGATTCCCTTTCCATCCCCTTTGGTACCTGGAACGTTGACGGGTGGAAACGGGTGGATGCATTTCCCTTTCCATCGCTACTGATGCGTGGAATAAGGGGAAAGTTATCCCTTCTACTTCCTGGGGTACTTGGAATTAGTGATTAAGGATGAAGAAACTTTTCAATTCCTGCACCTTGTGGCATCTGGAGGGAGTGTTTCCAGTTCCAGCCCTATTGGTATCTGGAGGGAGTGTTTCCAGTTCCAACCCTCTTGGTATCTGGAAGGTGTGTTTCTAGCTCCAGTAACTTTTGGTATCTGGAAAGAGTTCCCAATTCCAGCACCTTTTGGTATCTGGGGGCAGTTTCGAATTCTAGCAACCTTTTCGTATCTGGAGGGAGTTTGCAATAGGTTTCCATTTTGAATACTTTGTTTTTTGGTTTGCATGATTAAGATTTATGTGATAAAATGTCTGTTTTCATGTATAACTAGAATACGTAAAAATATATATATAAGATGGAGTTTTGTTGTTGTTGTTGTTGTTGTTATGGGTTCCTCAGGACCATACACACTAGTTTTACAACCTTGAGATCCAATTATCTTATTTCGTAAAAACCACACCTCCTCTCCCCCCCCTCCTCCTCCTCCTCCTCCTCCTCCTCCTCCTCCTCCTCCTCCTCCTCCTCCTCCTCCTCCTCCTCCTACCCTTATTCCATGTGAACCATATCCATTGGCTCGATGTCATTTGCCTTCATTAGATGTGGTGATAATCGCCCTTTGATAGTGAGGTTGGAGGGCGGGGAGATGGAGTAGGGAAAAGGGGGGGGGGGGACTAAAGGGAAGGGGGTGGGTTTTGTGATTGGCTACCCCCAGCCTTTGGCAATTGGTTCTGCCGTGACTCGGTGATAATCAGCCGGGAGATAGGAGGAGGATTAGTGATGATGGTGATGAAGATACGAGGTAGTGGTAGGTAATGTTGAGGAAAAGATTATAACCCCCGTTGGTTGAGCAGTGCGGCCGATTTCCTTTCGTGTTTTCTGGAATGTAGTAGATTATACCCACATGAACGGAGTACATACTGATTTAACAAGTATAAATACAGAGAGAGAGAGAGATAGAGAGAGAGAGAGAGAGAGAGAGAGAGAGAGAGAGAGCAGACCCGCCGATTATATGCTTAATTGTTTCATCATTGAAATTGATGGGGAAGGTGAGGGGACACTTTCTCTTCGAAAGGCAGAACGCGCATCTCGGTATGGGCATTCAGCAGAAAAAAATGTGGTGAAACTTCATTGATGTCTTGTGTTTGTCTGATGGAGAGTTCGAAACATTAGAAGAAATGTTTAACATACATATATGATTATATATATATATATATCTATATATATATATATATATATATATATATATATAATTATATATATATATATATATAAGATAATAAATATGAATGAACGAACATATTTTCAAGGCAGTCATCCAGGAGACTCAGCAGGACTTGACTTTGAAGCTACGTGGGAAAGAATTTATTCTTTTACCCTAACTTTTGGCATACGTCTACCTTTCAATGCTTTTCAGTGAGAGAGGCAAAAGGGTCCCTCTTTTGGGTTGTGCAGGAGTTGAGGGGACGGGGGGTGGGGGTTAAGGAGGAGGAGGAGGACCTCTTCTCTTCTTTCTTGTGTGTCTTCTCTGAATCAGTTACTGAAAATGAATTTCCGAGGAAGAATTAAGAGTTTAGAAATATTTTCTCTCTCTCTCTCTCTCTCTCTCTCTCTCTCTCTCTCTCTCTCATCTCCTTCCTCCTTGCAATTATTAGAACTTTTGATTATTTCTGTATGCTTTTTTAAAACCAAACAGGGTTATTAAACGACTTTTGTAATGGCGAAAAAGCAAAAATAGTATACATGGAATAATTACTAAGCTACCAAAATTTACACGATTATAGCATAATTCAAAAGTGTGAACCTCGACGGGGTAATCCATAACCCCCCCCCCCCGCCCCCCCCCCCTGTGAAACTATTCATTTGGGAGAAGACATTTATTCATTGCTGTAACAATTAGCTCTCTTAAGTTTTCCTACAAATTCTTTTTTGTTTAAGTACCTTACTTCCTTGGGATGTTAATTGTAAGGTTTTTGGGCAGGAAAATTCTTGAGTAATTTCAGAGGAAATGCTATAAGCGCACTTGTAACGTTGCATGTTGGACAACGATCAAGTCCATTTAAACAGAAGTTGCCCCACACACCCCCCCCCCCCCCTCTCCAAGTTTTAATGCTGCGTCATACATGCAGTAATTCACTGCTCCCTACTCACACCTTACCTATCATTTGGTGCTCCTTAATATGTTACAGTTGGTAAAAAGCTTCTGGCAACCCAAGATTATCGCTTGCTAAACACAGGGATATGAACCTGCTGCATTGTGGTGGAGTTGCCAGACGTCTCCTTATCTTGCCAAGATGTGTACTTAAATTTATGAAGCCATTTGTACTCTTGTTTAAATGAAGTACCTTAGCTTGAAGCAGTAGTATTATATATTTATAATTTTATCTTGCTTATAAGACTGCAGTCCTTAAAAAGGATTTGCTAGTGTTTATATTAGAATTTTAAATCGTTTATGTAGCTTTTCTGTAGGTTCTTATTTTGAGTTTCATGTTGGGTCACGTGATGATTTTGTACTATACCTGAGGTGTAGTTGTCACGTGAAGTCTCTCAGTTTATGACGTATTACTTCATAGAATCTTTGTAAAGATTCTTTTATTACCATTTTATTTCTGTTGACTATTACTTCATAGAATCTTTGTGAAGATTCTTTTCTTAGCATTTTTTTTCTGTTCACAATTGTAATACTCATTAATGTAGCTTCTTCTTAGTTTTTGTCCTCATGTTGAATGGTTTATTTCAAGAGTCTTAATTAACAGACATTAGATAATGTAATTATAGTTGCCAGCCAATTGTTAATAGCATGGACTCCAACATTTCCTTCGTTGTAAATGACGTATGTAATTGTTAATAACATCTGCTTAGTTAACCCTTCTGTTAACCCTTCTTTGACAGTTGATGTTTAGTGAGGCCTGCTGTTAGTAACATTTTCATAAACTTTCTCTTCGTTGTAATTAACGTTTGTTCAATGTTAATAACATGTACTCTTTAACTACTCCTTGAAAGTTTATGTTCTTGAGGCTTGTTGATAACATATACATAAGATATTCGTTGTGTGTAATGGACACATATCAATGTAACTCTCCTGGAAAACTGATGTTATTCTTTCATATTTTAAGATCTCTTTTGGTGCTGTATTAACTCCTTGAAAGACGATGCTATTAAGCAATCTGTCAAAAAGATCTCTTATGGGACAAGTTACGAATTACCCAATCATGAAAGCAGTCGCTGTAATTGACCCGTCTATCTCCCGTAACGTGGTAGTGCTGTCAGTGCACCTCATGCGATGCACTGTAGGCATTACTTAAAGTTCCTTGCAGCGTCCTTTCGACCGCTAGCTGCAGCCTCTTTCGTTCATTTTACTGTACCTCAGTTCATATTCTCTGTTCACCCTCTCATAACAGTTGATTCGTAATACAACTGCTTTGAGGTTTTCCTCCTGTTACATCTTTCAAACCCTTTCAATGTCAATTTCGGTGTCAGCGCAGAATGACCTGATAGGTCCCAGCGCTTGGCCTGTGGCCTAAATTATGTATTCTATCCTGGCCCGCCAATCAAGATCATCCTAGATCGGGGTCTTCCAGTAGCCATTTGAGATTTTTCCTCTCGCTGCAATATCGTCTGGATTTCAATCCGCCGTCGCTCTTATCGGAGCCAGCCGGACGGTTGCAAAGGAATAGGCAACGCCTAGCTGTAAATTACGGTGACAATTTATGACTTCCTTTCCATTTCGGATTGGACCGGAGGGTTTCCGATCTTTATTGTCAGTTCTGCACTGTCCTGATTTCAGTTTGTGTGTGTGTGTGTGTGTGTGTGTGTCTGTGTGTGTGTTTTGTGGTGTTTTTGGTTTTTATCTTTTCACATTTGTACGTCCTGTCTTTTGTG
>NC_087211.1:66311664-66314164 GCF_015104395.2 Macrobrachium nipponense | reverse complement strand
TATATATATATATATATATATAATATATATATATATATATATATACACATATCACACACTTATATATATATATATATATATATATATATATATATATATATATATATATATATGAATTCCTGGCATCTCCTGAGATTTTATATTCCGAGATTTTTTTTTCTCTCTCTCTCCCTCTTCTGACTTGACAGGTCTTATTTCCTCGGCAGTTTCTCTAGCCGGACAATTTATCGTACTCTATTTTCCTAGCTTGACAGTCATTCAGGTCTTCTTCTCACTACATTTTTCCTGGTTTATAGGATCTTGCAGTTTATATATTATATATATATATATATATATATATATATATATATATGTATGTATATATATATATGTGTATATATATATATATATATATATATATATATATATATATATATATATATATATAATATATATTCACCCATTCATTTCAAAATACATTCCTGCATTGTTGATATGACCCGGATATATATATATATCATTGCAGTGAAAGCGTACGACCTCTGATTGTGGCATGCACATCCACGCCCGCACGCACGATACTTCCGCGCTTTCGCGCGCGCAGGCCCATTGGTAAACATGGTCGGAAACCAAGAGTCATTAACAATGCATAATGAGACCCCGAGAGACCGGGTTGCATTGCACGTTTGATGCCCCCGGGCTGTGACAGTGGGTAAAAGGGTTGCATAGCGGGTCGTGCAATTTGACTTCCTTTTTTTTGCATGCATAACGTATTTGCAACACTCTCTCTCTCTCTCTCTCTCTCTCTCTCTCTCTCTCTCTCTCTCTCTCTCTCTCTCTCTCACATACACACAGACGTATAGACGCACAATTTAAACAGTCCCGATTCCAGTTTGCATATGTGTCGTAAATGTGGTTATAGTCTCTCTCTCTCTCTCTCTCTCTCTCTCTCTCTCTCTCCTCTCTCTCTCTCTCTCTCTCTCATCATAGTGATGAATGCGCAGGGTTTAGTACGAGTTAACTCAAAAAGAAAAATAGAGTACTTAGAAGAACTAACCCAAAATGAAAAGAAAATAGATATAATGAATATAATGAAACCTGGTATTCCAAGAGACTGGGAATGATGATCAAATAAAAGGGTTCCAAACTTATAGATCGATAGAAAAATAGGAATCAAGGGGGAACCGCAATATATGGGAAAGACAAAAAACAAGGAAAAATATATGAGAAATATAGTAACTCAGAATGTGAACTAATAGCGGTAGAATTTGAATCTGAAAAATTGATGACATAGTAATATATAGACCTCCTCAATACTAAAGAGTTTGACTTAATAATTGAAAAAAATTGGATGATATATGTAGAAATCACAAGGACTGGACTATTCTCCTATCTGGTGACTTCAACTTTCCTTTCGTAGAATGGAAGAACGAATAGGAGATTGTGGTTGTACTTATACATATAAAAAAGTGAGTAATAGTAGTGCAGAAGATAAGAGGCAATTTGAAAAGCTATTAGATATGCTACTAGAATACAACATTCAACAAATAAATCACCTGCCAACAAGAAAGGAAAATACTTTAGACCTAGTATTTGTGAACGAGATGAATTATGTTAAAGAAATAATAGTTTATAATGCGAGTATTTCAGACCATAATGTCATGAATTAACAGTTCATTCCAAAGCAAGTGAAAATAGAGATAAGCAAGAAATGAAAAAGTGGGAAGGATATGGAAAATACAACTTCTACAGTAAAAATATAAAATGGTCAGAATTAATGAAGAATTAAACAAAGATTGGGATAACATTTTCGTAAGTTGATGACATAAGGGTAAATACGGAGATATTATATAAAAATATTGGAGATAATAGTGGAAAAATTATATACCGAAGAAGAAAAGTAAACATCATTCATGCATACCAAGAGACAGAAGAATCTTGTTCCAGAAAATCAGAAAGTGGAAAAAAGGTCTTGCAAAAAAAAAAATGCATGGAAAGTTATAGAACTAAAAAGTAAGATAGAAAATGCAGAAAAAAAGATTATACAATCAAAAGAAAATGAAAACGGGACTTGGAAGAAAAAACCCTATTAAATATCAAGCAAAACAAACCCCCAAACTATTATACTCATATGCGAAGAAGATGAATAAAAGAAGAATAGAAATAGGCCCTCTGAGAATTGAAGGGAGATTAACGAATGAAAAAAGGAAATTTGCAACATACTGGCAGAACGATATAAGAGAGAATTCACCCCTAGAATAGATAATGAAGATAATGATATAGAAGTAAGGGATGTAAATAGTGAATATTTAGCTGACATAGATATTAATGAAGCTGATTATTGTGCAGGCTATTAATGAAATTAAAAATGGAGCTGCTGCAGGGCCTGATGGAATTCCTGCTATTTTGTTAAAGAAAGTAGTTCATTCTATCGCAAAGCCACTTGCAATATTATTAAGACAAGTGTAGATACAGGCAAGATATATGATGAGCACAAATTAGCGTATATTACCCCTACTTT
>NC_087211.1:66299164-66306664 GCF_015104395.2 Macrobrachium nipponense | reverse complement strand
GAATCAAATTGAACCGTAATAGGTATGGCGCCATTACTAGAGATGGTTTGAGCTTGAACGATGGATGTTCATCGATTGAGGTAATCGAAAACCGTTCGCAATTCTTCCCGGGTTTCTTTTCCATCAAAATTGGCTGAAAGTGGAGAAATGACTCTCTCTCTCTCTCTCTCTCTCTCTCTCTCTCTCTCTCTCTCTCTCTCTCTCTCTAAATATAAATATAACTATGAATATAAATAAAAAAAAAACAGCAGATATAATAAAAATAATATAATGATATAGGAGGCTAATAAATTATTCTCTCTCTCTCTCTCTCTCTCTCTCTCTCTCTCTCTCTCTCTCTCTCTCTCTCTCTGGTAGCTTTTGGATTTCGACCTATTTAAAAGGTAATACGATATTATCTCCTAACCTGGGTTATTTGATTGACTTACTGACGGTATATATTAAAATACGCGAAAAAAAAACCCACAACCTTCGTAAATAATAAATATGGTCAGATATCCCCACAAATACTGATGTTTATGTTGAACAGTATAAGTGTGACATGGTGGCTAATGTCATCCTCTCCCTAAACCCCCCCTCCCCCATCCCCACCCTCCCCTCTCTTCCCCTCGAGATGAGGGGAAGTCGTGTCGCGTCGTTCCAACCCAAATGTATTCAAGACCACCTCCAGGGATGACGGTTCCCGACATCACTCAGACCAGAGAGACGTTCCAGGGGGCAAGAAGGGGTTGAAAGGTGGATTTGTGGCCTTCTGAAGGGATCATATGCTCTCTCTCTCTCTCTCTCTCTCTCTCTCTCTCTCTCGGTGTCTTCGTCAGCATTATTTTTCTGTGTATTATTGGTATGTAGAATTTCATCCCTTTTGATGAATGTAATTATTGGTTTACATGACTCTCTCTCTCTCTCTCTCTCTCTCTCTCTCTCTCTCTCTCTCTCTCTCTCTCTCATCTCTCTTCGATGTCTTCGTCAGCATTTTTTCCCCTGTACAATTGTTATGTAAATTTTGTCCTTTTGATGAATGTAATCCTAGATTTATATGACTCTCTCTCTCTCTCTCTCTCTCTCTCTCTCTCTCTCTCTGTGTGTGTGTGTGGTGTGTGTGTGTGTGTGTGTGTGTGTGGTAAATGCATGGTTAAGGAATTCTTTACATTTTCACTTTCCCCCTTCCCCCTTTGGTGTCAATTTAGGAAGATTGTAATTTTGCTTAATAAAAATACATTCATTTAAAGAAATTAAAAATGAAATGGTATTAAGCTTCCTTCATTTATTTCCTTTCATTTCTTTTGCCTTCCCCCCCCTCTCTCTCCTCTCCTCTCTCTCTCTCTCTCTCTCTCTCTCTCTCTCTCTCTCTCTCTCTCTCCCCTCCGCCTACTCACTCTCTTCCTCCACCTACCCCTACTTCCTCCTCCTGCAGAGGAGGAGGCCGAATCACTATCGGGAGACCTTGACGTGTCCAGCATTTGTCCTGTTAACAAGGTCCTCCTTGGAAGACGTCCAGGCCGTCTCTTCTGTCTCTCTTTCTTTTGGCCATTCGGGGAATTCCGCCCCCTCCCCTTTGCATCGTACACTGTCCCTTTTCGGTGGTGGAAGGAGGAGTCTGTGTTTTATGTCCCTTGTTCATTGCCAAATTGCTTCCCTCTCAGTATTTCACGAGAAGCAGCAGCAGCAACGAGGCTTCTGTGGCTATTACGGGAATGCTTCATCTTGTACGCAATGAGTTATGCTTTCGTTTTGGTTTTTTGTTCCTGATACGTCGTAGGTCGTTCGGTTATATTATTATTATTATTATAATATATATTATTGGTGAAGAAATATATATAATATTTTGTAAAGTATTATTTACTAATGTGCCCAATTTTAGTCTGATTTATAGAATATTAATTTTTCCCTGTTTTTAGCTCTGAGGATGGGGTTTGTATCCCGAAACGTTGGTCATGGATAGAAATAAAGTTTTAATTGAAAAATGCCGAAGTTTCTGCTGGTCTTACCGTTCCTATTAAAGATTCGACTTTCTAGAAGCGACAATGCCATTTATGGTGTATATATATATATATATATATATATATATATATATATATATATATATATATATATATGCACGTATAAATTAGAAATGTATGTATACATTTATACCACTGAGGATTTCTTCACGATTTTAGAGACTCATGCTACTATTAGATTTTTATGAGTTATTATCATCAGTAATAATAATAATAATAATAATAATAAATAATAATCATTGAATGCAACTGATGTATCTATCACTTCCAACACTACTTGCGTAACAGACGGTCGTTTACCTACGCATATTATTATTATTATTATTATTATTATTAGTATTATTATTATTATTATTATTATTATATAATAATAATAATTATTATTATTATTATTATTATTATTATTATAATGCATGATTGATGCTACTTAAATAATTCTCAGAAAATGAAAAAAAAATTCAAACATTCATTAGTTGTGGCACACGTTATTAAGTGGTTCTGAAGACTCGAGATGGGACGTCAAAGGTTTGAGAGGTTTAGTATAAATTCTATTGCTAAATTTTGAAGAGCCTTGTTTTTTTTATTTTTATTTTTTTATTTTTTGGTAACTACTTGAAGTTGTCATTGTTTGAAAGGAATTCATTTAACAGGAAAAGAGCGTAATTTAAGCTTAATAGATTTAGCAAGCAAGA
The DNA here is from genome assembly GCF_015104395.2 of Macrobrachium nipponense. Lineage (NCBI taxonomy): Eukaryota > Metazoa > Arthropoda > Malacostraca > Decapoda > Palaemonidae > Macrobrachium > Macrobrachium nipponense. The sequence continues at coordinate 66,303,972 of NC_087211.1, read as the reverse complement.
TGTCAGCATTTTCAAAGCCCCTGCATTAAGAGAAGGGTGTTGTGTAATGGTGTTTTTAATTATCAGATCATTTATTTTATTTCCAGGATAATTAAAATTGTTTTCTTTAAATCCCTTACTTTCCTAAGGCACTATTTCGAAGTCTGGAATTCGTTTTGAAGAAAGCCCTTTATTTTTATTTAGCAATTATTTAGTAGAATCTCATATTTTCTCAGTCTTGAAAGCCCTTATTTTCTTAAAGCATTAGTTTCAAATACGTAATTTTTTAACATTTATATTTAAATCCTTTATTTTCTTAAGGCATTATTTTAAAGTACGTTATTTCTTAGTCTTTAAATCCCTCTTTTTCTTAAGCATTATTTAAAGTACGTAATTATTCCTTTTTTTTTATTTAAATCCTTTATTTTCGTAAGGCGTTGTTATAAAGTGTAGCTGGCATGAGGGTTGTTTGTTCCTATTTGTAACACTTTATACTTATCTACGTTAAAAGGCATTTGCCATTTTTTTTCCACTCTCCTGTGTGGTATTCCTTTAGATGAAAGCAATAATTTAGCAATTGTGTAATTAAATATATTATTTTCTTAGTCTTTGAGTCCTTTGTTTTCTTAAAGCATTATTTTATAAATCTGTACCTCATTTTGAAGAAAGCGCCTTATTTTTTATTTAGCATTGATTTAATTATTATATCTCGTTATTTTCTCAGTCCTGACTTCCATCTAGGAAAGGCCTCATTTGGGATAAGCTGGAACGTGTTTACTCTTGCCTTCGTCACCTCCATTTATCTCCCGTATTTACACTGCTTCCCCCCCCCCCCCCTTTTCCTTCCCCTACCCCTTTCCCCCATGAATGTATCTGTTTATTTCTCCCAGTGTTGATGGTTCTTATGGGACGTCTCTCTCTTCTTTTTTTTTATTTGTGTGTGGTCGGGGGAGGGGGGTGGGGTGGTTTGGTCTATTTTTCGGCTTCTTCCTTCCCTCGTCAATTTGTCGGCCACATAAAAGGCTTTTGTAACCTTCATTTTCAAGATTTTGATCTCTCTCTCTCTCTCTCTCTCTCTCTCTCTCTCTTCAATTAGTCAGCGACATATAAGACTTTTGTAACCTTTATTTACAAGATTTTGATTCTCCCTCCCTTCCTTCCTTCCTTCCTCCTACTCTCTCTCTCTCTCTCTCAATCTCTCTCTCTCTCTCTCTTCTCTTCTTTTCTTTTCCTCCTCTCTCTCTCCTCCTCCTCCTCCTCCTCCTCCTCCTCCTCTCCTCTCCTCTCCTCTCCTCTCCTCTTCCTTCCTTCCTTCCTTCCTCCCTCCCTCTTCTTCCTCCTCCTCCTCCTCCTCCTCCTCTTCGTCTCTCTCTTTCTCTCCCTCCTCCTCCTCCTCCTCCACTTTTATCTCTATATTCCCCTCTCTCTCTCTCTTGGGAGTCCTTCAATTTCATTTCCACTTCTTCCAACCATTCCTCTCCTCTTGTCTTTTTTCCGATACATTTTCCCCTCATTGCATTGTATTCTTCAAGTCGTTTTGTGGCCCTTCTTCCTTTCCCCAAACCCACCCACCCTCCCCCGTCGCCAATTACATCCCCTCGAACCTGTTTTTTCCCCTTTTCCTCCAACATTCTTCGTCGTCTTGTGGCTGAGGAATGGCCGGTGTATTTCGGCTTTCCTGTCGTGTTTGTTTTCGGTCAATATTTGGGTGTGGGCGGTCGTCCGCGTCTCGTCTCGTTTCTTCGTCCTTGTCTCTTTGCCGCCCCCCTCCCCCCACCCCCCGCCCGTTGTTGCTCGTTCTCTGTCCCGTTGCTCTCTTCGAGCATTTTGGGAATGTTTTTGTTCAAGGTCAGTGTTACGTGATTGGATTCCTTTGCGAAGATTTATATATATCTTTTCAAAGGTATCTATTGAAAGATCAAAAATCAATATGTTTTTCAAGCCATGTTCCTCTTTACCTTATGGGAGGCCTCCAGAGGCTGTGTTATTCATCCCATTGCAAGATCATACTTATCTCCACGAGAATCGACTAAGTCTCATGTAGTACACGAATTATTGCTGAGGGTAACAGTCGTGTAATTTTTTTTTTTTTTTTTTTTTTTTTTTTTTTTTTTTTTGTTTTTTTTTTTTTTTTTTTTTTTTGTAAGAAAATAGCCTAAGTCGCCTTTTCCCCTGTTGGGGTCGATGTTTTGGACCTTAGCTAGCTGAGTTAGATTGGTATAACATCCGGACAATCTTGTCTAATTTCCTCCAAATGGCAGTCCTTTTTTTTCTGTGTACGTGTACAGTGACGCATTGTTAATTACAGTACGATATTTCTGCGTACATGTACAGTGACGCATTGTAAATTACAGTACTATTTTTCTGTGTACGTGTATAGTGGCGTATTACAAAGTATAGTACTGTTTTTCTGTGTACGTGCACAGTGATGTATTGTAAATTAGAGTAATTTCCCCCTAATTTACATGACCTATTGTCGTCACTGATGCGTAACATTCGTCGTCGTACCATCATCTGTTTTGGCGTCACCTGTGATGATGGCTGCTGCTGTCACCCGAGATGATTGCATTTGCGATCAAGATTGTCAGCGAGGTTCTGGACTAATTAGCCTGAATGGCTCGGTGATGAACGCCCAAGGTGTTGGATGAATAGGTGACCCTTTCATCCTGTGTTGTGAGTTTGAAAGCGTAGGTTGGGAAATGGTGATGAGGGTTTCGTTATATTTTCTTACAAGCGTGTTGCTGATAATCTTGCGTGTTATTGAAACTAATTGGGACTGAGTTTATTGAAATGTTTACTTCAGGAACCAAGCCGTTTCTGGTCTCTCTCTCTCTCTCTCTCTCTCTCTCTCTCTCTCTCTCTCTCTCTTTCATGTATCCCTTCCTGCTTTAGACCTGTCTGCGTCGTGTCGCACCTACGTAGATCTCCCCCGCCACCCCTCCCTCGCCCTCGTATCTTTTTCATCAGCTGAATCTCCCCCTCCCTCGGCCCCTATCATTTCTCCATAAATATTGCCATCGAGATGAGGAATACCCAAGGAGGGAAGGAGGGAAGGAGAAGAAAAGAAGAACCCTGAGAGGGGGGGAGGCGGAGAGTGGGACGTAATTTACTTTTTGAGACTCCCCCCGAGGTAGGAATATGTATATATTGAGCACAGAGGCGACCCGAAGTCATCTACATATTCAGTGGTGGCGGGTTGCCTTTCCGATATGTTGATAGGACAGAGAGAGAGAGAGAGAGAGAGAGAGAGAGAGAGAGAGAGAGAGGGGAGGGAGGGGTTTCAAATGGTATTCATTTATGGATGATGGCTGTTTCCCCCCTAGAAGTAATAGTATTAATAGTATACAGAGAAGGCCTGAACTTGATAGTACTTTGGTTGGTAGTACGTGTCTTAGACAGGAAGAAGGTGGCCAGGTATGGGTCCTCTAACTTTGAAGTTTATTTTAGACAGGAAGGCGTGAATTTGGTAGGACTTGCTCGTAGTCGTCCTAGACACGAAGGAGGAGTCAGTTTATTAGTTCTCTCAGCTTTGAAGTGTATTTGTACACAAGAAGGCTATGACTTGTCAAGTCTGTCCACCGGAACTTGAACTTAGAAAGAACTTGTATGGAAACTATTAAGTTAATTGCTCTTATTTTCCCAAACAAGTTTTATTCACTTTTTCACTCTCTTAAAAGAGCAGGTTTTAACCCTAAATGGGGAGGCTGCCATTAGCTTTAGCAAGCTAAAACAGTTGCATTGTTTTTTAATTGCTTTCAGTAGAGTAAATTTTCAGCAATAAACAGGAATGCCATTTGCTTCAGCAATCCAAAACAGTTGCATTCTCATTTTCTAGCTTTTGACATAATAAAGTTTTAACTCTTAAATAGTTATGGTTGCTGTCATTTGCATCAGCAAAAAACAATTTTGTTATCTTTTTCTTGCCTTCAACAGAGTGAATTTTCAGCAAAGAATGGGAATGGTGCCGTTTGCTTGAGCAATCTGAAACAGTTGCAGTCTCACTTTCTTGCTTCTAAGTTTTTAATACTGAATGGGGATGCTACCATTTGCTAAGGAGCTAAAAAACAGTTGTAACATCTTTGGGGCGAGCAGCATAAATCTTTTTCAGTAGTCTTGGCCATCATCTCCCAGCGAAAGAAATGTGGCCTGCGAACAACCACCAAAGTACCATTCGTCATTGCCAGGCCCTCTTCTGCTAGATCAATAAACTTGCGGACCCTGCTTCTGTCTCTTGTTGTCTTTACGTGCCTTCTGCGTCTTTGTTTTCCCAGCTCATTTCAAGTGCTTTGGTTTTTTCTCTCTTGCGCTTATTTTTGCCAAAGTATTTCTTTTTTCTCTCTCTCTCTCTTAAGCTTATTTTTGCCAAAGTATTTCTTTCGCTTATTTTCTCTTATGATTATTTTTGTCAAAGAATTTTTGTTTGTCTTTTATCCGAGTTATATTTTGTTTTGAGGTAACTGCTAGTTTTGTCTATTGCTCGGTACTTTTTGTTTTTATCGATATCGATGTGCCAAAATGAGTTGAAAGTCATTGATCAATAAGGAGTTTAACTTTGGTCATAATAATTAGAAACCAGTTTGTAGTGTGGTCAGTGACGTAGTTTGCTGACAAATATGAAATGGGAATTTGCCTCTGGCCAGGGCATTTTGCCACAAAAACATGCCTTCGATTGGATAGACTTGCTATTGCCTCTCTCGAGGTCATACAGTATGATAGGGATAGCGTGCTTACATGCTCTAATCTTCTTCTGTGATCTTCAGTAGTTCAACGTAAATGATCAGGAAGAAATTGGCAAGGAGTATCGAGACAGTGTGTCAAAGAAGGTTGTA
>NC_087211.1:66297617-66298664 GCF_015104395.2 Macrobrachium nipponense | reverse complement strand
CCTCCTCGTTATCACTCCCTACTCCTTTCTTTGCACTATTTATTTCTTTCTTTACTTCTCTTAATGCCACACCAGACCTCCAAAGCAATTATATCCTGCCCTCCACCATTCCTCCAGGGGGCTATCTCCCCTCCCCCCAACGACCCGAGGTGTGTGAGTGAGAACACCCCTTCCCCACCACCCCCTCCTACCAAGTCTCCTACAGAAAAGTATTCCTAACAGCAGCAACAACTTCACTAGGAATTATGCAAATACTGTACTCTAAGGACATTTAATGCTTACGTTTATATGACCTTAGGAAAATGGCCGAGTCTCTCTCTCTCTCTCTCTCTCTCTCTCTCTCTCTCTCTCTCATCTGACATATCATAACCCACGACAATGAAAGTAGCTCAAAAGAAATATTTTTCTCTCTCTCTCTCATCTCTCTCTCTCTCTCTCTCTCTGAGTATTCATACACGACAATGAAAATATGCTCAACAAAAAATTTTTTTTCTCTCTCTTCTGCTCTCTCTCCTCCACTCATCTCCTCATGTCATCTCTCTCTCTCATCTCTGACATAATTTTCATACCCGACAATGAAAATATGCTCAAGATCTCTCTCCTCTCTCTCTCTCCTCTTCTCTCTCTCTCTCTCTCTCTCTCTCTGACGTAATTTTTCATACCCACGACAATGAGTATGCTCAAAAAATTTTTTTTTCTCTCTCTATCTCTCTCTCTCTCTCTCTCTCCTCTCTCTCTCATCTCTCTCTCTCTCTCTCTGACGTAATTATCATAGCGAAATGAAATATGCTCAAGAAAAATTTCTCTCTCTCTCTCTCTCTCTGTCTGTCTCTCCCTCTGACTAATGTTCATAGGCACGACAATGAAGATATGCCTGAGAAAATATTTCTCTCTCTCTCTCTCTCTCTCTCTCTCTCTCTCTCTCTCTCTCTCTGACATAATGTTCATAGGCACGACAATGAAGATATGCCCAAGAAAATATTTCTCTCTCTCTCTCTCTCTCTCTCTCTCTCTCTCTCTCTCTCTGACGTAATTTTCATAGCCACG
>NC_087211.1:66290117-66292617 GCF_015104395.2 Macrobrachium nipponense | reverse complement strand
AAATAAATTCATTAAATAATAACTTGTTTCATCGCAAAAATGAAGAAGGTATATCTCCAATTTTTCAATAAATATTCAGTTGCCATTCCAACATACAAATGTTTGTCCTGTCGAAAAATATGCAATGTGAATTTTGCATAATATAGCTCAGATTTTTGTTTGTTTGTACTGCACGGCGTTTTATTAGGATATTTAACTAAAACTATGCTGTTGGTCGTCATCACATTTTATGCTAATTCTATGTGCACGTACGAAAAGCTCATTATTGAAACGGTACATCTACACACACACACTCCCACACCCACACCCACACCCACACACACACACACACACACACACACACATATATATATATATATATATGTGTTGAATGTGTGTGTGTGGTAGATGTACTGTTTCAATAATGCATATATCTATATATATATTATACATATATATATATATATATATATATATTATAGATATATATATATATATATATATATATATATAATGTATGTGTACGTACATACACACAATTTGTATGAGAGCACCATCATCACCACAGCACCAGCCGGTGCAATACTGTTCTATTGCAGGCAATAAATTCCGTTAAATAACACAGGCTGTTTATGGAAACATAACAAATCACCACGTGTTGTTTAGACAACAGGCTTAATGGAACCCGACTCCCAAAAAAACCAGATTTGTTTATGACCTTTCGCTGCTCATTTGCACAACAAAACTCGTGGAGGATGATTTAGATTATTTGATTTTTGGTCACGGAATTCTAGAAATTGTATGATGCATTTTTTCGTATAGGAAAAAGTCCCCACTTTTTATGGAGGGAAGCCAATCCCATCGCCCGAAGGGGGTTAAACGCCGTCAGTGCACCTCACGCGGTCAACTGTCGGCATTACTTACTGTTCTTTCCCTTCGGTCCCTAACTGCAATCCCTTCCACTCCTCTTACTATACCTCCGTTCATATTCTCTTTCTTCCATCTTGCTATCCACCCTCTCCCAACAATTCTCCTGTCACGCCCTTCGAACCTCTCGATTTTCAGTTTCCCTTTCGTAGCTGAACGATCTCACAGGTCCCAGCGCTTGGCCTTTGGCAAAAATCCGTAATTCCATCCCATTTCGGACTTATTGCTAGGAACTAAGTATCAAATCCCTAATATTTGTTTTGTGTTTTATTCAGTAAATACGACGATGATAGGAATATTTTAACTCCTTTGAATGATAGAGATACTTAAGGGCCGTTGAATAGTCTTGTATAGAATTCAAAACACAGTTTACCTGAAGAGCAAGAGCTGACGGAATCATTTTATGAAACAGTATCAGATTAATTTAGCATTCACGAACAAAGGCCATTTGCCATCTAGATAAAGGGATACTTGAATAAACTGGACTAAACGGCAAATCTGCATTGATGGAATAATGATTGTGTCTCACATTTGGGTAAATTTAGGCCCCCAATGTGGCGATGGCAAAAATAGCTCGAATTGTCGAAGTCATCAATTAACTACGTAGCGAAATCTCCTGTCCAAATAGTGGGCCATTTTCCAATTGCAGTTGATAGATGGTAAATAAATAATAGGCTTTTCATTCGATTTGACTGGAGTTGGGAATGAATAATTAACCGGGGGAAGATATGAATTCAGTTTGTAAAATTGAGAGGGCAGAAAGGGAGCCGTTCAAAGGAGTGACCTGTCATCTGTCATTGGATTGACACCTCAGATATGAATTTCGAAAGAGTGACTACCATCCAACCAATATTTAAAATATGTTAACAATTCAGTTCCTCTAGTTTTTAAAACATCAAATCCTAATGATTTTATATTGTAATTTTTGGTTACCTTGGCACTTCATCCTTATGTCACTCCAATAAAATGTCACTCTGTTATATCACCCTATGGAAGGTCACGCAGTCGATATACAGACCCTGGGAATAAATTAGTTATGGTATAGACTATAGAGATAACAAATGCACTTCGATTCTAAACGTTTGGAAAGTTGCAGCTTTCTCTGTGATCCCAAAAACGCTTGCTTTGCGTTGCATTTAACGTGAGGATATTTTATAGCCAGAATGAAAATAGGAATTTTAAAACAAAATCGGTTTTGCAAAGTATAAGATATTGGTCACGTGTTCCCAAGTTCCCATTTCTTTAAAGGAAAACAATTAAGAAACTAGATTTTTAATCCGATGCAGAGATCTATTTATCATCCCAGTTGATATCTCCGGATTGTAATTTACGAACAGGAAACTACGTAACCTTAGTCTCCTGTGTTCCCAAAATTTTTCAGCTTTCAAAGTTCGTTTCGTACCGGAATAGACGCAGATCCTTGGACGTTTCCCGGCGTTGGCGAAACAGAGGCATAAATGGTTGACGTTTTTCGTCTATGTTCCCATTTCGTTAAGAAAAACACAAATAAAAGTGGAAACAAACCACATGAAACTCTAGAAAGTGTTTTTCCAACCGCGAGAGGAATTTCGCGAAAATAAAACCAGCCTAGAAG
>NC_087211.1:66262617-66280117 GCF_015104395.2 Macrobrachium nipponense | reverse complement strand
AGTGATAGCCATAAAACACTGCTTCCAATTACGAACTTTATACTTCCAGAACTTTATACTTCCATTATGTTGTGATGAATTATTGTCCTAACGAACGTTCGGAGCTTCATGGAGACTGTATTTTGTAATCATTAATGAATAAATTTTCGTTGAACTTAACTCTGAAATAAATGTTAATTTTACCGGTTGGAGGAATATATCTTATTAAAAACATTTCATCAACTGACTAGTGACATCATTATCTTATTTCTCTTGCTCGTTCTAATCATTTTCTGGAAATATGAGAGCACCCGTGGTTAGTTAGTCCTCTAATATTCAAATAATACGACTGAAAAAACATTTCCTTATTATCCTGTGCATCTATTTAGTTAGTGACCTATTTCTCTCTCTCTCTCTCTCTCTCTCTCTCTCTCTCTCTCTCTCTCCCTCCCTGGAGTTTACCGTTGAAATAATAGAGCCAATGCATATACACGTCACATAAAATAACAGTTTTTTTGTGCTATTTCTTAAAATTAGAATATATATGATTTTTAAGGATACTATATCTAGTTAAAATAACAGGATATATATATATATATATATATATATATATATATATATATATATATATATATATATATATATATATATATATATATATATATCCAAAGAGAGACCATCGAACAACACTGAAATATCATATACCTTCAAGATATTTCACCGTCGGAAAGAAGACAATTCCCTGACATTACAAAAAAAAAAAAAAAAAAAAAATGCAAAGAAGGAAAGAGATTTTCAAACGTCTCGCGCTGAAGGATTGAGTGGCTTATCGGGTGCGACAGCCTGTCGTAAGCTCGTGAAACTCTGCTCGTGGATTAGGTCACAAGGGGACGGAATCGAGTGTGTGCAGAAAAGGGAAAAAGACTGTATGATGGAGTGAACAGGTACACGAAGATGGAATGAAAGAGATAAGAACAGGAATATGTTCGTGAGACGTTTGCGTGATCTCTCTCTCTTTCTCTCTACAAAGAGACCTTAACAAAGTATATGATTGGGCAGAGGTAAATAGGATGGTATTTAACTCTGATAAATTTGAATCAATAATTATGGAGACAGAGAAAGAAAGCTATAGCATATAGGGGACCTAATAATGAGACAATCACAAATAAGGAAGCAGTTAAAGACCTTGGTGTGATGATGAATAGGAACATGTTTATGCAATGATCAAATAGCAATTCTGTTGGCAAAATGTAAAGCAAAAATGGGAATGTTGTTACGGCACTTCAAAACAAGAAAAGCTGAACACATGATTATGCTTTATAAAACATATGTTCGTAGTCCACTTGAATGATTGCAAGTATTGATATGGTACCCACACTATCAAAAGGATATTGCACAAATAGAGAGTGTACAAAGGTCCTTTACAGCTAGAATAGAAGTTAAAGACCTTGACTACTGGGAAAGACTACAATCCTTAAAAATTATATAGTCTAGAAGGAGAGATGAACGCTACATGATAATTCAGGCATGGAAACAGATAGAAGGAATAGCAGAAAATATCATGGAGCTAAAAATATCAGAAAGAGCAAGCAGAGGTAGATTAATAGTGCCCAAAAACTATACCAGGAAAAATAAGGAAAGTAACACAGGACATTAATCCACTACGCACCAGCATCGATAATGCTAAGCGTCTATTCAATGCGTTGGCCAGCTCATCTGAGGAATATATCAGGAGTGAGCGTAGATGTGTTTAAGAATAAGCTCGACAAATATCTAAACTGCATCCCAGACCATCCAAGATTGGAAGATGCAAAATATACCGGAAGATGTACTAGCAACTCTCTGGTAGACATTAGAGGGTGCTACACTGAGGGACCTGGGGCAACCCGAACAAGATGTAAAGTCTGTAATGGTAAGGTCCTCTCTCTCTCTCTCTCTCTCTCTGTATTATATATATATAAATATATATATATAATATATATATATATATATATGTATGTATGTATGTATGTATGTATGTATGTATGTATATGTGTGTGTACATATATACTTAAATATATGCATATAGAATGTGTATATATATAATATATATATATATATATATATATATATAAATAAATATATCTATATATATATATATATATATATATGATATATAGAATATAGATATATATATATATTATTTTAATAATATATATATATCATATATATATTATATATATATATATATCTATATATATATATATATATATATATATATATAGAGATATATATATTATATATATATATATATATAGATATATATATATATGTATATATATATATATATATATATATATATATATATATATATATATCTATATATATATATATATATTATATATTGTGTGTGTGTGGTGTGTGTGTGTGTGTGTGACAGAGAGAGAGAATGAACATTATTTTCTGTTATTAATCAACACGGATACTTATAGACAGTGGAATTTCTCTCTCTCTCTCCTTTTAATTGGCATCTCTCTCACATTCTTTTTAATTTGCATCATACAATAATATGATCATGATTGATACACACGGAAGTAGCGATGCTCTAATCACAAAAAAAAATTAAAAATTAAAATGAGACTAATTAGAAAAGGCTTAGTTAGAATCCTCTTTAAATGAATGAATGAAAGGCTTAACATTTCTTTTGAGTCGACTCATGTAATCCTTATTTAACGATGCCGCGATATGAATGACGCGTCTTGGAGTTTTTCATACATTTTACGTGTAAAGTTGTCTTTGAGTGTCAATGCCGTTTCGTTTAACAAAAATAGAAAAAGGTCTGATATAGTTTCTTCCTCAGAGGAGAAGAATAATTTCGCGTATGGGATATCTGCTGTCTTATCGTACCATATATGCTGTGACCTAATTTGAAATATTTATATATATATATATATATATATATATATATATATATATATATATATATATATATTATATATAATTTATATATACATACTATATATATATATATATATATATATATATATATATATGTGTATGTGTGTATTGTTTCCATGGAAAATACACTGGTTTATATCTAAATCTTGTAGGCGATTTCGAAATACAGTTTAAATTTTTCATCAGCTTGAATTAAGTATCTTATTTCTGATTATATTTTATTCTTAAGGTGACAGTGTATTAGTTAAAAAAGATAGTAGTCAATTTATAATTTTATATATTGCGTTGATAGAAATTTATGAATTTTTCATAAAAAAATAGTTTTGCTTTCATGAAAAAAATATTCGTCATCTCGAAATAGAATGTAAATAAAAATGATGTCGTATTTGTGCAACATAAACTTTAAAAGTAAATTACCTTCCTTAGTCATCTTCATCTCCACCATTCAGGTGCTTCTGTCAACGGAGAATCTTGAAAAAGAGAAAAAAAGTCATCATCAACTTGTCCGCACTTTTATGTCATAGCACAATGACCATCATCATTATCATTATCATCATCGTCGTCATCATCATCATAATCATTATTCTATTCTTAGTCTTTACTTTGTTTATGCCGCTATTCAAATCCCATCACAAGAGCTTCTTAAGAGGCTGTCGACGGGGTTGTCAGTTTATGATGAGAGAGAGAGAGAGAGAGAGAGAGAGAGAGAGAGAGAGAGAGAGAGAGAGAGAGATTTTTAAAGACTTCTCCTTATAGTTCATAAGGCAGCAGGTGTCACTGTATGAGAATATTATATGTCACCGTAAAATTAAAATGTAGTAATGTGTTACTGCGCATTTCACTGGAAATGTATGAATCTCACGAGGAAACTGAATGACTGAAAGGTGCTGCGAGGAAGATAATTGTTCCTGGTACAGATACAGCAACTTTTAAGGATAAATTGAAGGAATAGAGCCTTTTTTCAATAAAGTACAAAAAGTCTCCAGGCAAAACCACCGAGAGAGAGAGAGAGAGTTACTTGATGGTATTCCAATTCTTAATAGGAAGGGATTTCAAATGTTAGATTTTAATGTTAATTGTTAAATTAGCTGTTGGAAGTAGGAAAGGATGATACAGGACTAAGATACAAGACAGTAATATGTACTGGAACCAAAACTTTTGGTATGTAATGTTTGTAGGGAGGCGGTGTATGCAGCTGATGCATTAGTGGACAAAAACTTATACGTTAAGTTGTTACAATGGAGTACGTATGACACGTGACTGATATGATATTACGAGCTACCCTTCTTTTACTGTCAAGGATAAAAGTCATCTTTAAATGGAAGGTAAATTCAAAAGTGATTTCAGAAACTGTGGCAAAAGCGCTGGTAGTTATGAAACGAAAGAATGTAGTACTTCCAGTTCTGTCAACTGTCTCAAATGTTCAAGACAGAAAATGCAAGGTATGGAGCAAAGGTGAATTTGAGAAGTCGTTAAACTTTGGATGTGGCGATGAAGAGTAGATATGGTACATGTGTCTTTGAAATAGAAACTGAAATAAAACCCGCTTTGATAGCTTTCTTCTGAGACTTCTGTTCTGGATAACATCCTGACAGTCATTCAGTTTGCATTGATATGCATTACAATTCACTGTCACTGAATAGCAGAAGAATATGACAATACTGATTATTTAAGAGAGCATCAAACAGCGTTATGAGTGATCTCGGTACGTCTGATTTTATTTGAATTTGCCTATGATCATCCATGCTGGACAGAAGAAAAGAGCCATGTAATTTCATTACAGACGTAACCATTTGAAGATAACTGATCTGCTTGATCTGCTACAAGCATTGTGTGCAATCAAAGAAGGGCAATGCAATGGGCTGTCAACACAAGTGCAAACAAAGTACTAGTGGCCTTTATTTAGTAAGCTTCAAATTACTGTTTGCTGGAAAGGTTTCTTGTAACATATTATATGCGGTATTAGCATTAAGATTTAGTATTTTGTGGTAAACAAATATGTTATATAATTTCAGTCTGCTCACATATTTGGGCCTATTCAGGCTCCAGTACAGAATATGCTCCACCTTGAATGCATTAACGTATGTAGATATATTGAAGGAGGTCCCTTAACTTGAAGGTACAATAAAAAAAACGCACAAGAATTTTTTGAAATGTTTTTGAATTACAAAAGTGAATAATCTTCCAGATACTCCACAAAATTATCTTTTTTTATTTTTTTATTATTTTTTTTTTTTTTTTTTTGTTTTTTTTTTTTTTTTAAATCCCCCCTTGGTTTTTGGGGGGTTTGGTTAGTGAAATCATGGCGTCTATACTGTTCGACGTCATATTAACAGCTTTCAATTTTAAAGTGCTCGAATATATTTTATTATATGATAGATATACAACTTTACAACAGTAAACAAAAGCAAAAAAGTCATAGCTTTTTTTATAAAGTAATTTAGCACATCCTAAAGGAAGCTCATGGTCTTTCCTATGATAATGTTCAATCAAAAATAAAAAAAAAGAATAAATAAATAAAACCTAAAATAATGTCGTAATGATCATAAACGTTTTGTTCAAACTTGGCGGCCTTTTTCACGGCCATTTGTTTCACCAATAGATGACGCTGTTTTGGAAAAATGATGGTAGTGTATGTAAAGAGTCCTTGATTGTTTTAGCCAATCAGGGAACGCCTCCTGGAAGACCATCGCCAAATTTCAAGTTACACTTTCTTCCAACATCGGTTCCAGTCGCCATATTGTGTTGCTTGACTACTGAAAAATAGTGCTGTTGATAAGATTATCTGAAGTGATTGTGGATTTATGTGGAGGTATGATATGTTTTATTTGAACGAGCTTTAATTTTTATTATGGTATTAGCTTTAGATTGTTATTTATTAGTGCTTTTAACATTCTGGCGTAGTGTACTGTCAAAAATAAACTGATGGACGTTCATCTGTCGTATAAGAACGTCGTGATAGTTGTGTTAATTATGCGTATTTGAGCTTTAGTTTTTTATATAAGATTTTCGTTGATTTCCTCTGCACGTGCTTGTAAATATAGGGCCTAGATAAGGTTTTAACGTTCCTTTCCTGCCCTATTAGCATAGATTTTCGTTGATTTCCTATGTACTATGCTGGTAGACATATCGCTAGATAAGGTTTTGAGGGAATACTAGAGAAAAGAGGCTTGGGGGCGGGGTTGAAGGAGTCTAGAATCATCCCGCGATGCGGAACTGTACATTTTTGTCAATTTGAAATTCTTAGAATTCACACCTCGCCCCCAAAAATGGAAACTTAGCTAGTACACAATTAGGTATATATAAAGTACATTAGAAATATGTTTAGATTCTTCATTCTGCACGCCAACCAGGTCATATAATTTTGTGCAAGATCTACTTTAGTTTCTGCCCAAGTATAGAAAATAATAAAATTAGTCCAATCCCATGATACTTAAGACTTCGAGTTAGGTTGGTGTGAGTGTTAAGTGTTAAATTAACTAACTTTGTGGGCCTGTTAATGATTTACTGTTCCTTACGTCAGTTGGCCAAATCCAGGGGGCAAAGCACCCAGGCTAGGTAAGACTTTGATGTCCTAGATCGTTGAATGGGGGGTTTGAGGTGAAGCTCCCCCGGTTATGGAAGACTGTGCTGTAGGTTAGGTTGGGATAAATCCTTGAGTTTCCTTAGTATATTTTTTCTTTTCCCATAAACCCTATTTTCCCTGAATTGTGGTGTTAAGGTTGGTCCATTATTTTAACTGATAATTTGCTAGTAAAATGGACATAACTACTAATTTTCCAGTAAAATGGACATCAAATTTCTAAAGCACATAAGTAAACTTTAAATCCTATTTTGAATTACAGCATTGTCATTTTGGTTCAAAGTGAAAGTTGGCCGTAAATTTTTTTTTTTTCAAGTGTTGGTCAATTACCTACTAAGTTAAATCACTGGAATTTGGCGAGGAATGTTTTGAATGAGGTTGGGATATCTTTATGAATAATTGCACAGTAGCTTACGTTAAGTAACAGGATTTTCAGCCCTACTACATATGTTTCCTGCCAACTACTGTATTTTCAGTTTTGGTGTTTACGTCTTTTTGCTTGCTTAAAAGTTTAGCAATAGTTAACTTGACTGTACCTCAATTTTGTATTGTATTTAAACCTGGATTGCTGTGCATTATCCTGGTTTTCCCTCAAATTTTATAGACTTAAGTTTGGTATACTTGGTTAGGGCACTTGCTAAGCTCTTGTGCAGGGTGTCTAAGAACTTTGCGATATTACGAACTAGTTTGTCATTATAGAGTAGGTTTCTCATGAGATGGTTGCAATATACTGTTAGTTTTTTTTTTAATGTAGTAAATTTTATCGAGTGATCTTGAATGTCTTTTGTCCTAATGATTGGTTATCCCTTTATAACCCCTGTATACCCAACACTAATAGGGACCACAGTTAAAAAACAGGGATTTTAGAGCTAGGGGAGAATAGTGAAATAGGGAATATATCCTGACATAACTTGGTACTCCCCATTCTGGGGGCTTAGTGCCCCATTGATGTAAAATAAACTTAAGGTTATAAAATCTGGATAGTCTCCCCTTCTTATTTGACCTATGTAGGTAGCCACAAATTACAGAAATTGCTTTGCTGCTTATAATCAATAGATGGACGATGTAGCCACTCTTGACTTGGTTTCCTATTGTGGTCTGCAGGTTTTTGCAGAATCTGCTTTAAATGAATATATTTAAAATCTCAATCTCGATCTATCAAGAGCCCGTGTTTCACGTTAAACTGCTTACTTGCAAAGTAGTACCTGTTGTCAGAACCTTATTACCTCCAAATTTAGATTTTTCAAATACAGCAACTGTCTGCTTTGAATTGACTGAACTTGGGTATTTACAAATACAAATAAGCCTATTCCTAAACATGAGTCCCATCACGCAAGATTTGACACAAACCGTACAAAAATGGATAATGGTAACTGCTGTGTAATTGACAATAGGATTTGTAAAGCTCTTTATTATGGGAAACAGATTTGTAACTCAAAAGGTTTGCAGCCATCACCATCAATTAACCATGAAATATAATGTATCTAATATGTTAAAGCAATTAATTGAAATTCTGCTGCATTTAAGCTTCATAGGAAAGTACATATTTTTCATTTTTGTTACAAATTAATGGTAATTTTGGGCAATCAAAGATCTTGTGTTTTCCAGGTAATGTAAAGCTTAAATTTGGTGTGAATTCTCTTGCTAACACAGTAGTTTCTATGATTCGAGTTTTGTGGCTCAAATGGTAGTTTTTTTTATTTTATGGACTTGAACTTGAAAATAGGGTGTTCTCGAGTGATTTTGATAAATTAGTCAGTTTAAAGGTCCCACTGAATGATCTTGTCAGATCGTAAAAACACTCATTGAAGTATAAAAGTAAAAACACTCATTGAAGTATAAAAGATCTAAAGATCATACTGTTTGACAGTTTGGCAGGTCTGTAAAACTAAAGTGAGTCAAGTTTGGAAGGTTAATAGTATAAGGAAACTACTTATATTTTAAGTTGTAGAAGAGTAGCTTTTTATGCTTGGTAATGTTGCTTATCAAAGATAGGATCATAACTGTGTGATACAGGAGAGGTCTGAAGGTATTAAGTCAGTGAGCTTTTGTGCATATAGTTAATCATTCATATAACTTTTGTGATTGTGGAAGAATGGGGAAGTGGCATTTTCTGTAGACATTTAATACCGCTGGCACATTTGTCCACTATATATTTTTCAGGATTTGGTCCCTGATGTATTGCCGTGAGTCCTGCAATATTTATCACAAAGAAGGGTGATTGCTCAATCACCACTTTGTTGAAGCTGCCAAACAATACACACGCCCAATTAAGGAATGTTTATTAGATGGCATCATCGAATTGACTTCCTAGTAATGTAAGAGAAATTTAGGTCCCCCCCCCACCCATACCACTAAGAAATTTGAATACGAAGCTGGATTTAGTTGAGTAAAAATTTCCATAAAAATGTAGGTCGTATGCCTGTGTTATTTAACACTGATTGAAATTCGTACGTTACTAAGACTTAAAAGAATATGAAACGGAAGGGACTCCGATGAAACTTCAATTCACGATTTAAAAAACTCAATCTGTGAAGTTATTTTTAGTTTTGCATATTTGTTAAACTCGGGGTACTATAATTTTTTAACTAAAGTTGAAATTAACGATTGTAGTATTTTGAGCTTGACAGTTTTCTAGAATACGGATGTGCAGTAATTAAATTATGCATTGCAGGAAGGGAAAGGCTGATACTTGGAAGTTTTGGCGTTAGAAGGAATTTTTGCCGATTCCTAATGAATGAGGATGAACTTGTCACAGGTAAGGTAGATTATTGATTGGTAGTAACACGTTTGAGTTATTTTTGTTACTTAATCTCGGTGAGGCTAGAGGAAGGGTAGGTCGGTACAAAGACCCTTATAATTCCTTTGCTATGACTAATTTTTAATCAAAATCACCTAAAGACATAAAATACGGTTGTGGCAAATGACACCATATTTGGTATGGTAAGAGGGAGATTAGATTATCTGGGAGTGGGAGCTTGTGTTAATTGCCTTGGAAAATTTTCCGATACTCATTCTTGCCAATTTGTCACTATTTTAATTGGTGTAAATACTCCGGTAGCCAGTCAAAGTTGATTTGCAGTTTCTTAATGTATATGAAATTTAGTTAGGTTTTGGTATGAATTGATATTAACTCATAAAATCCCTTAATAAATATTTTTGCTTTTATCTCTAGATCTTTTTTTCATTAATCAAACTTAATTGTTACGTTTTAGGTATATTAATTACTCTGGTGATGATCAATTGGGGGATTGCAAGTAAGTTAGGTATTACTTATGAATTTGTAACTTTTGATTTAATTTTCTGTAGTTTTTATGTAGACACCTTTTTTTTATGTAACTAGTTTCATTATCTGGAATGTAATATGTCATTTTGTTTGCTTTTTTTTTATATTGTTGGACTTTTTCATTATCTGAAACTTATGTAAAGTTTTCGTTTTCTTAATAAAGTCTAAATAGTTTTTGGAATAGTTTTTTGTCAGTTTTAAGTCAAAATAGTTTGTTTTTCAAGCAATGTTTTACTTCAGTAGTTTTAAGAAAATTTTTTTCCAATCTCTATCCCTTGCTGTGGAAGACAATGGAGGTAGAGAGAAGACGATGCTGGAGTCTAGAAGAAGCATGATTACTATACTCTGCTGCGAATGGAGTGTTCTACTGCAGCTCGTACAGTAATGGAACTAAAAGGCACAAATTTCAGTTACTGTAATGTGGTACCGGAAAAGTCTAGTAACCTCAGGTGATAAAAAACAGACCCTCTGTATTACGCCTGCAGCTTGTACATTAATGTAACTAAAGGATTTGAAATATTTTGGGACAGCACATTCCAGTAATTCTGTCTTGAATAACAAGTCACACCAATTTCAGCAACAAAATTTAGTTTTATTTTTAAACTTCTTGAAATGAACTATTTTTTAATTAATATTATATGGTTTAGCAACCGTTTTCTCTCCGGTGATTTTTTTCCTCGGGTCGCTTGGGAATATCGTGGCCTGAGGTGTAACTTAAAAATTTTTGGGTCCTAGGATTAAACCATCTAGTTATGTTTGGAGCACATACGTTCAGGTAAGCTCTACGTTGAAATTAGATTTTTTCTCTAGTTTGGCAATCTCCTCCTCCTCGGTGTTAACTTCGGTGCTTGTGAGCGCTTGATACTTTGGCCATAGACATTCAAGCAGGAACTCCGTTCAAACTTTTCTCCGTTGGGGCGAGAGTTGGCGATGTAAACACTTCAGTACTTTACTGAGAAGGACCTTCGATTATAGCAATCTTTCTCTGGGGCAGTTAACTAGAAGACTTGCGAGGGCTTGATCTTACAGCCACAGACGTTCAGGCAGGAACCACGTTCAAAGAATCTTTCTCCGCTGGAGCGACGTCAATTCTAAAGCCGTTTGGAAAGTGACCTGAGCATCATAATCTCGTGTAGTGTTAGGTTTAGTCGCTCAGAAAAGACCTACGATTACAGCAACCTTCTCTGAGGGATTGAAACTTTTCTTAGCCTTTGTAGTCTTGTCATGACAAGTAATTTTCTTTCCATATCCACTGAATGAATTGAGCTGGGAACTAAATACATGCAGGAAGCTCTTTACCATAATCTTCTGTGGTAGCACCCTTCCATTTGAATGTTTGTAGGCATGTGGTGACGCTCCTCTGCTTTTCCTAACCATTTACGGTGGCAGGATTTCACATTTTTAGTTCAGGTCTCCTGTGGAAAGAATTTTAATTTGTCAAATTTGCATGAATAAAGTTCCATGTCACATCATTGATGCCCTCAACACTATTTCCAACCATGGAATTAAAATCAAACTTTTTATTAATATTTAATTAATAATCCGAAACTAGTGTGGACTACTTTAAATCATGGCTTATGAAAAATTTTCAAAACCCAGGTTTTGACCAATGTTAGTCCTTAAAAAATACTATGAAAAACTTTCAGAACCCAGGTTTTGACCAATGTTAGTCATTAAAAAATACTATAAAAATTTAACGAACAAAATCACACAAACTAGGGACTTAAAAAAAACTAATCGGGATCTGACAACAAAAGTCATTAACAATTGTTAAAAAAGTGGAAATTTTTAAAAAAGGGATAAAAAAAAAACGTCGGGATTTGAGCAAAATCAAATTAGAAATGACAACCAACGTCATTAACAACTTAACAAAAAAAGTGGGGGGGGGGGGGCGACATCTTTAGGGTTAAAGCAATACCAAGGGCTTAATGTAGCAGCAGGCCATGTACACTACTGTTCACAAACTTTCAAAAACCTAAAAACCGATTACTGCCACTGCAATCATGTCTAATAGCTTAGATTCCCATAAAACTGATATTCAGCACCTAAATAAGCTGCATTAAAATGAAAACTATAATACATACCCCATCGTCACAAGTCAAAATGCGACGCTCTAAAGCCCCGTCCACACGGTCGAGCTTTGCCCGACGTACTTTGTTCGATGTGACGTCAGAAGCGGGAAAAGTCCGAACCTTATACCGCTGTTTCTCCGCTTCTGACGTCACATCGAACAGAGTTCGTCGAGCAAAGGTCGACCGTGTGGACGGGCCTTAATACGCCCGAGTCGAGATTGGTAACATCATCTCAAAATCCTAATACAAAGTCAAAACTGCTGACTGAATTAATTTAAAAAATTTACCACACTAAAGCTCAATTTTCAACGAATAAACTTTTCACTACAAAAACATCAGGAAATCCACAAGACAAATCCCTTTAAAATCAATATGCAAATTCACTGGATCACCCATTTCATGCCTCGATATAGCTAGCATTAAGATCGCAAATGGTTAGACAAATGTGCTCCTAAATGCCTCTTTAGTAGTAGTATTTGCAGCATATTCACTTGGGACGTCTCTCTTGAAGGCTCAGTCGGTTGATGAACTTCCATCCTGGAAATAAAATTGTCAGACCAGTTTTCATTGTACATTTTAACTTTAGTCCACATTTTACTAAATGCAGGTAAGGTACAACTATAACTATACAGCCTTTAATGTTAAATAAGAATTAATTTAAAGGTTTTCCTTGGATTATACAAAGCAATCTCTTGTCAAGAAGCAGTCTCACTATTTTAACTACTATAATACCACCAGTATGTACCATGATCACCATTAATGACCATTATCACCATAAAAATAAGTTTGATAGTAGCCTTCCCCCTCAATCTAATAGTGCCTTATCGGTGAACAGGCTCGAGACCCACAAGTTTTTAAAACAATCCATTTATGAGATCACCTAAATTCTACGGTAACCACACCGCAAGTCTCATTACAGAATCCATTATCGCGAGAGTGCTTCTAGGCTCTTAAAATGTTTATAACTTAAATGTTTATAACTTTTACCGCTGTCACTGCCTATTGCTATTAACGTACTAGTTCTCGCCTGTTAAGTTTTACTCCAATCCCAAGCAGCGCAATATTTATAAGATGAGAAATCTAATGTTTTTGCGTTGATCCCCGAGGGGCTGGTGTTAAACACGCTCTCGCGCAGAGCTTTTCACCAAAATCAAAATTGCCACAACTCTGAACTAGAGAACCTATATAAAGACCAAAACTGAGGAACTCTGAGTTTTAGAATTTAAATAGGAAATAAAATTTAGGGTGGGAAAGTGAAAAAATACTCAAGAATATGAACGGAGGTACATTAAAAGGAATGAAAGGTGCTGCAGCCAGTGGCCGGTGGGACACTGCAGAGACTTGGGTAATACCTACTGTGCACTGCGCGAGGTATACTGACGGTTTACGTAGTAAACTATGCTTTGGTAGATCTAGGGTACCTATCCGTGGCGGCCCAGACTATGGCAGTTGCAGTTTTTCTATGCAGTTTTACCTCCTGAACAAGAATTTTAAGTAATATTTATTCGGACGACTGTAATTAACCCCCAGGGGCACGTATTAAACACGGCGAAATACATTGGACGCCCCAATCCCTAGTGGAAGTCGTATCCGCGGTTACGTTTCTTGCAGGGTAATTCTACAGAATAGTTCCGCACGGACTGCAAGGAACGTAACCGCGGATACGACATCCACTAGGGATTAGGACGTCTAATGTATTTCGCCGTGTTTAGTACTGGCCCCTGGCGGTTAATTACAGTCCGACTAGACTATGGCAGTTGCAGTTTTTCTATGTAGTTTTACCTCCTGAACAAGAATTTTAAGTGATTTATTCGAACGACTAATTAACCCTCAGGGGCTCGTACTAAACACGGCGAAATACATTTGACGCCCCAATTCCTGGTGGCTTTCGTATTCGCGGGGACGAACGACGCGGAATGCTTATATAGAAATACCATTAAAAGATATTAATTTAAGGTATAATTTAACGTCTGTATGGACCAGTGATTATTACTTAAATATTTAAGACGTTTGGAACTCAGGACTACTGCTATGTACTTGCGTTACAAAAGTCAAAGTGGTTAGATATGAACTTGAAGGAATATTCCCGGAAAATAAAGATATGCTGACAACGACGTACGTTTCGGAGGCATATCAAGAGCTAAATAAAGTCGAGTTTCCATCTACCCATACAGGATAAATTTCTCTTTGCATTACGAAATAAAATGCATACAATTTAAGACAATTTCACTCTTGACAAGTTTCAAAACTTACGTCTTACTTTGTCTCCATCTAACCTACGAGATTGACTTAAACGGCCCAAGTTCCATCCAATCCTTATATCAAAAGCATAGTAAAGTTCTTTGTCCCCACTATAAATAAATGTTCCTTTGCTGTAAGCAGATTACTATATCAATCTCAATTTCACTCTTTAAAGAGAGACTGCCCCCACCCACTGTGTCACGGACAAAATTAGATTATCTGATTTTTGTTCTAAGAGAGAAAATATCTAACCTATTCAATGCCAATCTTATCAAAGCCTAAAATATACTTCCAATAGCCAGTTGAGAATTACATGACATAATGCAGATAATGTTCGTAAATAAAGGAAAAAAATACCAAATGAACACCTCGCCGGACGCACCTGTCGCCAACAAGATCGCTCCACCAACAAACACACACACACACTCTCTCTCTCTCTCTCTCTCCCAAATCTCTTCTCTCCTCTCTCTCTCTCTCTCTCTCTCTCTCTCTACAAAGAATATAAAAAAACAGACCAGTTTTTCACTCACTTCCGAAGTAAAGATTCTTCACCCACTTTTCACCAATCACAGGCGCCCGTGCCATCCTTTTTTCCGTCAAAGGAAGAGATGCCTCCTGATTGGCTGACTAGCAAGCAAGGAATCTCCTCAGGCAGTGCTGGTAGCACGGTGACATCTGCTGGTTCGTGAACGAGTCTGCCACTATCTTGTTCACACTTTTAAATTTGATTTATTGTTATTATAAAAATATCAGGATGTTCGAGGAATGCGATCTGCTATTTTGATTCCAAGAAATGTTTTCCCATCGCTCCAGGAATAAAGTTGATATACCAAAACATTAATAAAAATGCAGATTAAAATTGATATTAATAAAAAATGCAATTCAAAAAGGAAAATTAGCTCTGTTTTCGAAGATAAACTGAAAATATAATTACTGTAAACTTTAACTCAAATTATTATATATTATGCTAACTTACGATGGCAAGAAAACTGCGAATCGAAAAGAAAAATGAAATAGATTTCACGACGACGGTTTTTTCAATTGGCTGACAAACACTAATTAACTTTGACGATAATGATGACTTTTCGTAAAAGAATACCTTCTGATGTGTGTTTGCGTACACGATTGGACACATTGGAATGTTTTACGTACAGATCACGTAGAGAAATACTACATTTCTTCGTAAATTCACATTACCAGGCAATTAAGGTTGATTCCAGTTAAATAAATATATCCAGGGATCATCACAAAAAATCATAGCAATGCATAAAAACGGCTCCTGTCATTGAGGAGGAGGAATCACAAGGAACACTTGAAAATATCATTTTTAATCATGCGAGAATAAAAAGCGACATTTATGCTGCCTCTTCACCATACTATATTTATTTAAGTTAGACATCTTTAACTATATGATACTTAAGGGTAGATATTACTCTTTTGCTGTTTAGATTGCTGCAATATCAAACACTTGCATTCCTGACTATGAAAGTTCAGAAAGTGTCGACAAATCTTGAACATCAATTATTATTTTATTCAAAGAAAACGTTCGTTATCGTTCCTACCGAGACCCAATTGTCAAAGAAGCTAAACACTGGACTTTTTTTTTTTCGGCAGCTGTGCTATACGTTTCAAGATTATATGCTACCGTCTCTTTATTCCAAATGTTAGACATCGCAATACGTAAACTATGTGAATGTTTTTAACCAAAGAAAACGGATAATGGTGACGACGTCATTTCCAAAGACGGCCATGTTCTTTACTAAACCAATCATCAATGAGACTAAAACGCAAGAACAGATACTTTCTAGAAGTATCTGGCATTTCCTATCGAACTTGGAATATTCATGGGAAAAACTCTTTTAAATATATAAATTCGTATGTTCTTGAATTTTTATTTACACTTATTTTCATATACTCTCATTTTACTTCCATAATTTAAACATTAATTATCAAAAAATTACATTTTGAATGTGAAAAAATAGAAAAGTATAGAAAGAATCTCAGAGGTACTTCTGGCAATACCTAAAGAGGCGGGTATCAATGAGGATAGAGAACCAGGATGACTTTTCGAAATGGAAATATACTTAAATTTTCGATCGAACAATGGTAAATAAATACATCGCAAAATGCTTAATAAACACAAAAGTTTGGTATTTGATTAAATCATACACCGTTTTAACCAATAATTTAGCCTTTGACGTACAAGTACTGACTTAATTATTCCCTTCTCCTATGCTGTAAGGTTGGCCATTCTGACGCTGAAACTCCCGCAAAGTTTAAACGTAAGAGAAGCCATTCGCCGATATAATGAACTCATTCCCTTGCGTTTCGAGGCGTTGTGAGGCTTGCCACAGAGACTAAAGTCATTAACTTTAGGGCCAGACCAATGCCATTCCATAAAACAAAGCTGCCGGAGTATGTAAAACACTTTTGTAAATCCAGACCCTCATGTTTCTAAATGACTGAAATTCTAACTGACCAAGTTTTCTCTGAAATTAGACTTTTTTTTTTTTTTTTTTATCTTAAAGCTTATCAGTATTTAGTAGTAACTGAAAACAGTTTAGAGACAATAAATATTAAGGTGAGATGCTTCTGTTAACAAATAACAAAACATTATCAACAGCGAGACAACATATTTGTTTTGTACCTTTTTTTGCCACATCGTACGAAGTACATTGTACTGTCCACTCCTTTTCAAAGCAATAAAATATTATATTAACAAGATCGGGCAAGATAAGCATACCCACTCGTCGTTTCATCTCACTGAAAAACGAGAGTAAGTGTTCGGCTATTTTATTCCGGAAAATTAGATGATATGGAAAACAAGATTTATTGAAAAAAAAAAATTCAAACCGATTCCTGATTGGCTGACTAGCAATCAAGAACTCTCATGAAGTGCTGGTAGCAAGGTGTCATCTGTTGGTTTGTGAACGAGTCTGCCACTATCTTCTTCATGCTTTTAAATTTAATTTATTATTATTTAAAATAATCATCAGAGGGTTCGAGGAAGGCGATCTGCTATTTTGATTCAAATAAACGTTTTCCCATCTCTCCAGGAATAAAGCTCATATATACCACAACATTTATAAGGCAGATTAAAAATTGAAAATCAATAGTAAGTCAGACGACAGTCGAAGAACTTTGCTTAATAAAAATGCTTTGCCAAATATTCGTTCATTCTCCACTACGGTTGGAAAATAAATATCAGCAAAATTATCCAAGAGAAAGGTTCATTACTCTCACTTACAAACACAAACTTTTTTTTTTTTCACTTTTGGGAAACGTGGCAGCAACAGCAAATAAAGAAATAGGAATCAACATGATGAAGATCTAGCATACTGAAGTCAAGATACACTTTTATATCGATCTTAAATCATGGTCATATTTGTAGACCTAAAGATA
>NC_087211.1:66255117-66257617 GCF_015104395.2 Macrobrachium nipponense | reverse complement strand
AATATCAGGAGAGGGATCTTCCAGGGCGACTCACTGTCCCCACTACTCTTCGTAGTAGCCATGATTCCCATGACAAAAGTACTGCAGAAGATGGATGCTGGGTACCAACTCAAGAAAAGAGGCAACAGAATTAACATCTGATGTTCATGGACGACATCAAGCTGTATGGTAAGAGTATCAAAGAAATAGATACCCTAATCCAGACTGTAAGGATTGTATCTAGGACATCAGGATGGAGTTTGGAATAGAAAAATGTACCTTAGGCAACATACAAAAGGGCAAAGTAACAAGGAAACAAGGACTGAAGGGATAAAGCTACCAGATGGGAGCAACATCAAACACATAGATGAGACAGGATACAAATACCTGGGAATAATGGAAGGAGGGGATATAAAACACCAAGAGATGAAGGATACGATCAGGAAAGAATATATGCAGAGACTCAAGGCGATACTCAAGTCAAAACTCAACGCCGGAAATATGATAAAAGCCATAAACACATGGGCAGTGCCAGTAATCAGATACAGCGAAGGAATAGTGGAATGGACGAAGGCAGAACTCCGCAGCATATATCAGAAAACTAGGAAACATATGACAATACACAAAGCACTACACCCAAGAGCAAATACGGACAGACTATACATAACACGAAAGGAAGGAGGGAGAGGACTACTAAGTATAGAGGACTGCGTTAACATCGAGAGCAGAGCACTGGGGCAATATCTGAAAACTAGTGAAGACGAGTGGCTAAAGAGTGCATGGGAAGAAGGACAAATAAAAGTAGACGAAGACTCAGAAATATACAGAGACAGGAGAATGACAAACAGAACAGAGGACTGGCACAACAAACCAATGCACGGACAATACATGAGACAGACTAAAGAACTAGCCAGCGATGACACGTGGCAATGGCTACAGAGGGGAGAGCTAAAGAAGGAAACTGAAGGAATGATAACAGCGGCACGAGATCAGGCCTTAAGAACCAGATATGTTCAAAGAACGATAGAAGGAAATAACATCTCTCCCATGTGTAGGAAGTGCAATACGAAAAATGAAACCATAAACCACATAGCAAGCGAATGCCCGGCACTTGCACAGAACCAGTACAAAAAGAGGCATGATTCAGTGGCAAAAGCCCTCCACTGGAGCCTGTGCAAGAAACATCAGCTACCTTGCAGTGATAAGTGGTACGAGCACCAACCTGGAGTGATAGAAAACGATTAGGCAAAGATCCTCTGGGACTATGGTATCAGAACAGTTAGGGTGATACGTGCAAATAGACCAGACGTGACGTTGATTGACAAAATCAAGAAGAAAGCATCACCCATTGATGTTGCAATACCGTGGGGCACCAGAGTTGAAGAGAAAGAGAGGGAAAAAATGGATAAGTATCAAGACCTGAAAATAGAAATAAGAAGGATATGGGATATGCCAGTGGAAATTGTACCCATAATCATAGGAACACTAGGCACGATCCCAAGATCCCTGAAAAGGAATCTGGAAAAACTAGAGGCCGAAGTAGCTCCAGGACTCATGCAGAAGAGTGTGATCCTAGAAACGGCACACATAGTAAGAAAAGTGATGGACTCCTAAGGAGGCAGGATGCAACCCGGAACCCCACACTATAAATACCACCCAGTCGATTGGAGGACTGTGATAGAGCAAAAAAAGAAAAAAAATAATAATAATAGTACTTATGATAATAATATTATTACCATTGTAATAAAGATAATATTTCTTTTACAACAACCTTGCTTTGAAATCCAACATTATAACCAAAGGCTTAAAATTCGCCAACACATAATAATAATAATAATAATAATAATAATAATAATAATAATAATTCCTTTCCAACACCTGTTCTTTCGTATCCTACATTATATCCAAACACTTCGATGTTGTCGACAGTTCCATAACATTACGACCTTTCCTCCAGCGCTCAAAGCCAAAAGTCGTGATTCTGTCGTACATGGGAGGTCGTAAAAAAACAGATTCTCGTAAAACAGCAGATTGTCGTTTCCTCTCTCTCTCTCTCTCTCTCTCTCCTATACATTATTCCTTTGTTTTCGTAACTCGTAAACTCCCCGATGACTCCGAGTATTTTTTGCGTCATGCGTCGTAAGCAGTCTTTTTAATTCGGGTATTTATTTGGCGTCAACGCACGCTACTCGTGCGTCTTTTTTTCGTTCACTTGTTTTATTGTTGAGCGTATTACGCAACTATTATAATATATATATATTTTTTTACAAAATAAAGCAATGGTTCTCTCTGTTCACGCTCTTATCACAACGAAGTTCTTTAACAATCGAGTAATAATAATAATAATAATAATAATAATAATAATAATAATAATAATAATGGGGCAATATCTGAAAACCAGTGAAGACGAGTGGCTAAAGAGTGCATGGGAAGAGGACTAATAGAAGCAGACGAAGACCCAGATATACAGAGACAGGTGAATGACAAACAGAACAGAGGACTGGCACAACAAAACAATGCA
>NC_087211.1:66253371-66254617 GCF_015104395.2 Macrobrachium nipponense | reverse complement strand
TGCATTGTTTTGTTGTGCCAGTCCTCTGTTCTTTCTGTCTTTCTAACTGTCTCTGTATATTTCTGGGTCTTCGTCTACTTTTATTAGTCCTTCTTCCCATGCACTCTTTAGCCACGTCGTCTTCACTGGTTTTCAGATATTGCCCCAGTGCTCTGTTTTCGATGTTGACGCGTCCTCTATACTTAGTAGTCCTCTCCTCCTTCCTTTCGTGTTATGTATAGTCTGTCCGTATTTGCTCTTGGGTGTAGTGCTTTGTGTATTGTCATTTGTTTCCTGGTTTTCTGATCTATGCTGCGGAGTTCTGCCTTAGTCCATCCACTATTCCTGCGCTGTATCTGATTATTGGCACTGCCCATGTGTTTATGGCTTTTATCATATTTCCCGCGTTGAGTTTTGACTTGAGTATCGCCTTGAGTCTCTGCATATATTCTTTCCTGATCGTGTCCTTCATCTCTTGGTGTTTTATATCTCCCTCCTTCCATTATTCCCAGGTATTTGTATCCTGTCTCATCTATGTGTTTGATGTTGCTCCCATCTGGTAGCTTTATCCCTTCAGTTCTCGTTACTTTGCCTTTTTGTATGTTGACTAAGGCGCATTTTTCTATTCCAAACTCCATCCTGATGTCCCCAGATACAATCCTTACAGTCTGGATTAGGGTATCTATTTCCTTGATGCTCTTACCATACAGCTTGATGTCGTCCATGAACATCAGATGGTTGATTTTGTTGCCTCTTTTCTTGAGTTGGTACCCGGCATCCCTCTTTCTCTAGGACTTTTTTGTCATGGGAATCATGGCTACTACGAAGAGTAGTGGGGACAGTGAGTCGCCCTGGAAGATCCCTCTCTGATATTAACCTCTGCTAGTCTTTTTCCAGAGCTTGTAAGTATTGTATTCCAGTTGCGCATTGTATTTTTGAGGAAGCTGATGGTATTTTTCTCTCTGCCCCATATATTTTCAGGCATTCTATTAGCCATGTGTGTGGTATCATGTCGAAGGCTTTCTTATAGTCTATCCATGCCATGCTTAGGTTGGTTTTCCTTCTCCTACTGTTCTTCATTACCATTTTGTCTATCAGGAGCTGGTCTTTTGTGCCCCTACACTTCCTTCTGCAGCCTTTCTGTTGGTAGGGGATGGTGTTTGTCTCCTCTAGGTAGTTGTATAGCCTTTCACTGATGATACCTGTTAGTAACTTCCACATTATTGGTAGGCAGGTGATAGGCCTGTAGTTACTGGCTATATTTCCC
>NC_087211.1:66213371-66250871 GCF_015104395.2 Macrobrachium nipponense | reverse complement strand
TATATGGCAGAATTCACAGAATTGATTTTGTACAATATTCTTTCAATTCTCCTTATGATTTTTTTTTCCTTTCTGGCACGCTGGTATTATAAAGCAGCTGTCCAATGTTCATCATGCTGTAGGTCGTCAACGGAAATTTCGGGCGGGCGGTGGTTATCAAAAGCAAAACTGGTTATCAGGGACAGGCGTGGGGTCGTCAACAGGTATACAGGTAGGTTTCGTAGGTCGGGAACAGGCCGTAGTCGTCAGGGGTCTATCCGGTATTTCTTGTTATTTCTTCATTTTCGGGTTTTCAAGGTTTTCAAGGCGTCTACATGTTTCGGCCACCTCGTTTGGCCATCTTCGGGACGGATCGCTGAGTGCAATGGGTCTGTGTCAGATGTTGTTGTTGGAGATTAAGCAGCCTTGTGCTGGCACGGGCTCTGCTCCTAGAGCAGCCCGTAACTGGAATATCTGTAAAGATACAAAAAACAGTGCTTTGGCGGTTAGTTTTGGAAAGGAGATAGGGTGACAGGCAGGATTGCAACCCCTTTGAACCTTACGGTACCCATCAGTAGGAGAGAAAGTTTTTATAGCAGTGAGACTCAGCCTAGCTGAAGAGTGTGAGTAGGAAGAAGGAAGCGAGTTTTAGTTTGAGGGAAAGAAGGCGTTACCTATAAACATTTTAGGCGCAATATATATACAATGTGTAGCATCTGAAAATATTGCAATATATATCAAACCAACATTAAGCAAGTATTATAGTATATATACATGTTCATGCATACTCACACTTATACATATGCTCCCAAAGATGTTTATGACTCCCATTGCAACCAGTGAAGTAGAGGGTTTGTGCTTTGTGTGGCTTTCATTGTTTTTTTGTTTACAAGACACTAGGAAATTCCCATGTGTCTATGGAGAAATGCCGTGTGATTCATCCTTTTACCTGGGAGGTGGGTGAGACATTAGGAGATTCCCATATGTCCCTATGTTTATTTAATGATGTCTGGTGATCTGTGCCGGTGTCAGCTCTATTTCAGTTAGGTTTGATCTGTAAGATTGTGTCTCTGGGCATCTAGTAGGTAGTGTTCGAGGGGCTGGATTGCCTCTCGGTCACAGTACTGACATAACCTGCCCTCATTTCCTATCATTTGCCAGGTGCAGAGGTATCCTAGCCTTAATCTGTGTGTGATGACTGAGAGTTTTCTAGTGGGTTTGTTTTGTGTGTCATGCGGCGTTAGATTTGTGACATCCACATACCACTTGGACGTCCGTGACTCTTGTAGGTAGTGACGTCGTACTTCACTCTCTTCTTGGAGTTTTGGCATAGCTTTTTGCCATTTCCTTTAGGTGTGTTATGGATGGTTGCACTTTATGCTTACTGTACTGCAGCTGAGGGCACTTTTGGCAAGGAAGTCAGCTTCATCATTTCCCTGGATTCCCACATGGCTGGGTATCCAGTTTAGTTGTGACTCTCCTGCCAGCAGCTTGATGTGCCATTGGCCAATGATTTTATGGCTGTTATCAGTGTCACATTTTCTTTTGGATTTGTGCGCTTTGATAGCGAGTATTGCTCCTTTGGAGTCAATATGCACTGTTGTGTGTCCTTCTTTTAAATTGGAATTTTCATAAGGCTTTTAAGATTGCCATTAGTTCCGCTTGTAGTATGGAGGCATTGTTGGATAGCCTCCAGCTTCCTTTGAAGTCTTGGGCAGCCACTGCTGCTGCAGTTGCTGGAGCTTCTGTGTCAACTGAGCCATCACGTGTAATATATGTTTTCAGCTGCTGTGTTCCCGATTGCTTCTTCTGCTGCAGTTTTCATTTGTGCTGCTGTGCACAGTGCTTTGGTTTTTGCCGGTAGTATTGTGAAGTTATACCGGACCGGATGGGTCTTCGACCCACAGGGAGGTGGTTTTTGGTATCCCTCAGGTGGGACATCCTTTGTTATGTCACTGTGTCCTGCATACCCAGTTCTCTCAGTGTCTGGAGTATACTGCCCGCATAGGTTTTTGGCGGGTCTAGTTCTTCGTGCAAGTTTATACACGCTTGCATTTTGTTTTTGTGTGGTCCATTTCTGTCGTTTCTGATGGTTTTGCACAGAATGGCAATATTTCTTTGGCCTATCCTGTGCTTGAGAGACTGCAGTGTGTCTCTGCCCTCAAGAGACAAATTCTTGTCCACATTGGGGCTCCAAGTATAAGTCTCATTGCGTTGTTTGGATGACTTCCAGCCTCTGCTGTTGATCCTTTCTGAGATTTGTCAGGACTGGTGCTGCCCCCACGTATTCTACTTGTGCTCTGATGGTTTGTATGTAGAACCTCCTGAGCAGATGGTATGTCGCACCTTCTTGCAATGATGTGATTTTCTTTAGGGCATTAAGCCCTATTTTTGTTTTGGCTTGGAGTTGGAGCTGTATTTGTTCTCAGGAGAGTGAATCTGCAATGCAGACTCCCAGATATGTGTAGATATCACCCAGTCTATGACGTCTCCTTTCAGTAGAAGGTTGGGTGGATTTTGATCATGTTTTATTGCCATGGCTTTTGTCTTATTTCTGTTGATTTTGAGTCCCAGTTGTGTTGCACTTGTCCTCAAGTTTTTGCAAAGGCTTCTTGCATCGTTTTTGGAGCTGTCTTTGATGGGGCCGGAGCTGACGATGCAAACATCGTCAGCATATATGAAGACACCTCTACTCCTTGTGGTAGCTCGAGACAGGCTACATTTTCCATAAGGACATTGAATAAGAAGGGGCTTAGAATGCCCCCCTGTGGAGTGCCGTTTTCAAGAGAGTAGTATTCTGACATTCTGCCTGGAACACTACTCTTGCTTCTCTGTCTTGCATGTATCCTTTTGTCCATGTAAGCAGGTTGCCCTTGATCCTCTTTCTGACTAGGGAGGAGAGGATGGTTGCTGCATTGGCTAATTCAATATGCCTTTTCTAGATCTAAGAAGACCACTATGGATTTTCTGCCATTTATGGCACTTAGCACATCTGTAAGGCACTCATGGGTGCCTACTCCTTCCCTATAGGCATAGAGCCTATGATGTAGGGGCCCTGCTTCCATAGTAGTCTGTTCAGAACCATTCTTTCTGCAACCTTTTCAGTGCAGCTGATGAGGGATATCGGCCTATATGCGCCTTCCTCTTTTGGCTTAGGTATTGGTTGTGTGTCTTGCTGTTGCCATTTCTTTGGCCTGATGTGCTCTGCATATGTCCTGTTTACCAGGAGTAGATATACCTGTTGGCAGGGTCTCCCATGTGTCTCAGCATGCTGTAGTGATTGCATCTGCTCCAGGGGGCTTGTGTCTCCTTTCCCCTTGCTGAGTGCACTGTTTAGTTCTTCCATAGTGAAGGGTGTGTCTGTGTCATCAGGTGTGTTGCAGGCAGTATTGATTTCCCTCCATCTTGCTGGGGAAATTTCATTTATTTTTCCCGTGTGTTGTTTGGGGAAGGTTGTGGGATTTTGTCCTTTCTGCAAAGTTTCTGGGCTATATTGTCAGCTTCTTCTTGTGGGTTGGGGTGGATGCTTTGCGCTGTTCTTCCTTTCCCTGCAATTTTTGCAAGGAATCTCCAGATCTGGGTTACTGGAGTTTGTCTGCTGATGTTTGCACACCAATCATACCATGCCTGTTGTTTAATTTCTTTTGTCTCTTCAGTTGCATGGGCTATTACCTCTCTGAGAAGTCTGTGCATCTCATCAGATGGTTCCCGTCTGAAGAGTTTCCGCACTCTGTTTACTCTGGCATTGAGTTCTTTGACCCTTTCACAGTAGTACCATGCATCTTTGTGATCGATCTTGGATCGTTTGATCTTTGGCATGGACATGTTTGCTGCCTCTCTGAGTTTGCTGATGAACTCTTTATAGAAGAGTTCTATATCGTTGCAGGGTTTTCAAGGTAGTTCCTCGCCCATCTCGTCATTATGGCTTCAAATGTAGCCCAGTTTGCAAACTTGGGGTTCCATCTTTCTGGTGGCGGTGGTATGGGAGGCAGCTTTTTGAGCCGTAGGCCAATGTCAATGGCTATGTGGTCGCTTGTGAGGGTCTCGTGCAGCTTCCATGTTGCTTGCTCCTTTAGGGCGGAGTTTGTGAAGGTAAGATCTAGTCTTCCTCCTTTTAGGTGAGTTGGCTCTAAAGAAGACGAGCGAGCCCTACGGGAAATAATCAGGAATCACGTTTCCCCGACCGACAACAACAAGCAGATCAACTTGATCATATTTTATACAAGTAAAAAAAAAACAGCAGTCTTATTATGAAAAAAATAACCCCGCACCGTTGCAGGATCCCTGAAGAGGACGAACGTCATTTACAGATACACGTGCCCAATCCGAGGGATGCCTCGGAACTTACATCGGGATGACGTCAATGCGCCTCTCCAAGAGGATCTCCCTGTCACGCGCAGGAAGGAGCGGTATTTAATCATGCAAGGACAATGCCCATAATAAAAGAATCCGACGCAGCGACATCGTCGGTAACTTCGAGGTTATCGACCAGGCACCCGATCTACGTCGTTTGCGAATCTTAGAAGCGCTGCACATCGGGAGGGAGAAGCCCAGTTTGAACATCACACAGGAGACCTTCCTCCTCCCCACCGCCGTCAGGAGAGCAGCAGACACCGCCCCACAACGACCATCGCACCAGAGGGATCCTGAGGATGATAGAAGCATTAGCTCTCATCCTGAGGACGTCCCTAGTAACCCTGAGGGTGATCGCAGCTCAAGCTCTCGCCCTGAGGACGACCTGGTAGCACGCCCTTCGAGGGGACCTCCACCATCACCAATAAGGATGAGGCTCCGCCCACGAAGAGGACAGCCAACAGCAACGGGCCCCCTGATGACATCGCTCGTGACGTCACAGGTATTGCCCAATGAAAAGTGAGGTACCTGTTTCTTCAAGCCAACTGAATGCAATAAATAGCGTGAATACATCTGACACAGACCATTGCACTCAGCGATCCGTCCCGAAGATGGCCAAACGAGGTGGCCGAAACATGTAGACGCCTTGAAAACCAGAAAAGAAGAAATAACAAGAAATACCGGAGACCCCTGACGACTACGGCCTGTTCCCGAACCTACGAAACCTACCTGTATACCTGTGACGACCCCAGCCTGTCCCTGATAACCAGTTTTGCTTTTGATAACACCAGCCCGCCCGAAATTTCCTGAGTTGACGACCTACAGCATGATGAACATTGGACAGCTGCTTTATAATACCAGCGTGCCAGAAAGGAAAATCATAAGGAGAATTGGAAAGAATATTGTACAAAATCAATTCTGTGATTCTGCCATTATTTTTAATAAAACTTGTTTGAAAGAAGGTCTGTTTCCAGCGTACACAAATATTATTATTATTATTACATTTTTGAGTTTGGTGATCAGTGCTTTATCTATGGTACCCGTTATTATTATTATTATTATTATTATTATTATTAATACTCGATTGTAAAAGAACTTCGTTGTGATAAGGCGTAAACAGAGAGAACCAGTGCTTTATTTTGTAAAAAAAAATATATATATTATAATAGTTTGCGTAATACGCTTAACAATAAAACAAGTGAACGAAAAAAAGACGCTCGAGTAGCGTGCGTAGACGCCAAGTAAATACCCAAATTAAAAAGACTGCTTACGACGCATGACGCAAAAAATACTCGGAGTCATAGGGGAGTTTACGAGTTACGAAAACAAAGGAATAATGTATAGGAGAGAGAGAGAGAGAGGAAACGACAATCTGTTGTTTACGAGAATCTGTTTTTTTACGACCTCCCATGTACGACAGAATCACGACTTCTGGCTTGAGCGCTGGAGAAAGGTCGTAATGTTATGGAACTGTCGACGACCATCGAAGTGTTTGGATATAATGTAGGATACGAAAAGAACAGGTGTTGGAAAGGAATTATTATTATTATTATTATTATTATTATTATTATTATTATTATTATTATGTGTTGGGAATTTTGTTTTAAGCCTTTCGTTATAATGTTGGATTTCAAAGCAAGGTTGCTGTAAAAGAAATATTATCTTTATTACAATGGTAATTAGTGTTGTCGAATTTAAGCCTTTCGTTATAATGTTGGATTTCAAAGCAAGGTTGCTGTAAAAGAAATATTATCTTATTACAATGGTAATGATATTATTATCATAAGTACTCTTATTATTATTGTTATTATTATTATTATTATTATTATTATGTAGATGTAGATGTAAAATTATAAGTGGAATTATTTAATATTCAAAATTGTCACATAATAATTCGTACATGATAATAATAATAAAGAAAAATGCCAAACTGGAAAGCCCCAGGTCCGATGAAAGTCCATGGATACTGGCTCAAGAACTTCAAGGCCCTACACCCACGAATAGCAGAACAAATCCAGCATTGTATCTCAAATCACCATGCACCCAAATGGATGACCACAGGAAGAACATCCTTAGTACAAAAAGACAAGAGTAAGGGAAATATAGCCAGTAACTACAGGCCTATCACCTGCCTACCAATAATGTGGAAGTTGCTAACAGGTATCATCAGCGAAAGGCTATACAATTACCTAGAGGAGACAAACACCATCCCCCACCAACAGAAAGGCTGCAGAAGGAAGTGTAGGGGCACAAAAAGACCAGCTCCTGAAGAACAAAATGGTAATGAAGAACAGTAGGAGAAGGAAAAACCAACCTAAGCATGGCATGGATAGACTATAAGAAAGCCTTCGACATGATACCACACACATGGCTAATAGAATGCCTGAAAATATT
Organism: Macrobrachium nipponense; assembly: GCF_015104395.2. Taxonomy (NCBI): domain Eukaryota; kingdom Metazoa; phylum Arthropoda; class Malacostraca; order Decapoda; family Palaemonidae; genus Macrobrachium; species Macrobrachium nipponense. The sequence continues at coordinate 66,244,145 of NC_087211.1, read as the reverse complement.
TGGGGCAGAGGAAAACACCATCAGCTTCCTTAAAAATACAATGCCCAACTGGAATACAATACTTACAAGTTCTGGAATAAGACACAGAGGTTAATATCAGGAGAGGGATCTTCCAGGGCGACTCACTGTCCCCACTACTCTTCGTAGTAGCCATGATTCCCATGACAAAGTACTAGAGAAGATGGATGCCGGGTACCAATCAAGAAAGAGGCAACAGAATCAACAATCTGATGTCCATGGACAACATCAAGCTGTATGGTAAGAGCATCAAGGAAATAGATACCCTAATCCAGACTGTAAGGATTGTATCTGGGGACATCAGGATGGAGTTTGGAATAGAAAAAATGCGCCTTAGTCAACATACAAAAAGGCAAAGTAACGAGAACTGAAGGGATAAAGCTATCAGATGGGAGCAACATCAAACACATAGATGAGACAGGTATACAAAATACCTGGGAATAATGGAAGGAGGGGATATAAAACAACAAGAGATGAAGGACACGATCAGGAAAGAATATATGCAGAGACTCAAGGCGATACTCAAATCAAAACTCAACGCCGGAAATATGATAAAAGCCAGGAGCCACTACAGATCAGGGGACGATCGATTTTCGTGGAAAAAATTGCTAAAAATAACGTTTTTGGGCCGTTTGTGTAGTTGACCCAGTAAAAATAAAGCCTAAAAAACATCAAACGGTAAAGGGGGGACCCAGTGGGAAACCGGGGTTTTTGGATGGGGGGAAGCAGCCTCGGACGAACGAAACTCTCAATTCCCGGTTTTGAGACCCAGACCCTTGACCTTAATTAATACAGAAGTTTGACCTCTTACTCTGCATTCAAGGTTGACGTAGGCTAGCTAGCCTAGGACCCCTTACATTGCAGAACTTTTGAACAACTAGCCTACATGTAAAACGTCTAGCCTAGGCTACCACTAACCGACATTGGCTCTGACCTCTTACTCTGCATTCAAGGTTTGACGTAGGCTAGTTAGCCTAGGACCCCTTACATTGCAGAGCTTTTGAACGACTAGCCTAGGCTAACACTAACCGACATTAAATTAGATGCTAAGACCCCACAGTAAGGCCGTGGCGGAATGGCGCTTCGCACCTTATCCGCATATTTAAAAGATTCTTGGTAAGCCTGACATGTTCTGGCAAGAGTTAATGTTGCGCTGCGCGCGCTAGCCACAGGGGTTACAGTAAGGCCGTAGCGGAACGGCACTTCGCACCTTATCCGCATATTTAAAGATTCTTGGCAAAACACCCGACATGTTCTGGCAGAGGTAATGTTGCGCTGCGCGTGCTAGCCACAAGGGTTACAGTGAATTAGCCACGGTACATACAAAAAAACACGACTAGCCTAGGCTATAAATCCCCAATAACTGTCATTCGCCATGGCCTTACTGTTCGAAACACGTGCTTCAGTACTGGCTTCGAACTAACCGAAACACTTCTGTTCGAACATATGCTTCGGTATCGGCTTCAAAATAACCGAAACACTAGTTTTAAGGCTAACAAAAAATAATATACAACTTACCTTATTCACATTTCAAAGTCGCTGGCTGTCCGACGACCATGAAGGGGTACATGAAGGCATCAGTCTCGGCCTCTTTGAAACGGGTGGGGATCACGTGGCTCGCTGATAGAAGGTCCTGGTCTTATTGTTTCGGGCCAGGCAAACCCAATTTGAGATGGGGGATGTCGGGCGGCTTTTGAGCGGATAGACACGTTTGCTCAATTTCAGGAACACCCGAAATGGACACGGAACATCTTGTAGATACCGCTTCTGGATACAGTACGTAGAAAAATAGCTTTCGTAAAGTTCTTTCTGCGTACCGTGTCTCGGTAGCGCGCTCCATTTAAGAACACGCCACTGCGATTCTATAGTGTTCGTGTGTACATTCGGGTCGTCCGGGCTAACGAAGTTAACGCTGTTTTTCATGACATTATGCGCAAAATAATGATCCCGGACTTTGCTGTAACGACTTCCAGCATCAGAATATGATTGTGGTTTCTGGAAGTACGTTATCAAGCAACACCGGGATCAGAGTTTCGGCAGAATGGTCAGGAACCACCTTGAAAAAGTTCTCACGTGTCTGTCGGTCAATACCACTGAACACCCAAAATCCGTCTACGTTTCGGCCATGGTTGTACTTCCGTGTCCTAAATTTAGATTCGTCGATCTCAACAATATGACCAGGACCACCGATTTTCTTATTATCAGCACACAGGATTTGGCAACATATATTCCTACAAAAATTATACCAATCCACCATGGTGTTAGGTGCTAGAGGCATAACCAAATCCGTTACAACACACTGTGGGATTTTCTTTGTGAAACAAAATATTAATATAATAATTGTTTCTAGGGACAAACGCGACTTTTCAAAAAAGGACCCGTGACGAACTGATACCTTCTTACCGCACTTGCTGTTTCTCCATCGCCAAATGTAAATCGGTTGGCCCATGGCCTCGCTGGTCCCATGTTTCATGAACCGTCGGTTCGCTGTGTTGCACGTTGTACACAACCCCGAATAGTCCCCAAGTAACCCTTCTCTGTACAACCACTTCATAAATTCGTCGGTGTTTCGTAGGAACTCGATCAGACTACTAATATACAAATGCGTATATTTATTGAACTCGTCTGCTGTAACACTTTTGGGAAATAATACTGCGTGCGTTCTATCCATGACGGCGGTGGAGAACGGAAAGGGCAAATTTTGTGACTGCAGGTATGATTGTCTGATTCATATTCATGGGACACGTTTTTATTGGTTGGAAGGAAGTTAATCCATGTCCCTTGGGGATGACCTGGGTCAACCTGATACAGGATTGGTTTGATTTAAAATTCCCTCGTTGGGGGCGGGCCGACGTACAGCGCCTGTCCGCAGCCAACTCAAGAACTACAGGAGCTACGACCGCCGTGTCAGCCTTCACATCAAGTGGGTACTTAGAAAAATTTACGTTTCACGGGAAATATCGGCAGATGGTATTTTGGTGTAAATTGGTTGGATAAGTGACTTTTCGGGTATATTTTGGAATTCTGGACAGCTTTTTATTCTTAGCATTTTGTTATTTGGGGTAATGGTTCTGGAATTGTTGGATCTGTCCAGGATCTGTGAACTACCCTAACACATAGGCAGTGCTAGTAATCAGATACAGCGCAAGAATAGTGGAATGGACGAAGGCAGAACTCCGCAGCATAGATCAGAAAACTAGGAAAAAACATATGGCAATACACAGACTATACATAACACGAAAGGAAGGAGGGAGAGGACTGCGTCAACATCGAGAACAGAGCACTGGGGCGATATCTGAAAACCAGTGAAGACAAGCGGCTAAAGAGTGCATGGGAAGAAGGACTAATAAAAGTAGACGAAGACCCAGAAATATACAGAGACAGGAGAATGACAGACAGAACAGAGGACTGGCACAACAAACCAATGCACGGACAATACATGAAACAGACTAAAGAACTGGCCAGCGATGACACATGGCAATGGTTACAGAGGGGAGAGCTCAAGAAGGAAACTGACGGAATGATAACAGTGGCACAAGATCAGGCCCTAAGAACCAGATATATCCAAAGAATGATATGATGGAAATAACATCTCTCCCATATGTAGGAAGTGCAATACGAAAATTGAGACCATAAACCACATAGCAAGTGAATGTCCGGCACTTGCACAGAACCAGTACAAAAAGAGGCATGATTCAGTGGCAAAAGCCCTCCACTGGAGCCTGTGCAAGAAAATACCAGCTACCTTGCAGTAATAAGTGGTACGAGCACCAACCTGAAGGAGTGATAGAAAACGATTAGGCAAAGATCCTCTGAGACTATGGTATCAGAACAGATAGGGTGATACGTGCAAATAGACCAGACGTGACGTTGATTGACAAAATCAAGAAGAAAGTATAACTCATTGATGTCACAATACCATGGGACACCAGAGTTAAGAGAAAGAAAGGGAAAAAATGGATAAGTATCAAGACCTGAAAATAGAAATAAGAAGGATATGGGATATGCCAGTGGAAATTGTACCCATAATCATAGGAAAAAAACTAGGCACGATCCCAAGATCCATGAAAAGGAAGCTGGAAAAAACTAGAGGCCGAAGTAGCTCCAGGACTCATGCAGAAGAGTGTGATCCTAGAAACGGCGCACATAGTAAGAAGAATGATGGACTCCTAAAGAGGCAGGATGCAACCCGGAACCCCACACTATAAATACCACCCAGTCGAATTGGAGAACTGTGATAAACAAAAGCAAAAAATAATAATATTAATTATTATTATTATTATTATTATTATTATTATTATTATTATTATTATTATTCCTCTGCATAACTTATTTACCTCATCAAATATTAATAAGGAATCCATTCTCCGTAATTACTTCTGCTTCATACACAACCGGGCGATGAAGCAAATATCAATTTTATAGCAATTAAACAATGAATTAGCGAAGATCTCCGAATACGCAAAGCTGAATTTGATTAAGTGGGACAGCGTTAATTAAGTCTCTCTCTCTCTCTCTCTCTCTCTCTCGATCTCTTCTCTCTCTCTCTCCATTCGTCATTTCTCTCCTCTCTCCATCTTAAAGAGATATTACCTAAGCATTGCATCCAAGTGCTAGCTCAGAAGACGTTGGTCTTGAAGCCATGAACACTATATTATTATTATTATTATTATTATTATTATTATTATTTTTATTATTATTTTATTTTAATTTTTATTATTATATTATTATTTTCATTATTCTATTATTATATTATTTTTTTTATTTCAATATTTGTATTTTTATTATTATTATTATTATTATTATTATTATTATCATTATTATTTTTATTATTTATTATTATTTTCATTTTTCTATTATTATTATTATTATTATTATTATTATTATTATTATTATTATTATTATTATTATTATTATTATTACTGTGTCGTATGACGTTCCAAAAAGAAACTCCGAAGTACCCAGAATCCATCTGCTATTATTATTATTATTATTATTATTATTATTATTATTATTATTATTATTATTATTAGAAGAAGAAGAAGAAGAAGATAAACTTTATCCATACAGAACAAGCCTACGGGAGCCATTTGATTTGAAATTCAAGCTGCCAAACACTACGGCATTCATTTCAAAGACATGACAGGAGCTAACAGGAAATTCATTGAATTGTTATCACAGAATAAATATTTTACCAATATGTTTCTATTTCTATTCAGTCGTTGAACAAAGTTGAACCCTAATCCACGGAAAGTTGGGTTTCCAACTGGACGTGGGCAGTTAACACGAGGAGGAAACTTGTTCGTTAATTTGCAATACTTTTTTGTTCGGGTGATTGCAACTCAATTTTATTATTGATTTCACGCTAATTTAAACTTCCTGCAGGCTCCTCAGTTTGTGTAATGTTTTGCCAACAATAAGACATCATTTCAATTTTATATTTCAGCAGAATTACGATTGATTTCACGCTAATTTAAACTCCATGTAGGGTCTTCGTTATGTATAATGTTTCGGCACAATAAGACATCATTTCAATTTTATATTTTAGTATTCTTGACTATCAGGTAAAAACCCTTATTAAAAAAAATTATTGACAAAATGTCTTCTGAGGTAGTGCAGATCGTTTTTTATATTTTAACTTTTTTATTTATTTATTTATGTATTTATTTAATTTTTTTATTTATTTATTCATTTTTTTGAAGCCGAGAAAAAGTCTTGATTCGCCAGCCAGCCAGCCAACCCACCGCCCCGCCCCCGCCCCCGCCCCCGCCCCCAGCCTCCAACACTTAAGTGTATAGTCTGCCGTTTTATAATTCTGGAAACTATTTGAAAGTATGAGTTCTCTCTTTGACTGTTGAGATGCTGCTGATCAAGTTCCTATATACAATCCTAGAACGTAGGTATACTCTATTTCCTAATTACTTGTATGCATAGCGAAACATTACGTAGATATTTCTTATATGCTATTGCGTCATGTAGCGTCGATAAAGTTTCAGATTCCGGAATTATTTTAATTCACTTGTGTGGTTTTCTTGTTTTCATACTTAGCAGAATCTAGAGATTCTGCATTTAATTTCTCTTGGGCTTTATTTAAAAGTAAAGGACAGCGGGTAGTTTTGACGGTAGTGTTTTGATGAACAACAACCAGTTCTGTTCGACGTTCAACAGGGTAGCTACCACGGAGTTGTTGATCATCTTTAAAAACATGGTTTTTTTCTCACTGAAAATAAGACAAGTGGTGTTCGTTTACATTTTCCCACATTTTCTGTCAAATTTTATTGTCGTTCTCTACATTTTTTCCCACATGGTGGATTAATGTCTAGTATTTGGCCATGTTCATTAAGAATGCGTGTACATTATCATGACAAAATGTATATTGTATGTCATATTATATCATTATTTTATCACTACATTATATATATCATATTCATCACGGGAAGGAACAGCCGGATGCTTTTCAGGTTAGTTGCAAACCACTGATATTCAGTTATATATCATCATTAAAAAAGTAAATAAATAAATAAAAAACACATGCAAAATCCTCCCAGCAGCTCCCGATCCCCCCCCCCCCGCCCTCTCTCTCTCTCTCTCTCTCTCTCCTCTCTCGTCTCTCTCTCTCTCTCTCTCTCTCTCTCTTTTCTTCTCAGTCTTATTTTTTAGCCATTTACTGCAAACCATACCATCAATGAGATGGTAATGACATTCCAGACTTACGTAAAAAAATTAAATAGGAACTATGAGATAATAATACTCATAATAATAAGTAGAACCCTGCTCTAGATACAGCTGTGCCTTCTCATCACGGCTAATTACATTTCCCAATAAAATATACAAGAAGAAATGACTCGTATTTGAACTTGCCGGGTTTTTCAAATACGGATAAAAATGTCGTAGAGTTAGACCGAACCAACCGTTTAATCTTGGATCGACTAATAATAAAAGCAAAAAAGCATTGCCCAAGAGGCAATATTAATTGTGCAAAGTCTTTTTTTTTTTTTTTTTTTTTTTTTTTTTTTTGCTTCTGTTTGTTGTCATTAAAGGCGCTCTTGCCTCAGTAAACACACCCCCTTCATGTATTGCCAGAATTATTTGCGCAAACCCTTCCGACGATATTATTACTTTTGCAGACTTTTTCAGCGAAATTGATATAACAGATTTTATACGTTTGAAATTCAATACATTATTATAGGTAAATATCTGTTTCAAATATTTTAGTAAGGATCGAAATTCAAATTAAGATAGTTTTTCGCGAGCAGTTTTGCTATCTTGGTGGAGATGCCAGACACTCCTTGGGATAAAGCTTGCTTGGGTTTCCGAGTTATGTTGCCATTATCAGCGTTTGCAATAGCGGTCTTTTATGCCAGCTCAACATTTTCTCATTATATATATATATATATATAATATATATCTATATATATATATATATATATATATATATATATATATGAAAATACTGAAATATCAGTAACATTAGTGTAATCCCAAAATGGCATTTAGTAATATAGGGTTAGTTATCTTTAGGTCTACAAATATGACCATGATTTATGATCGATATAAAAGTGTACCTTGACTTCAGTATGCTAGATCTTCATCATGTTGATTCCTATTTCTTTATTTGCTGTTGATGCCACGTTTCCCAAAAGTGAAAAAAAAAACGTTTGTGTTTGTAAGTGAGAGTAATGAACCTTTCTCTTGGATAATTTTGCTGATATTTATTTTCCAACCGTAGTGGAGAATGAACGAATATTTGGCAAAGCATTTTTATTAAGCAAAGTTCTTCGACTGTCGTCTGACTTTATATCGATTTTCAATTTTTAATCTGCCTTATTAATGTTGTGGTATAATATCAGCTTTATTCCTGGAAAGATGGGAAAACATTTATTTGAATCAAAATAGCAGATCGCCTTCCTCGAACCCCCTGATGATTATTTTAAATAATAATAAATTAAATTTAAAAGCATGAAAAAGATAGTGGCGGACTCGTTCACAAACCAACAGATGGCACTTTGCTACCAGCACTTCATGAGAGTTCTTGATTGCTAGTCAGCCAATCAGGAATCGGTTTGAAATATTTTTTTTCAATAAATCTTGCTTTCCATATCATCTGAATTTCCGGAATAAAATAGCCGAACACTTACTCTCATTTTTCAGTAAGAAGAAACGACGAGTGGGTATGCTCATCTTGCCTGATCTTGTTAATATAATATTTTATTACTTTGAAAAGGAGTGGACAGTACAATGTACCTCGTACGATGTGGTAAAAGAAAGTGCAAAACAAATATGTTGTCTCGCTGTTGATGATGCTTTGTTATTTGTTAACAGAAGCATCTCGCTTTAATATTTATTGTCTCTAAACTGTTTTTCAGTTACTACTAAATACTGATAAGCTTTAAGAGATAAAAAGAAAAAAAAAGTCTAATTTCAGAGAAAACTTGGTCAGTTAGAATTTCGGTCATTTAGAAACATGTGGGTCTGGATTTACAAAAGTGTTTTACATACTCCGGCAGCTTTGTTTTATGGAATGGCATTGGTCTGGCCTAAAGTTAAGTACTTTACGTCTCTGTGGCAAGCCTCACAACGCCTCGAAACGCAAGGGAATGAGTTCATTATATCGGCGAATGGCTTCTCTTACGTTTAAACTTTGCGGGAGTTTCAGCGTCAGAATGGCCAACCTTACAGCATACGAGAATGGAATAATTAAGTCAGTACTTGTACGTCAAAGGCTAAATTATCGGTTAAAACTGTGTATGATTTAATCAAATACAAACTTCTGTGTTTATTATGTATTTTTCGAGGAATTTATGTACTATTGTTCGATCGAAAATTTAAGTATATTTCCATTTCGATTGGTCATCCTGGTTCTCTATCCTCATTGATACCCGCCTCTTTAGGTATTGCCAGAAGTACCTCTGAGATTCCTTCTATACTTTTCTATTTTTTCACATTCAAAGTGTAATTTTTTATTAATGTTTAAATGACGGTAGTAAAATGAGAGTATTTGTCAAATAAGCGTAAATAAAATTCAAGAACATACGGAAATTATATTTAAAAGATAGTTTTTCCCATGAATTTTTCCAAGTGCGGAAGGAAATGCCAGATACTGCTAGGAAGTATCCGTTCTTGCGTTTTAGTCTCATTGGTTTAGTAAAGAACATTCCCGTCTTTGGAAATGACGTCACCATTATCCGTTTTCTTTGTTTAAAAACATTCACATATTTTACGTATTGTGATGTCTAACATTTGGAATAAAGAGACGGTAGCATATAATCTTGAAACGTATAGCACAGCTGCCGAAAAAAAAAAGTCCAGTGTTTAGCTTCTTTGACAATTGGGTCTCGGTAGGAACGATAACGAACGTTTTCTTTGAATAAAACTATAATTTATGTTCAAGATTTGTCGACACTTTCTGAACTTTCATGGTCAGGAATGCAAGTGTTTGATATTGCAGTAATCTAAACAGCAAAAAAAGTAACATCTACCCTTAAGTATCATATAGTTGAAGATGTCTAACTTAAATTAATATAGTATGGTGAAGAGGCAGCATAAATGTAGCTTTATACTCTCGCATGATTAAAAATTATATTTTCAAGTGTCCCTTGTGATTCCTCTTCGTCAATGACAGGAGCCGTTTTTATACATTGCTAGGATTTTTTGTGATGATCCCTGGGTATATTTATTTAACTGGAATCAACTTTAATTACCTGGTAATGCGAATTTACGAAGAAATTTATTTATCTACGTGATCTGTACGTAAAACATTCCAATGTGTCCAATCGTGTACGCAAACACACACCAATAGTAAGCGATTGTGAGCTCATCAGAAGGTGTTCTTTTACGAAAAGTCATCATTATCGTCAAAGTTAATTAGTGTTTGTCAGCCAATTAAAAAAAAACCGTCTTCCTGACTTAAATTTCATTTTTCCTTTTCGATTCGCAGTTTTCTTGCCATCGTAAGTTAGCGTAATATATAATAATTCGAGTTAAAGTTTACAGTAATTATATTTTCAGTTTCTCTTCGAAAACAGACCTAATTTTCCTTTTTGAATTGCATTTTTTATGAATATCAATTTTAATCTGCATTTTTATTAATGTTTTTGTATATCAACTTTATTCCTGGAGCGATGGGAAAGCATTTCTTTGAATCAAAATATCAGATCGCATTCCTCGAACACCCTGATATTTTTATAATAACAATAAATCAAATTTAAAAGTGTGAACAAGATAGTGGCAGACTCGTTCACGAACCAACAGATGTCACCGTGCTACCAGCACTGTCTGAGGAGATTCCTTGCTTGCTAGTCAGCCAATCAGGAGGCATCTCTTCCTTGCCGGAAAAAAGGATGGCACGGGCGCCTGTGATTGGTGAAAAGTGGGTGAAGAATCTTTACTTCAGAAGGAAGTGAAAAACCCAGCTGGTTTTTTATATTCTTTGTAGTGTGTGTGTGTGTTGGTGGAGCGATCTTGTTGGAGAAAGGCTAGTCGGTCGAGGTGTTAATTTAGTCATTTTTCCTTTATTTACGTACATTGTCATGTAATTCTCAATTAGCTATTGGTACATTATCTGTCATATAATTCTCAACTAGCTATTGGAAGTATATTTCAGGTTTTTTTAAGATTGGCGTTGATTAGGTTCATGGATATTTTCCCTCTTAGAACAAATATCAGATAATCTAAGATTGTCAGTGACAGTGAGGTGGGGACATTGTCTCTTTAAAGAGTGAAATTGTGATTATTAGATATAGTAATCTGCTTACATCAAAGGAACATTTATTTATGGTGTGGACAAAGAACTTTAAACCAAGTCAATCTCGTAAGTTTACATGGAGACAATGTACGACGTCAGTTTTGAAACATTCTAGGACTGATATTGTCTTGAATTTTATAACTATTTCTTAAGGTGAAGGAAAATTTATTTTGTATGGGTAGAGAGAAACTTACATGGTTTACTAAGTTCTTGATGGGAATTGAAACGTTGGTCGTTGTCAGCATAGATATTTATTCCCCGGGAAAATTCCTTCACGTTCATATCTAACCTCCATGACTTCTGTAATGCAAGTGCTTAGCTGTAGTCATGAGTTCCAAACTTCTTGAATATTTGTTTTAATCACTGGTCCATACGAACGTTGAATTATACCTTAGATTAATATGTTTTAAGTAACAATGTTTCAAAAGTGATAGTCTTGTCAGAATACTTAATACTTATTAAGAACTCTCGTGTGTTCAAGCAATCCGCATCGTTTGTCCTCCCGAATACGAAAGCCACCAGGAATTTGGGCGTCAGATGTATTTCGCCGTGTTTAGTACGAGCCCCTGGGTGTTAATTACAGTCTTCCGAATAAATATTACTTAAAATTCTTGTTCAGGAGGTAAAACTGCATAGAAAAACTGCAACTGCCATAGTGTAGGCCGCCGCGGAATAGTAATATAGATCTACCCAAGCAAGCCTAAAGCCAGAAACGCCGTGGAGAATCTGAAATTGTGGTTCTTTGGTAGGAAACTGAGGCTACGAAGTCCTAGTACTGACTTGTTTGGCTTTGACCTTGACACAGGTAATAGGTAGTAGTTAAACTAATTTTGATAACAGGTTTAAGTACTTCAGATTTTCCTCTTAAATACCCTAGAATTCTGGTGTTCCTAGTACCTTGGGTGGTTTCTGTTTATTCCTGATGCGCAGTGTAAGTTCATATTTAGTTTTTGATAGTACAAATTTGCATTGTGGCACAGAACACATTTGCAAAATACTTTCACGTATCCTAAACTGTAGGGTCAATCCATACTACATGAAGTCTCTAGTGAATTTGTACTTTTAGGGGGTTTTGGCATTTCTGAATCTGTAATAAATATGGTAGTTAGCTTTATATCAAGATTACTCGGCAATTCAAATTCTAACACGGGTTTGAACCACTACTACTACTACAGCATGTTATGACTCGGAGCCGGTGATTTAAGAGCTATGGATTAGGATAAAGATCTATTATATTTTAATTAGACATATTGAACTACAGAAAACTTTAGTGTCCAAAAGTTAATGAATTTAAGGCTAAAAAAAATACAGCCGTAAGGGGGAAGCTTGTGCTGATAATTTTTCGGGAAATTTAAAAAAATTTCTCCTTTGTTAAAAGGCTCAATTGTGGTTAGTGGATTTTGAGTTGCCGAAATGTCTTGTGTGTATTAACCCAGAAATTTATCTGGTAGCTCTAAGTAATAACTCCTCGTCTGCTATTTCTTTGGAAATTAGTGTTTCCTGTAGCATTTGGGTTGCTTATTAAGAATTTGCCGCTAATTTGGTGGGGGGAGATAATTAACCCCCGGGGTTAGTACTAACACGGCGAAATACATTAGACGCCTCAATTCTCAGCGGCTGTAGTATTCGTGGGATCGTTCCTTTCAGTACGTGTGGAGTTATTGCCTAGAATTACCATTTAGAGATATTTCACTATTTAGCAACTTTGAAAACTTGCAAATTTAATTTAAAATCTGGTAGTTGGAAGGCCTCACTGAGGCTGCAGATTTAGTGAAGTCTGTGCGCATATTGATTTGTTATACAGAGACCATTGCGTTTAATCTTGAATGCTGTAAAGTCTGCTATGCATTTAAATCGACGGCGAAGATTGGGACAGGAACTGAATAGGATGGCAGGTCTGTTGTGAAACTGCCTCTGAAAGAATAGTTTTCTACGTAAATAGTCAGTATACCTCGCGCAGTACACAGTAGGTATTAGCCAAGTCTCTGCAGTTTCCCACCGGCCCCTAGTTGCAGCAACTTTCATTCCTTTTTAATGTTTTTCTATACATTTTCTCGACCTTTTTTTTCCATTTCCACCTATTCCAATTCTTTAAAAACTTAAAACGTTCCTCAGTTTTGGTCTTTAGATACTTAAACTTTATTAGTTTACCTAGTTCAGATAGTTCAGTTGTGGTAGTTTTAATTTGGTAGATCTATTACTATTCCGCGGCGGCCTAGACTATAGCAGTTGCGGTTTTCTATGCAGTTTTACCTCCTGAACAAGAATTTTAAGTAATATTTATTAGGAAGACTGTAATTAACCCCCAGGGGCTCGTACTAAACACGGCGAAATACATTTGACACCCCTATTCCTGGTGGCTTTCGTATTCGCGGGACGAGCGATGCAGAATGCTTATATAGAAATACCACCCTTTTCTATAGTCAAAAGTTTGTGGGCTGGGATGTGTAGCATATATTGCGCTGTATAGGATTGGAGTAAAACTTACCAGGCGAGAACTAGTACGTTAAGTGCAATAGGCAGTGACAGTTGTAGACAGTAAAGGCCTGTCCACACGACCGGGCTTGATCGGCGCGCTCCGGGGTTGACGGGCAAATTCTGGCGGGCTTATCCGTGAATGTTGTCCACACGGGTGAGGCGATGGAGAGGTGGGCGTGCCCGACGATGCCAGTAGTGTGTTTAGTGCGGTACGATAAACACGGTGCCTACCGCAAAGAAGAAGATAGTGTAGAATGATAATTGCTTTGTGTGATGAAAAAGAAAAGAATATGGTGTAAAGAATGGTTCAGTAAAAGAAATGTATATGGTTAACGTAAGTCTGCCAGGGTCGAAGCTCAAGCCATCGGGCACCACCATGGTGATTTTGCTAAAAGACCCATCGGGTAATTTGACGGTTTGCCCGTCAACTGTGCCAGTTAGAGGGGAGGTCCGCCGATCAGGCCCGGTCGTGTGGACAGGCCTTAACAGTTATAAGCATTTAAGTTATAAACATTTAAATTTAAGAGCCTCGAAGCACTCACGATAATGGATTCTGTAATGAGACTTGCAGTGTGGTTACCGTAGAATTTAGGTGCTCATAAATGGATAGTTTTAAAAAACTTGTGGGTCTCGAGCCTGTTCACCGATAAGGCACTATTAGGTTGAGGGTAAAGGCTACTATCAAACTTATTTTTCTGGTGATAATGGTCATTAATGGTGATTATGGAACTTAATAAGTGATATTAAAGTTATTAAAATATTTGGTATTTCTACAGCAGCAGTCCGCATGGACTGCAAGGAACTTAACCGCGGATACGACATCCACTAGGGATTGGGGCGTCTAATGTATTTCGCTGTGTTTAGTACTGGCCCCCGGGGGTTAATTACAGTCGTCCGAATAAATATTACTTAAAATTCTGTTCAGTAGGTAAAACTGCATAGATAAACCGCAACTGCCATAGTCTTGGCTGGCGCGGATAAGTACCCTAAATCTACCAAATATTAAAATGGTGAGACTGCTTCTCGACGTAAGATATTGCTTTTAATTAAGTAAAATCAGTAAATTCGTATTTCTTTGATATAAAGTATTTTATTGCAGCAGGTTAGGTTAGTTTTACTTTACCTCTGCGTTTAGTTTAATATGGAATTAAAATGTACAATGAAAACTGGACTGACATTTTATTTCCAGGATAGGAGTTCATCAACCGACTGAGCCTTCAAGAGAGACGTCCCAAGTGAATATGCTGCAAATACTACTACTAGAGGGGCATTTAGGAGCACATTTATCTAACCATTTGCGATCTTAATGCTAGCCATATTGAGGCATGAGATAAGTGCTCCAGTGAATTTGCATATTTATTTTAAAAGTTATTTATCTTGTGGTTACCTCATGTGTTTGTAGGGAACAGTTTTATTCTTTAAGACTATTGTTCTAAGTAATCTCAGGACTTTACGTTGAAAATTAGAGATTTAGTGGGGCTAAATTTTTCAAATTACTTTAGTCAGCAGTTTTGACTGTTAGGATTTTGAGTAGATTTGTTACCAATCTTGACCCTGAAGGAATACTAGAGCGTATTATTTTGAATTGAGATGTTAGGGTATGTATTAGTTTTAATTTTAATGCAGCTTATTTAGGTGCTGAATATCAGTTTCATGTGAATCTAAGCTATTAAGACATGATTGCAGTGGCAGTAATCGGTTTTTAGGTTTTTGAAAGTTTGTGAACAGTAGTATACATGGCATACTGCAACATTAAGCCCTTAGTATTGCTTTAATCCTAAAGGTATCCACTTTTTTTTAATTGTTAATTACGTTGGTTGTCATTTCCAATTTAATTATGCTCAAATCCCGATGAGTTTTTTGATAAGTTTTTTTTAAAGATGCCCACTTTTTTTTAAATTAAGGACGTTAGTTGTCATTTCCAATTTAATTATGCTCAAATCGCGATCAGTTTTTTTTAAGTCCCTCGTTTGTGTAATTTTGTGCTTGTTAAATTTTTATTGTTTTTTAATGACTTACATTGGTCAAAACCTGGGTTCTGAAAGTTTTTCATAAGTCATGATTTAAAGTAGTCCAGACTAGTTTTCGGATTATTAATTCAGCATTAATAAAATGTTTGATAAGATTTTAATCTCATCGCTGGAACTAGTGTTGAGGGCATCAATGATGTGACAACTTTATTCATGCTGAACTGACAAATAATTCAAGTTCTTTCCACAGGAGACCTGAACTAAAAATGTGAAGTCCTGTAACCGTAAATGGTTAGGAAAAGCAGAGGAGCGTCACCACATGCCTACAAACATTCGAATGGAAGGGTACTATCACATGAGATTATGGTAAAGAGCTTCCTGCATATATTTGGTTCCCGCCTCAATTCACTCAGTGGATATGGAAAGAAAATTACTTGTCATGACAGGACTACAAAGTCTAAAAAAAATTTATCAATCGCTGAGAAGGTTGCCGTGATCGTAGGTCTAGTCCGAGCGACTAAGCTAACACTACACGAGAAGATAGTTATGCTCTCACGTCACTTTCCAAACGGCTTTAGAATTACCGTCGCTCCAGCGTTGAAAAATTCTTTGAACGTGGTTCCTGCCTGAACGTCTGTGGCTGTAAGATAAAGTCCTCACAAGTCATCTACTTAACTGCACCAGAGATGAATTTTACTATAATCGAAGGTTCTTCTCAGTAAAGTACAGAAGTGTTTTAACATCGCCAACTCTCGCCCAAACGGAGAAAAGTTTGAACGGAGTTCCTGCCTGAATGTCTATGGCCAAAGTATCAAGCGCTTACAAGCACGAAAGTTAACACCGAGGAGGAGGAGATTGCTACGTTCGTAAGCCTTTTTCATACTAGAAGAAAAATCACTTGGGGAAAATTTAATTTCAACGTAGTGCTTACCTGAACGTCTGTTGTCCAGATAAAAAAATTTTGGGGTTCTAGGATGAAACCATCTTTAAGTTACACCTCAGGCCAAGAATATTCCCAAGCGACCCGAGAAAAAGATATCACCGGAGAGAAAATAAACCTTACTATAATATTTATTAAACTTTTTTATGAATTTACAGTTCATTACAACACAGATTAATTTATTAAACTTTTGTTGATAAAATTAGAGTAATTTATTATTCAAGACAGAATTTCTGTAACATGCTGTCCCAAAATATTTTAAATACTTTAGTTACATCAATGGAACAGGCTGCAGGAGCAATACACAGGGCATTCTGTTGTAGACATTTTATCACCTGAGGTTACTAGATTTATCCTGAACCACATTAGTTACTGGAATTTGTGCCTCTTAGTTCCATTACTGTACGAGCTGCAGTAGAATACTTTTCCATTCGCAACAGAGTATAATAATCATGCTTCTTCTACACTCCAGCATCGTCGTCCATCTACCTCCATTATCTTCCACAGCAAGGGATGGAGATTGGAAAAAAAATTTCTTGAAACTATTTTATGCAAAAACGCAAAAAAAAATAACGCTAAATTACTATGAAAACTATTGCTTGAAAACAAACTATTTTGACTTAGTTTTGACCAAAACCTATACTTAAGTTTCAGATAATGAAAAAGTCCAACAATAAAAAAAAGCAAACAATTACACATTACATTCAAAATTAAGTTTCAGATAATAAAACGAGTTACATAAAAAAAAAAGTCTACAGAAAAAATATCTACAGAAAATTAATTCAAAAGTTACATTCATAAGTAATACTTTACTTTAAATTTGCCATGATACATTAAGAAACTTACTTTCAATCCCTCAACTGATCATCACCAGAGTTATATACCTAAAACGTTACAATTAAGTTTCAGATTAATGAAAACAAGATCTGAGATAAAAGCAAAAATATTGTTAAGAGTTAATGTATCATGTGAAATTTAGTTAGGTTTTGGTAGGAATTGATATTAAGAAACTGCAAATCAACTTTGACTGGCTACCGGAGTATTTCACACCAATAAAATCGTGACAAATTGGCAAAAATGAGTATCAGAAAATTTCCAAGGCAATTAACACTAGCTGCCACTCCCAGATAATCTAATCTCCCTCTTACCATACAAAATATGGTGTTAATTGCCGCAACCATGTTTTATATCTTTAGGTGATGGTAATTAAAAATTCAGGTCATAGCAAAGGAATTATAAGCGTCTTTGTACCGACCTACCCTTCCTCTAGCCTCACCGAGATTAAGTAACAAAAATAACTCAAACGTGTTATTACCAATAAATACTCTACCTTACCTGTGATAAATTCATCCTCATTCATTAGGCTTCAGCAAAAATTCCTTCAAACGCCAAAACTTCCAAGTATCAGCCATTCCCTTCCTGCAATGCATAATTTAAATTACTTCACATCCTTATTCTAGAAAACTGTCAAGCTCAAAATACTAAAATCGTTAATTTCAACCTATTTAGTTAAAACTATAGTACCCCGAGTTTAACAAATATGCAAAACGAAAAATAAGTTCACAGATTGAGTTATAAATCATGAATTCCAGTCAGTCATTGATGTTTTTTCATCGAAGTCCCTTACAGTTTCATATTTTTTTAAGTCTTAGTAACGTACGAATTTCAATCAATATTAAGTAACAGGCATACGACCTACATTTTCATGTAAATTTTTAGACCTACATTTTTTCATGTATTTTTAGACCTACATTTTCATGTAAATTTTTAGACCTACATTTTCCATGTAAATAGACTATTTTCATGTAAATTTTTAGACCTACATTTTCATGTAAATTTTTAGACCTACATTTTCATGTAAATTTTTACTAAGACTAAATCCAGCTTCGTATTCAAATTTCTTAGTGGTATGGGTGTGGGGGGGACCTAAATTTCTCTTACATTACTAGGAAGTCAATTTGATGATGCCATCTAATAACCATTCTATAATTGGGCGTGTGTATTGTTTGGCAGCTTCAACAAAGTGGTGATTGAGCAATCACCCTTCTTATATCGTAAATATTGCAGGACTCACGGCAATACATCAGGGACCAAACCTTGAAAAAAAATATAGTGGACAAATGTGCCAGTGGTTATCAAATGTCTACAGAAAATGCCACTTCCCATTCTTCCACAATCACAAAAGTTATATGAATGATTAACTATACCCACAAAAGCTCACTGACTTATTATCTTCAGACCTCTCCTGTATCACACAGTTATGATCCTATCCTTGATAAGCAGCATACCAAGCATAAAACGCTACTATTCTATAACTTAAAATATAAGCAGTTTTCTTTTATTAACCTTCCAAACTTGACTCATCTGACATAGAAATTTCACTGAAGTTTTACATACCTGACAAAGCGCCAAACAGTATGATCTTTTATACTGCAGAGACTTTTTATGATCTGAAAAGACAATTCAGTAGGACCTTTAAACGGGCTGATTTATAAACTACTCGAGAACACCCTATTTTAAAGTTTAAATCCATAAAATCATTGAAAAAAACTACTACGCATGGCAACGGCAAAATAACCATTTGAGCCACAAAACTTAAATCATAGAAACTACTGTATTAGCAAGAGAATTCACACCAGATTTAAGCTTTACAAATGCTACATTACCTGGAAAACACAAGACCTTTGATTGCTCGATATAAGCATTTATTTGTAACAAAATGAAAGACATGTACTTTCCTATGAAACTTAAATGCAGCAGAATTTAAATTAACTGCTTTAACATATTAGATACATTATATTTCATGGTTAATTGATGATGATGGCTACAAACCTTTTAAGTTATACATCGGTTTCCCATAATAAAGAGCTTTACAAATCCTATTGTCAATTACACAGCAATTACCATTATCCATTTTTGTACGGTTTGTGTCAAATCTTGCGTGATGGGACTCATGTTTAGGAATAGGCTTATTTGTATTTGCAAATACCTGAGCTCAGTCAATTCAAAGCAGACAGTTTACTGTATTTGAAATATCTAAATTTGGAGGTGTTAAGGTTCTGACAACAGCTACTACTTTGCAAGTAAGCAATTTAATGTGATAGATCGAGATTGAGATTTTAATATATTCATTTAAAGTAGCTTCTGCCCTAAATCTGCAGACCACAATAGGAAACCAAGTCAAGAGTGGCTCCATCGTCCATCTATTGATTATAAGCAGCAAAGCAATTTCTGTAATTTGTGGCTACCTACATAGGTCAAATAAGAAGGGGAGACTATCCAGATTTTATAACCTTAAGTTTATTTTACATCAATGGGGCACTAAGCCCCCAGAATGGGGAGTACCAAGTTATGTCAGGATATATTCCCTATTTCACTATTCTCCCCTAGCTCTAAAATCCCTGTTTTTTAACTGTGGTCCCTATTAGTTTTGGGTATACAGGGGTTATAAAGGGATAACCAATCAATAGGACAAAAGACATTCAAGATCACTCGATAAAATTTACTACATTAAAAAAAAAAAACTAAGTATATTGCAACCATCTCATGAGAAACCCACTATAATAACAAACTAGTTCGTAATATCGCAAAGTTCTTAAGACTCCCTGCACCAAAGAGCTTGGCAAGTGCCCTAACCAAGTACTACCAAACTTAAGTCTATAAAATTTAAGGGAAAACCAGGATAATGCACAGCAATTCAGGTTTGAATAAGATACAAAATTGAGGTACAGTCAAGTTAACTTTTTACTAAACTTTTAAGCAAGCAAAAAGAAACACCAAAACTGAAAATACAGTAGTTGGCAGGAAACATAAGATATAGTAGGGCTGAAAATCCTGTTAGACTTAACGTAAGCTGCTGCGCAATTATTCATATAGATATCCCAACCTCATTCAAAACATTCCTCGCCAAATTCCAGTAATTTAACTTAGTAGGTAATTGACCAACACTTGGAAAAAAAATTTACGGCCAACTTTTACTTTGAACAAGAATGACAATGCTGTAATTCAAAATAGGATTTTAAGTTTACTTATGTGCTTTAGAATTTGATGTCCATTTTACTGGAAAATTAGTAGTTATGTCCATTTTACTAGCAAATTATCAGTTAAAATAATGGACCAACCTTAACACCACAATTCAGGGAAAATAGGGTTTATGGGAAAAGAAAAAATATACTAAGGAAACTCAAGGATTTATCCCAACCTAACCTACAGCACAGTCTTCCATAACCAGGGGAGCTTCACCTCTAACCACCCATGACCCCCATTCAACGATCTAGGACATCAAAGTCTTACCGAGCCTGGGTGCTTTGCCCCCTGGATCTGGCCACCTGACGTAAGTAACAGTAAATCATTAACAGGCCCACAAAGTTAAAGTTAATTTAACACTTAACACTCAAACTGACCTAACTCTAAGTTAATCTTAATATCATGGACTTGGACTAATTTTTATTATTTTTCTTTTATACTTGGGCAGAAACATTCTAATTGTATCAGTAATTTATAAAGAATAAAACTAAAGTAGATCTTGCACAAAATTATATGACCTGGTTGGCGTGCAGAATGAAGAATCTAAAACATATTGCTAATGTACTTTATATATACCTAATTGTGTACTAGCTAAGTTTCCATTTTTGGGGGCGAGGTGTGAATTCTAAGAATTTCAAATTGACAAAAATGTACAGTTGGACACAGGTTTCCCTGGTAAACCGTCTTGCGAGAACTTCGAAAAATTACATGGTAACAGTGTTTACTGAGGGGGATGGGGGGGAGAACCCCTTCTTTGCTAACAAGAGTTCCACCAATCAAGTTCTGGAGTTCGTTTTGGTGGGCGGAGTTATTAGGTATGGTTGGAGAAAGACACACACACACACACACACGGAGTAAAAAAAGAGTGAGCAGTTTATATCGTTGTAATGAAGTTTGTCGTCTCGCTTGTAATATAAGTTGTTTATTAAGGTTCCATTTAACTTTCGGCCAAGGTGTTATCTTACAACCGTGTATTATTATATATCGGGTCATATTCATTACACAATACTTAAAATTGATCAACATTTTAAAGTTATATTGGTATTGCCGAAAATCACGAACATCATAACAGGATATTTTAACCTTATCACGTAAGCAAAGTTTACAGCATCGGTTGCAGTGCGTTTCCTACAAATTCTACAATAAGAAGCTATAAAGAGAAGCGCAGCAGCACTAGATTGAATATTCCCAAAAACTCAATGAATTTGTTGTCTCTGACACTTAGCTACTCTCTCTCTCTCTCTCTTATACTAGCTAACTTATCTCTCTCTCTCTCAGCTATACTAGCTAACATGGTGACAAGAAAAACCCCCGCGCTCAGTATGCAGTTCTGATATGTCATTAGTGTATTCATGAGAGGATCAGTGATCCAATAATATCGAAGATTGCCCTTCCTGACAATACCCATAAGCATAACCAAAGCAAAGAAATTTCTCATCTCTGATACTGTAATGTCAAACTCTTGTTCCCTTGAGTGTTCGCCTGATAAATTACCCCATTTCATAACATGAAATTAACGATTAGATCTCTCTGCAGTCAGTTCCATTATAGAATCATTAAAAATAGAATAAAAACTTTATTATTGATATACTATCATCAAAATCGAAGGTGTGCGGCAAAAAATTATCGCCACCAATCCTTTGCCCCACAAGATTAGCTGGTTTGACGTTTCTGACAACCTCCTAGGCCACCCTTACCTCCCCTCCCCCGCGCAGTTCATACAAATGGAAGACGAGCAGTACAAACTGCCAGCAAGACCTCTAATAAGGCACTAAGTAGTACAGAAACCAATATCGATACAATAAGCAATGAAGGCGCACAAAATTAAAAACTAAAGAACGTTACATGACGTAAACAACATATGACGTGGTTGACCTTTTAAGGGTTAACTGTTGTTTTTTCTAAAATTATGTATGCACTGATATATTATAGACTATACATTTCGTTGACCTCGGGTGATAGGTGAAGTCATTTGGGCTTTCCTTATAGTGGCTGACAAAGAGTATCATCTACTGAACTGATTGTTACCTTTTAAAATGTCCCACAGAGCATATGACCCTTATACTCAGAAACGACAACGACGGCCAAAGAATATTCCACGTTTTTACTCTTGTTCATATAACTTAGGTTTTAACCAAAGATACATTGAAAATATCAGTAAGATATAAAGCATTACATTTCAAATAATGGAAACTATTTTAATAGACTCCAAGAAGCTAATAAGCGAAAAAAGTGGCGCCACACCACAGTGAACAAAGTATAACAGGTAAGGCAATTTGCCAATACTGTTACCGACCTCACTGTATGAAAAACAGTGCTAGGAGAGTCATTCAGTTCTATAATTCAATGCTGTTAACAAGAAACGGTGATTAGGAAGACATCAAAAACATGTGGGGCCTTGAGTAAGTAGGAAAGTTTACTGCAATACTCTCAATATTGTATGGAGGCATTATGCCTTTTTTTTACCGATACTTCGAATATTATATCAAGAATATCATGGTTATAATAAATACTTGTTGTGAATTATTATGTTTATTAAAACATATAATCAAATAACTAGTGAGAACAAAATGAGAACATTTTATGTCCTATTACAAAAATATAACATTTATATTATCCAATCTAATACCTTGACCATCCAACCTCTCTCTCAGTCACTTCCCTCAATCTGTCGGGCATCGAATGAACAAGGTTGGAAATTTGCTGCGGTCTCCGTCTACTAATTTCCCACAGAGTTGATGTGAGCCATGAGTGCTGTGTTGTTACTCCATGTTCCATTTTCCATGTGTTCACCATCTGGGCCCACAAGTGTTCAATCACATTCATATCTGCTCCTTTGCTCGGCCATTCAAGAAGAAGCAAGTTATCCTATCCGGCAAACCACTCATGAACAACGCAAGCAGTGTGAATGCTACTCCGGTCGTGCATGAACAGGATGGGCCCTCCCTGGTGGGAAGGGAAAAATTCCTTTCTCGTAACGAAGGCAAGAAAGAGGTTAGCAGCAGTTCAACATACTTAGCTGCTGTAAATCGTACCTCGATACGGAACACATCACCCATACCATGCACACACACCCAGTCCCATACGTTGCACGGTTGAACATGGCCGGAATCGAACCACCTCAACGATGTTACGGGGTTCATATCTGAATGAGAAAAAAATGGGGTGTATAAAAAAATTAATTAATATATATATATATATATATATATATATATATATATATATATATATATATATATATATATATGTTAATGGGGGGATTCCCCCCATTATTCATAAGGTAAGTGTGAGACACGAGCGGAAGGCAAACCCACACACAGCATTACTCACACATCTCTCATCTCTTCTCTCTCTCTCTCTCTCTCTCTCTCTCTCTCTCTCTATCTATCTCTTCTCACTCAAACCTCCCCGACCCCTTTCCTTCATTCTTTAACAGGTAATGAAAATGAGAGAGTTGCGTCATAACAACGTTTATTAACAACGAATAAATAAATCAATCAATCAAGTAATCTAGTCTTAGAGACTAACCCAAAAAACCCCGAAACAGTACATTGTCTAGTCACCAAAAAAAAGTCTACACCCCTCTGGGAATTCTTTGTCCCCCTGCTCCAGAACCGTCTGTTTCAAAGATACAGAACACATCCCGGTAAGTACACACACAAGTTTAACAGACAGAGGCCAAATATTGGATATCATCACAAAAATGTCAAACATAATAAGCCAGTCTTTGGCTAAAGTAACTCAACACTCACCCAAACAGCCGGACACTAAAACACTGTCACAAAAACTCCCCGGCGAACGCCACGGCATCTTTGCCTGTGACTTGAAGACCCTCTGTCAAAATCCTCCCATAGGCTTGGGTATGACACTTAACAGAAAGAGGCGCACACGCACATACGAACACACAGTTCGATAGCGCCTCACGGTTCTAGCTGCATCCAGTTTCACAAAGGACTTTGAGAAGAGTTCATAAACTCAGTACATTGACTTGTCGAACTAAGCACTTATCTCACGCCATCCCCAGAAACTCATTGTCAGCTACTCTCGGGTCGTTACCTCTACACTGTTCTCCACATTCCATAGGTCAAAGGGTACACATGGACAAAATTATTAATCAAAACCTTAGGCCTTACTATATATAATATATATATATATATATATATATATATATATATATATATAATATATATTTCTCAGTGATGAACAACACTGAAAGAATATTGTCTAATTATTTATTTAATATATTATATTTGAGGAAAAAGAGCAAATGATGCCACTGTCCCTTACCTAATATTTATCTCAGAAATAGCACTCTTATTTATGTTTACTCCCTTTATATATTTTGACAGTCCACTTCCGTGGAACAAAATCTGAAAATTAATATAAAGAATGCAATTGATAATTGATGCAAGTAATGATTTTGCTTATCATACCGAGTTCTATTTGTTCGCCAACAATGCAGCTTTCCATGCGATGTGGACGAGAAGCACTTCTCGTCAGTAAAGATGACCCGGCCCCACAAGTCCAAACCCTTATCAGCATAACGTTTGGCAAAATCAAGCCTTCTTGGTGATATCACATATACCATGTAAGGAAATCCAGGCCCACACGTTTACGGTTACAAGCCGCTCCTGGCCACTTCGTAAATGTTTCCTCGGTGGTATCTGAAGGAAAACAATCTGAATTTTTTACAATTTACGCGTTGCTTTCCGTAACAGGGAAAATAATGATATATCGTTTGGGGAAATGTAATGCTAAGTAACAACCCCTGCATTAAGATAATGTTTATTCATCTATGAGGATTAATACTTATTACAAGTTTGCCTCCTCCAACCTCTTATACACTAAAACAGCTCGAAAGCTGATTAGTGGAATTCACGTTAAGAGAGGAACAGCACCACCTTTCGTAAACAGTGTTTCAAACAGACAATTGACAATTTATCATTATGAAGACATACAGAATTTTAAACGGTATCAATGACAGTAATGACCCGAGATGTTGCAATGCCAGTAACAGCCAATTAGTCAATTAGTCCCACTAATCGTGATTTAATATATCACTTTGTTTAGTGATAACGATATCACTGCTACAGCACCCTTATTACACGCTAACAATTTTGTCACCCAATCATGGCTAGATTGAGGTGTTGCATAAATTTTGATAGGTTATCTGTCCTCTGCTGGTAGTATTCGTTATAGTCTCCAAATGAACAGCAACATATAGTTCTCCGGGCGCAGATCGTCGCTCTACGAGAAAGTGGGCTTTCAATACGTGCTGTTGCACAGCGTCTTGACGTCTCCTCTACAACAGTAAATAAATGTTAAAGGAGGCACGCTTAGACTTGAAATTGACCCGACTTTGGATAGCATTTATTTATTTCATTTATTTATTAATTTTTAAAACTATAAACCTTATAACCCGTGAAATTATGAAACCTAAATTACAGTTGCCTTGGTCCTGTTGAACTCTAATAGTGATTCTTTCTCTTTACTTCCCAGAATACCAAATAGCGTTCCCATAAGTAAACAGGCTATAATTAATCTTTATTATCTAGGTATCTGCATGTTAATTACGTATTTCAGTTCGAAGACCTCCACCACGAATGACCACGCGTTAGGATAACGACGACATTCGACGAGCACCAGAAGATCCTTTTACCAATACTTTTGCTATTCGTGAACGTCTGGCATTAAATGTTTCGGCTATGACCGTGCGAAGACGTCTGCATGAGGCAGGAATACCTCATAGAATTCCTGCCAAGAAGGAATTTCTCGCCGAACGGCATCGTGCTGATAGGCTTGCCTTTTTTCAACAGTTTGTGGGGGAGGATATGGGAATTTGGTCTCGAGGGTCTTTATGCAGTGACGAAAGGTCTTTTACTAGCAGAAGTCACGGCAGAATACATAACTGAAGACCGAGTAATATAAGGTGAGTTTCTATAATCATTAATAACAGTCGGGCTATAATAATTTTAAGCAAGGGTAATATTATAATCAAAAGATAATAATTTTGTCAATAACCATGTATTTTCCGCTAATTGAATTATATTGCCACGAGAAGTGTGAAAATAAAAATTCTTCATTGAAAACCACCCATTAGTTCTACTATGGCCAGCTTTCAGGCATTAAGCAAATGCATTATTAATGTTATGAATAATCATGTAGGCAAACTTATAATATAGAGTTCAGACTGTTTACTGAATTAAAGAATATCATATCGGACCGTTGCAGATCAAACAATGCTATTATAAGTATTGATCATTGCAGATGAATAAACATTCTTAACTTATTGCAAGGGTTGTTACTTAGCATTTTATTTCCTCAAACGATATAGCATTATTTTCCCTATTACGAAAGCAAAGCGTAAATTGTTAAAAAATAGATTTTTTTCCCCTCAGATACTACAGAAGAAACATTTACGAGGTGACCAGGAATGGGCATGTCACAGTAAACGTGGGGGGCTGGATCTTCTTACATTGTTTGGATGATATCACCAGGATTGAGTGGAGGTTCACTGGTGAAAAATACAATGAAATTCTTCAGGATTTCTAACTTCTTTCACTTCAACAGCGGAATTATTTCTCCCCACCTGCTCCTGTTATTTTCATTCACGACCGCTGCCCCATCCATACGGCCAGAATAGTCGAGAGGATCTGCAGTTGCTTACTGGCCAAATAAGGATACAGACATGAACCTCACTGAGAATATTTAGGCTAATTTGGTAAATGTTGGGAGCCTGAGAGGGAGAGGAGGACCAGATCAACTTATGAACCTCTGGGAACACAACGGAAACTCTCCACAACCGACCACAGATCGTCAGAAACCATGAATCTTCTATGTCTAACAGATTGCAAGAGGTGATCTAGAAGAAGGTGGCTGGACTTCTCACTATTAATAAAAAATAATGTCAAAAATTAGTGCGTATATTTGGATTACCCCCATGGCTTCCGCTGAACTTCCATGTCGTATGATGTAAAAAAAAAAAATCGTAAAACAGACCTATGCATATCGTTTAGCTCCAGATCATGATTATTATAATTTATATATTAGAAAGGTGAATTTGATATTTGAAAGTTCAAAATCTAAAGGGAATTTCGCTATCCGATTTTTCTTTAAAAATTATCTAAAAAGAGAAGCATAGGACAATATCATCAAACTACATTTCTCCAAATAGCCCCTTCCACAATGGACAGGTAAATGACTGAAGGGGCTGTTTAACAATAGAGACTTCTGTCTCTTATCCTCACACGAATGATAAGAGCGAAAGGAATTTCTGTCCGTATGACATTACATTTATCACAATTAATATATTAGAAAATATAAGCCAAGTAGATATGTTTATCCACATGTAATAATTATTGTAATGAACGGCGTGTAGGGAATAACCTCTACAGTATATTCCAGAGGGAATACAAACCCAACCATGAATACATGAAACCTAAATATCAGCAATTGTTTATCATTGGCAAACTAATTAAGTTTACCATATGGGAATGGTTAAAAGTTTGCACCAAGTGCGGGAGTCCTTCACTTTCCATTACATGTTGTGGAATTTTCTACAAGAGGGAGTGAGTTTAACCCAATCCTTCTTCTTGTAAATGTTGTTGTATTCAGAAAATCTACAGTACTATAATAATATTAGGATAAAACACTAAAAACAGCGCAGCCATTAAAGATAAACCAAGAAAAAATATTTTCAAGTGGAGCTTTTCCTTAGCCATAGCCATCACTATCCACGAGCACCACAACCATTACATAGTAAACTTTAACCAACGTCACCCTCATCGGGGCTCCAGGGGTCACCAACAGGCCCACCTTACCCCTAGTCCCCACCCATTTCAATTGTAGCAAAGCCAGGCTGAGGACATCGGTACAGCAAAAGCAAGAAGCTCGTCAGTTTGAATTACATTTTAAAATTCCAAAACCTGTAAGACGGCTTAACAACAAGAACTCAATCCCCGACACCACTCCTCCCGCCCCCCGAAAAGATATATATGCATATATTAGTTTAGTCAAGATTAGAGGGTGTTAATGACATATCAAAACTGCATACATAACGCAGTGGTATTTCTAGATGACATGTCACTTTAAATTAGCTAATATGAGAGAGAGAGAGAGAGAGAGAGAGAGGAGCTAAGGTGTCTGACACTTTCAACACGTTCACTGATTTTTAGGGTATGTTCAATGATGTGCTGCTGCGCTTCTCTTTATAGCTTCGTATTGTATTTATTGGTAGGAAACGCATTGCAACCGATACTATGAATTGGCTTACGTGATAAGTTTTAAAATATCCTGTTAGATGTTAGCGATTCTCTCCAATACCAAGATAACTAAAATTTTGGTCAATTTTAAGTATTGCGTAATGACTATGACCGATATTTAATAACAGACACGGTGGTAAGATAACGCCTTAGGACGAAAGTTAAATGGAATCTTGATAAACTTATATTAAGAGTGAGACAGTAATCTTAGTTACAGCGATATAACCTGCTCAGATTATTTTTTTTTTTTTTTCTCCAACCATACCTAATGACTCCTCCCGCTGAAAGAATTCCAGAGCTTATTAGTGGAACTCTTGCTAAGAGAGGATGAGTCCCCCACCCCATCCCCCTCAGTAAACACTTACCATATAATTTTTCGAAGTCCCCTCAAGAAGGTGTACCAGGGAAACCTGTGTCCAACTGTACAGTTCCGCATCGCGGGATGATTCTAGACACCTTCAACCCCGCCCCCAAGGCTCTTTTCTCTAGTATTCCCTCAAAACCTTATCTAGCGATATGGCTACCAGCAAACACGGGAAATCAACGAAAATTTATGCTAATAGGGCAGGAAAGGAACGTTAAAACCTTATCTAGGCCCTATATTTACAATCGCGTGCAGAGGAAATCAACGAAAATCTTATATAAAAAACTAAAAGCTCAAATAGGCATAATTAACACAACTATCACGACATTGTTATAAGACAGATGAACGCCCATCAGTTTGTTTTTGACAGTACACTTTTAACATTCTCTGGCGAGAATGTTAAAAGCACTAATAAATAACAATCTAAAGCTAATACCATAATAAACATTAAAGCTCGTTCAAATAAAACATATCATACCTCCACATAAATCCACAATCACTTCAGATAATCTTATCAACAGCACTATTTTTCAGTAGTCAAGCACACAATATGGCGACTGGAACCGATGTTGGAAGTACGTGGAATTTGAAATTTGGCGATGGTCTTCCAGGAGGCGTTCCCTGATTGGCTAAAACAATCAAGGACTCTTTACATACACTACCATCATTTTTCCAAAACAGCGTCATCTATTGGTGAAACAAATGGCCGTGAAAAAGGCCGCCAACTTTTAACAAAACGTTTATGATCATTACGACATTCTTTTAAGTTTTATTTATTTATTCTTTTGTTTTTTTTTATTTTTGATTGAACATTATCATAGGGAAAGACCATGAGCTTTCTTTAGGATGTGCTAAATTACTTTATAAAAAAAGCCATGACTTTTTTTGCTTTTGTTTACTGTTGTAAAGTTGTATATCTATCATATATAAATATATTCGAGCACTTTAAAATTGAAAGCTGTTAATATGACGTCGAACAGTATAGACGCCATGATTTCACTAACCAAGGATTTAAAAAAAAAAAAAAAAAATTTGTGGAGTATCTGGAAGATTATTCATTTTTGTAATTCAAAAACATTTCAAAAAATTCTTGTGCGTTTTTTTTATTGTACCTTCAAGTTAAGTGACCTCCTTCAATATATCTACATACGTTAATGCTTTCAAGATGGAGCATATTCTATACTGGAGCCTGAATAGGCCCAAATATGTGCAGACTGAAAATTATATAAACATATTTGTTTGCCACAAAATACTCAATCTTAATGCTAATACCGCATATAATTGTTACAAGAAACCTTTCCAGCAAACAGCAATTTGAAGCTTACTAAATAAAGGCCACTAGTACTTTGTTTGCACTTGTGTTGACAGCTCATTGCATTGCCCTTCTTTGATTGCACACATGCTTGTAGCAGATCAAGCAGATCAGTTATCGTTCAAATGGTTACGTCTGTAATGAAATTACATGGCTCTTTTTTCTTTTTTCTCCGTCCAGCATGGATGATCAGAGGCAAATTCAAATAAAACATCAGCGTACCAAGATAACTCATAACGCTGTTTGATGCTCTCTTAAATAATCAGTATTGTCATATTCTTCTGCTATTCAGTGACAGTGAATTGTAATGCATATCAATGCAAACTGAATGACTGTCAGGATGTTATCCAGAACAGAAGTCTCAGAAGAAAGCTATCAAAGCGGGTTTTATTTCAGTTCCTATTTCAAAGACACATGTACCCATATCTACTCTTTATCGCCACATCCAAAGTTTAACTTCTCAAATTCACCTTTGCTCCATACCTTGCATTTTCTGTCTTGAACATTTGAGACAGTTGACAGAACTGGAAGTACTACATTCTTTCGTTTCATAACTACCAGCGCTTTTGCCAGTTTCTGAAATAACTTTTGAATTTACCTTCCATTTAAAGATGACTTTTATCCTTGACAGTAAAAGAAGGGTAGCTCGTAATATCAGTCA
>NC_087211.1:66206732-66207871 GCF_015104395.2 Macrobrachium nipponense | reverse complement strand
CAACAAAACAATGCACGGACAATACATGAGACAGACTAAAGAACTAGCCAGTGATGGCACATGGCAATGGCTACAGAGGGGAGAGCTAAAGAAGGAAACTGAAGGAATGATAACAGCGGCACAAGATCAGGCCTAGAACCAGATATGTTCAAACAACGATAGATGGAAATAACATCTCTCCCATATGTAGGAAGTGCAATAAGAAAAATGAACCATAAACCACATAGCAAGCGAATGTCCGGCACTTGCACAGAACCAGTACAAAAAGAGGCATGATTCAGTAGGCAAAAGCCCTCCACTGGAGCCTGTGCAAGCAATACCAGCTACCTTGGCAGTAATAAGTGGTACGAGCACCAACCTGAAGGAGTGATAGAAAACGATCACGCAAAAGATCCTCTGGACTATGTATCAGAACAGATAGGGTGATACGTGCAAATAGACCAGACGTGACGTTGATTGACAAAATCAAGAAGAAAGTATCACTCATTGATGTCGCAATACCATGGGACACCAGAGTTGAAGAGAAAGAGAGGAAAAAAATGGATAAGTATCAAGATCTGAAAATAGAAATAAGAAGGATATGGGATATGCCAGTGGAAATCGTACCCATAATCATAGGAGCACTAGGCCACGATCCCAAGATCCCTGAAAAGGAATATGGAAAAACTAGAGGCTGAAGTAGCTCCGCCTCATGCAGAAGAGTGTGATCCTAGAAACGGCACACATAGTAAGAAAAGTGATGGACTCCTAAGGAAGCAAGATGCACCCTGAAACCCCACACTATAAATTACCATCCAGTCTATTAATAATAATAATACGAAACTAAAATCCATTGTTGTTTCACTCCTAATACAATTCAAAGGCCAAAGTTCAAAATGGAATTACATCCGGAATGGAACTTTCCAGAGTTAATCTGATCAATTCTTTCAGCGAGAGAGAGAGAGAGAGAGAGAGAGAGAGAGAGACCGTTTGGGTGAAGATCGGATGAGAACAGGCTCCTGTGAGGCTCCTTGCTGTATTTATAATGCTCTACCACCTTGACCTCTGCGTTACAGCGCGAGAAATTCATTGTAGATTTCGGAGCCTCTGTATTTCATCAACGTTGCTGTGATGCATTTTGGGAATAATAATAATAATAA
>NC_087211.1:66079232-66201732 GCF_015104395.2 Macrobrachium nipponense | reverse complement strand
TGCAAAGTCTAGATAAACCACATCTGTTTCATTTCTGCTTTTCATATTTTTGTATATGTTCTCACGGTGGACTAATAGTTGGGTTTGTGTACTTTTTCCGGGTACGAAACCATGTTGTCCTATATTAAACAAATTATTTTTTATTAAATGTTTCATAATATTTTTCTTCATTACCCTTTCATACACTTTCATAATATGTGATGTTAGACTCACAGGCCTATAATTACTTGCCTCTAGTTTTGATCCACTTTTGAAAGTAGGGGTAATATATGCTAATTTGTGCTCATCATAAATCTTGCCAGTATCTACACTTTGTCTTAATAATATTGCAAGTGTCTTTGCGATAGAATGAACTACTTTCTTTAACAATATAGCAGGGACACCATCAGGCCCAGCTGCAGCTCCATTTTTAATTTATTTAATAGCCTGCACAATATCAGCTTCATTAATATCTATGTCTGCTAAATATTCACTATTTTCATCCCTTACTTCTATATCATTATCTTCATTATCAATTCTAGGGGTGAATTCTCTCTTATATCGTTCTGACAATATGTTGCATATTTCCTTTTTTTCATTCGTTAATCTCCCTTCAATTCTTAGAGGGCCTATTTCTATTCTTCTTTTATTCATCTTTTTCACATACGAGTATAATAGTTTGGGGTTTTGCTTGATATTTACTAGGTTTTTTTTCTTCCAAGTCCCGTTTTTCATTTTCTTTTGATTGTATAATCTTTTGTTCTGCATTTTCTATCTTACTTTTTAGTTCGATCACTTTCTATGCATTTTTTCTTTTGCAAGACCTTTTTTCCACTTTCTGATTTTCTGGAACAAGATCCTTCTGTCTCTTGGTATGCATGACTGATGTTTACTTTTCTTCTTCGGTATATATTTATCCACTATTTTCTCTAATATTTTATATAATATCTCCGTATTTACCTTTATATCATCACTTACGAAAATATTATTCCAATCTTTGTTTAATTCTTTATTTATTTCTGACCATTTTATATTTCTACTGTAGAAGTTGTATTTTCCATATCCTTCCCACTTTTTCATTTCTTGCTTATCTCTGTTTTCACTTGCTTTGGAATGGACTGTTAATTCTATAACATTATGGTCTGAAATACTAACATTATAAACTATTATTTCTTTAACATAATTCACCTCGTTCACAAATACCAGGTCTAAAGTATTTTCCTTTCTTGTTGGCAGGTGATTTATTTGTTGAATGTTGTATACTAGTAGCATATTTAATAGCTTTTCGATTTGCCTCTTATCTTCTGCACTACTATTACTCTCTTTTTTATATGTATAAATACAACCACAATCTCCTATTCGTTCTTTCCAGTCTACGAAAGGAAAGTTGAAGTCTCCGGATAGGAGAATAGTCCAGTCCTTGTGATTTCTACATATATCATCCAATTTGTCTATTATCGTGTCAAAATCTTTAGTATAAGGGGTCTATATATTACTATGTTCATTAATTTTTCAGATTCAAATTCTACCGCTATTAGTTCACATTCTGAGTTACTATATTTCTCATATATTTTTCCTTGTTTTTTGTCTTTCCCATATATTGCGGTTCCCCATTGATTCCTATTTTTTCTATCTGATTTATAAGTTTGGAACCCTTTTATTTGATCGTCATTCCCAGTCTCTTGGGAATACCAGGTTTCAGTTATATTCATTATATCTATTTTCTTTTTAATTTGGTTTAGTTCTTCTAAG
Source organism: Macrobrachium nipponense (assembly GCF_015104395.2). Taxonomy (NCBI): domain Eukaryota; kingdom Metazoa; phylum Arthropoda; class Malacostraca; order Decapoda; family Palaemonidae; genus Macrobrachium; species Macrobrachium nipponense. The sequence goes on along the minus strand of NC_087211.1, from coordinate 66,200,001 downwards.
TACTCTATTTTTCTTTTTGTGTTACTCGTAACTAAACCCTGCGCATTCATCACTATGATGGTTTGCGTGTTTTCTCCTTCATTTAATATGGGTAATGATAAGGATTTTCCCACGTCTCTTTCCTGTTCTGGTATGTTGTTCTTTTCTTCATTTCCAGTTTTGTGTCTGAATCTGCAATTTTCTTCGTATCTGGAATATCCTCTTGCCTCGTAAATACAGTATTTATCTCTTGAGCTGTATCTTGGAGCTGATGCTTGGAAATTTTTTGCTGACACTCCATATTGCGGTGATGGCTTGCTTTTTTCCTTCACCTGATATTCTTTGTTCCTCTCTTTATTTGTTTCTTTCTTATATAAGATTTTATTATTTGATTGATTATTTGATTTTGATTCATGGCTACAGGGTGCATATATTTACATTTTTTGTCGAGAGAGAGAGAGAGAGAGAGAGAGAGAGAGAACCAAGATGAAGAAAAAGCAAACACTTTCCTCTGTCTTATTGTAGTTAGATTAACCTACCTTTAAGCCAGCACGAGCTCTTAATGCCCTAGACCTAACCCTTTAGTCTGAAGAAAAATCGGTAAATTGAAATAACAGAGAAAAAGCTTAGAATAGGGCATACCCACCGGCTCTCATCAATGCCGTTAAAGCCCTCCTCTCCCTCTTCCTCCACCTCCTCGGGCGGCAACAGGGCTTTTGAAGTATCCCTTGCCGACAAACTCCCAACTAAGCCCTTGCCAGCGTCGTCGAGGATTACATAGGAATTAACGCCTACGTTCTTATGGGATCAAAGAAAACGGGAGCTGTCAGTCTGACCGCTATGTGCCGCCGGTAGCGCTGTGTCACATATACTCTAAAAAGTAATATATAAGCTTCTTCTGGTCTTATTATTTTTTGGGCAGGGGGGCGTGGGGTGTGATGTAAGGGGATGTCTGGGAAATATTCTATTTAAATTCTAGATAGATTGAATTATCAGTAAGGAAAGTGTGGTTGGGAATATTGAAATGTCCCACAGTGAAGTAATTGCGACCGACAAACACTTTCTCTCTCTCTCTCTCTCTCTCTCTCTCTCTCTCTCTTTATCATACAGTGTGTATATATATATATCTATATATATATATAGATATATATATCTATATATATATATAGATATATATATATATATATCTATATTATATATATTTTACATATATATCTATCTCTATATATATATAGATATATATATAGATATCTCTATATAGATATATATATATCTATATATATATATATCTATTATATCTATATATATATATATGGATATATAAATATCTATATAATATATAGATATATATATATATAGATATATACATATATTCTATATATATATGTATATATATATATATATATATATATATATATATATATATATATATATATATATATAGATATCTCTCTCTCTCTCTCTCTCTATCTCTTCTCTCTCTATCTCTATTTCTCTATATAGATTATATGATATCATATATATATATATATATATATATATATATATTAATATATTATATACACACTCCTACGTACACTGCAGAGCCCATCATTCGTAGAGTTCAAGCCCACAGTGAATTATACCACACAGTTCCTCCAACATCCACCATATTAGTTTTGCCGTTTCATTTTGTACTTGTAGAAAGGTAAAGGAGAGAAAGGGGGCCAACCTCCCACTCGACAGGGCACAGAATTTGAGCCGGATCCTCACTGGAAAAAAGACGCCTGGAGCTTTTACCTAATTCAATCACTGTCTCTCTCAGGCTGTTTTCTTTTTAGCAAGCGAAAGGATCAATGACAAATGGAATTCTCAGAATTTTATCCGAAAGATGTACGTCGCTGGAATTGCCTATTTTATTTTTCTGTTTTCTCCAGAAGGAAGTTATGTATTTTAGATATTTTCAAACGTCATAGTTCTCATTTGATATTGTTCTGTTATTTTTTTTACTCTGATACCACGATTAATAGACTGTTTCTATTAATTAGTAATGGAAATATCGATGATATCACGATCATAAAAATGTAATTCTTAGGTCGGTGTTGCTCTTGTAAATTACTGAACAAAATGTTATTGATATACATTGAACTAGATGACAATAGAGATTCAAAGGTCACTCATGTGTAGGAAGGGGATGGGTAAAAAAAGAGAGGAGGAGGAAGAAGAGAAAGAGGATAAGGATAATAAAACAGAGGAGGAAGAGGAGGAGGAGGAAAAGGATGAGGATAGGGATAATAAAGCAAAGGAAGAGGAGAAGAAGGAGGAGGAGGAGGAAGCGGAGGAGGATGAGGAGGATGGAGAGGAGGAGGAGGAGGATATTGAAACAGAGGAGGAGGAGGAGGAGGAGGAGGAGGAGGAGGAGGAGGAGGGTCTCAGCATAAACCGCAGGCCTCGAGTTTATCGTTGCATCAGACGTCACCGTCAACGTCTGTAAATTAACGTTTGTGACACCCTTTGCTTGAAAGTGCCTTGCAGTTGACGGCTTCCACGAGTTCTCTTATGCCTGAAGTTAAGGATAACATTCAGCCCGGCTGTTGCACTAAATTTCCCTCTCTCTCTCTCTCTCTCTCTCTCTCTCTCTCTCTCAAGTATTACGAGTATTTTAGTTTAATTTCTCAAGCGCACATTCCACGGGAGAAAGTATGGCATGCTTTCTGTTGCGCGCGCGCGCATGTCTGTGTGTGTGCATGTGAGAGAGAGAGAGAGAGAGAGAGAGAGAGAGAATTTGGTACTATACATTTCTGGTTTGTAAGACTTTCGACAAATTAGAGAGAGAGAGAGAGAGAGAGAGAGAGAGAGAGAGAGAGAGAGAGAGAGAGAGTTGAGAGTTTAATGCAATACATTTTGAGTTTGTAAGACTTTCGACAAATTAAGAGAGAGAGAGAGAGAGAGAGAGAGAGAGAGAGAGAGAGAGAGAGAGAGATATTTGGGCACAATACTTTAGAGTTTGTGAGAGAGTTTTGAGTAATATTGACTGAACGACGTAAATTGATCCATTGCGTCATCTTAGGGGAAAATAATCCGTTTTTTTATCACTATTACTTCAGCATATTATTATCATCATCTCTATCATTCTCATTATCACTACTTCCTTTACGTTATGCACACTGAATTATGCAACAACGATATCAAGGAAACTTCCAAGAAACTTCCAAGAAAATTACGATTAAATTTTAAAAAGTTATATAAATTCTGAAAGCAGATGATTTGGCTGAGACACTTTATCGCAGTCAGAAGGGTTTAGAAAATGTTCTTTTTTTTCTATCATCTCAGTTAAGAAAATATTTCAAAACTCGTGAACAGAATACTTTCACAGCAGCTCTTAAAATATTCTCCATCCTCGTCGAAGAAGTTACGGCATAGGGGAGAGATTGATAAGAAGAAAGCTAAAATACAAAGAAAATAAAACGTTAGGAAAATAAAAAAAGGGACGAAAATCTCTCTTAAGCGACGAACGAAAAACCGACGCAGATAATAATCCGTCAAGATTCTATACAGGAAAATTATTGGGGGAAAGTTTTTTCAGTTCTTAGGTCTCAAGTTTACCAGTCTTAAGTCTTTTCAGTTTTTAAGTATCAAGTTTTTCAGCCTTGTTTTTTTTTTTTTTTTTTTTTTTTTTTTTTTTTTTTTTTATTTTTTTTTTTTTTAAGCCTTGGTGCTTGCAAGCAGGGGCAGGCAAGTTTGATAAAGATTTTCCCATCCACCTTGAGCCCCCCCCCCCACCCCCTCCTCAAACTTCTGCGTGTTTGTGTTTGAAGGAAAGTTTGTGAATCAGGGGCGAGAGAAAATAAAAGGGGGGAATGAAATGAAAATAGAAAAAATGAGCTGACTGGAAGTTCCGACAAAAGGTGGGGTAGAAGGGGGTGGGGGTTGGGGGTAGGGGCGCCTGTTTCTTTTTTCTTCAAGGCACGGACGGGGTAAGCTCTGGAGATCATTAATTTACTCTTACGTGTCAACTTGCTGTTTTCTAAAGAGACACAATCTCATCAAGCACAAACAAAAGCGTGTTTGTGTGCGTATGTGTGTGTGTGTGCCGTTTCTTTCAATAAGAGTTTGTTCCAATAGAAATATTACTGCTGTCTTCCCCACTTACCTACTAATGAACTCCCACATACCGACGACTTCAGAGCAACAACTATACCGTTTATACACACTGCGCCACTCACCTCTCTTTCAACCACTTCACCACCTCATGAACAGCTAGGTCCTTGCGTCCCAACACCTCACTCACGCCATCTAGTAAGTACTTTGTCGCCATCTTCCTCTTAACACTTTTGAATGTCCCACCTTATTCATCAGCCAACGTGTCTTCATTTTGTACAACTGAAAACATACCAGTTCATCATTTCAGCTATGTTAACATCTTGACCACATATTCCCACCACAATATACATTTTCATGTCATTCTATTTCTCAGACTGGCAGACAGTCTATCTTATAACAGCTTCCACTTATTTTCTTTTCATTTGTATTCAACATTTGCGCATCATCATCTTCACAGTTCTTGTCAGCAATTCTTTCCACATGATCCCACATTCATATTTCAGAGATGATACTCTTCTTCGTCCTAAACCTTTTAGCAGAGACTGGCTGCCTTACTTAGTAGTAGCTTCTTACACTCTGTAATTCCCTTTCTGTCTCGTCCCACCGCCGCATATCAAATTTACCCATTTACCCCAAAATGACTGTACGTACCAACAACTTCAGCTTCTCCTCCACTGTCCTAGCATTCGCTGTTCCATTTCCCCCGACTTCAATCTACCTCTCCGTATCCTTAATCTGTCCGAACATTCTCTCTCTGGCAACTTTCTCCTCTTACAAACGCTTTATCAGCCACTCATCATCGCAAGGCGCAATCCGGCTCTGTTCATAAAGGGAAAATTTAAACTCCCTCTTGGTAAGACGACGAGCAATAATCATAACTTCCACTTCGCTGCTTTATTAAAACCGCCGAAGTTTCATCTGCCCGTAATAATGAGACGTCCTTACCTGTAGGGGTTCTGGTGAGACAGAGAGAGAGAGAGAGAGGGAGAGAGAGAAGATATGTTCTTCTCCTCCTCTCTTGCTACATTATAGAAGCCTTTCTCTATCCTCTCTCTCTCTCTCTCTCGTCTTATCTCTTACTACATATAAAGGCTATTTTCGTCTCATCTCTCTCTCTCTCTGGTTTTCTCTCTTACTACATATAAAGGCCATCTCTCTCTCTCTCTCTCTCTCTCTCTCTCTCTCTCTCTTTCTGGTCTTCTCTCTTACTACATGTAAAGGCTATTTTCGTCTTTTCCTGCCTCTCTCTCTCTCTCTCTCTGTTCTGCTCTCTTACTACATATAAAGGCCATTTTCGTCTTTTCTGCCTCTCCTTCTCTCTCTCTCTCTCTCTCTCTCTCTCTCTCTCTCTCTCTTTCTGGTCTTATCTCTTACTACATATAAAGGCCATTTTCGTCTTTTTTGCCTCTTCATATCCCGTTGTATACACACAACATACACACACATACACACCCGCGCATACTTCGACGGGAAACATCCAGGCACTCAAGCACACACACTACCCATAACCGCAATTGCAAGAAGCAAATAAGACGCAGCAGCGCAAATAGTAACATTATTCAAAGACATTTCCTCTGACAGGAAAAGATAAACGGACACGAAAACACAGACTCGCTGAGACGAGAGTAGATAGAGAAACTCCCACAATATTGTCAAGATAATGGCGCAGCTGCTCAGACGACGAGGATAAAATACATTTGGACGTAGCGTCTCGTAAGATCCGTAAAGTGACGGAAAGGATTAAGCAAAAGGATGAATAAATTTGTTCTTAATAAGCGTGAGGAGTTTAAACTGACGTAAGGAACTCGGCAATGAAAAATGTGAAATTCTCACGTTACTTTTAAGACTAATCATAGCCATTAATCACCTCATAATTATAATTCATCCTGCGACCAACACTTCATCATAATTTCGCATGCAATACTCAAGTGGAAAAACGAAAATTAAATGAATGAACTAATTAGTGAATAAGTGACGGATAGGTCTAATTATGCCTGAAATGTTCGGATGAAAGCGGTTCCCTAAAACATGGTATTCTTTCGTTCCCCCCGTATTTCCAGAACGCTTCAATTTGTCTGTTTTGACTAAGTCTGTTTGCCGATGCCTAACATGAAAAATTCATTGATTTAATTTCTCGTTACTATTTCTATCACGATTTTTCAGAGGTCATTAGATTTGGAATTGCTATCTGGATTTTTTTTTTGTGTTGCAGATCAAGATGAAAAATATTGTTCATGTTATTGGTGTTGTTGTTAATGAATAACACTTGAAAGAACATTTTCCCTTCTCGATAAAAAGATTGTCTGCACATATTTAAGAGAGAGAGAGAGAGAGAGAGAGAGAGAGAGAGAGAGAGAGAGAGAGAAATGCATTCTTCCCATTCATATATCAGACAAACAGGCTGAAATATGACCACCAAAAACACTTGCAGTATAAGTATTATATCTCCTTCCCTTCTTGAACGCAGCGCAGCCAAAAATCTAATTCATCAAGCTTTAATCTACTTTTTAATTCAGAGTCATTCAACCCCCGCTGTCTTCTGGCGCTCCATCATCATTACGGCGGAGAATGAAGAAAGAAAGAAAGGGAGAAAGAGGAAGGAAAAAATAGCTGGGAAAACTGAAGGTGTCCGGAAGGTGGGTAGGAGGGTAGTGGGGCATGGGTTGGGAGGGTAGAAAGAGGAGGGGAATGCGTTCTTCTTGCATGTTCGAGGCGCGTGAGTGATAAATAGTAATTTTTAAAAATTTTTCTCATGCCCCAATTTACCGTCAAGGGGGCATTTAGTAATTGACCTGCGTTGATGCCAAGGTTTACTGTCTGGCCCATCTAGTAACTGACCTGTTTGTTTGTCCCAGTTTATACCTCCGTCCGTCCACTGTAGTTGAAGGTTTGTAAATCAATACAATTCTATTATATTATAAGACAAAGACTACAAACTACGTATTTTACATCTTATGGATGATAGGAACTCAGCATTTTATGGTGGGTCAATGTCACTCTTATCATTACGGGTCAAAGGTCAACTTTTGAACTAAAGGAGACAGATATTCCATATTTAGCAAAGATATTCTAAGAAGAGCCGTCGTCAAGGTCACATTCACGGTTGAGGTCAAAGGTAAAACAGGAATTCAACCTGGGTCATAACTGTTGAACTATGCGAGATGTAGACCATATCTGGTAGCATAATTAACAAATGAAAGCCTTTGGGTAGGTAAGGTTACAGTAGAGTCCTATTTAGAGGTCACAGGTCACATATGAGAGCCTTTGTGCAGGTCAGGTTACAGTAAAGTCATATTTAAAGGTCACAGGTCACTTATGAGTTCAATCGTTGCCAAACATTTTGAATTACGAGGCAGAGATTTCATGTTTGGAATGGATACTCCATTAAGCCGGTGCAGTGCGCAGAAAAAACAAACTGTAAATATATTACAACTATGCAAAATGTTTCCTATTTTAAAATATAAAATTTCCTTACACAAACAGTAAAGCTGAGCTTTTCCCCGCAGAATTTAACAGTCCATTAAGTAACAAAATATTTTTTTTAACGTCGTTGACGTTTCATGAAATTGCACGATATAAGTATATCTAAGAGCAAAAAAGCTTTGGCTATATTACTGGAGAAAATAATTTATCCCTATACTTATAATTAAGTAAATTCATCCAAACTCAGTTACATAGAATTTCCCTCTAAAATACTAATGTAAATGGCCCATGAATCTAATCTGAAAGGAAATAAACACTTTATCACGCAAAGTGGTTGGTAACTACGAAGTTTTGCCTCAAAATCTCACGTACCAACTGCACCCCTCCAGCCAGCGTACCAAAAGTGGTACGCGTACCACATGTTGAGAGACGCTGTGTACCATTTCGAATGACGTCGTTACAAAGTTGAACACTCCCAGTTTAAAAATAGTTAATGAGGGCGTAACTAAGGAGAACGAGACGGAATTTTCTTCGTTGCAAGAGATGTAAACAAACAGGAGGATCTAAAAATGTGTCATCATTTACCCGGTAATTCCCAAAGCATTATAACTAATTTCTTCGTTTTTATTATTATTATTATTATTATTATTATTATTATTATTATTATTATTATTATTATCATCATAAGTTAAACAAATATATTTGAACACATATATACATATATAAAATATTTAATATACATACATACACACACACACACACACACACACACACACACATATATATTATATATATACTATATATATATATATATATATATATATATATATATATATTATACATATATCTTAAACCACTTCAGGAACCCAAGAAGGAAATTACAGTTAAATTCTGTAAAGGTAAACAGTGCGAGAAGGAAGAGGAAGAAGAAAAAAAGGGAGAGTAAAGAGAACAGAAAGAGAAAAGGAGAAAGAGAGGAAGAAAATAATGGCAGAGAATGCAGAAATGTCAAGATAAATGGCAACAAAGAAGAGATCAGGATGAATGAAGCAGAGGAAAGCAGAGAAAAGAGTTTAAGCGAACGAGAGGCAGAACTGAAAAAGGACGAAGGGAAAAAGAAATCATAGGGAGATAAAATGGGAAGACGATAAGGATGATAAATAAAGGAGAGACGAAAAACGAAATCTTATCGCCATTCGTGGATACAGAATACATTATACTCTGTTTTTTTCCATCTGTCCACCCGCCTGTGGTGTTTGTGTATGGTAACACTGCGTCCCGGGCTTTAGATAGTTACGCTATGTGTAAGTTTTAGGTAAATAAAAGGATATCTGGGTGTACATTAGCAACTGAAAATTGTTTTAATAATTTACTGTATGCTAATTACACCGTTAATATTCGAAATAGGATATTGTTATTATTGTTGAATGTAAGCTGAATGTAACTCTCTAAAGCCTGTGCAGTGTTACCATACGCAAACACCACAGGCGGGTGGACAGATAGAAAAAAACCGAGTATAGTCACGTAACTATTTAAGTGTCCTCATTCGCTTTAGAGACGGCTCATGTTGCCGTGACTTACGACGTTTCCAAGTCTCGACGTTTGCGATGTTTCGTTCCCAGCGTCACGAAGCTTTACGGTATTTTCTATTTGTCTCCGAGTTAACGGTAAGGTGGATGCTCAGCTCTCTCTCTCTCTCTCTCTCTCTCTCTCTCTCGTTACGTGGATAGAAAACAAATTACTAATAACAGTAATCTTGGTTTAAAGATGAAAATGCACTTCAGCTTAGAAAGAGTATGCTATTTCTTTGTTGTGTGTGAGAGAGAGAGAGAGAGAGAGAGAGAGAGAGAGAGAGAGAGAGAGAGAGAGAGAGAGAGACCTTGAATGCATTCACAAAACGATATAAATGCATATTCTTTTAATAATCATCCGTGCACAATGATATCCAATAATTTTTTATTAAAAAAAACTCACGAAGACATTAAGAACCTATAAAAGAAAATATAGGAACTGGTAATAACCTCAATTCTTAACTTATTATCAGTGTCGTGAATGTCTTTTTAATTTATAATTTTTCGCAAAAAGCTCATCACAGTACAAACCACAAAAGCAGATAACTTATAAGACCATCTTTCGTGCATTCCACGTCTAAACCACTTCCTGCAGTCAGCGGAAATCTTGAAAGATGTTTTCAGTTCTGGAAATAATTTTCCAGCCGCATTTCAACAGCTATACAAAAACAGAAAAAAAAAAGATTTCGCGAAAATCATTTTCTGGCGAGCCAGAAAAAAAAAAAAAAAAAACCCCGGACCAAAGTAATTCATCAAAATTCTACTGTAAGAAATACGATTTTTTTTTTATTTAACCCTGATGCTTGCAAGAAGAACTTCACCTTCGCCACCCGCCGCTTCCCAAACTCCGGCAGTCTTTGTGTTTGAGGGAGAAGTTTACAAGTCACGAAAGAGAGAAAATAGAATGAAATGAAAAAAAAAGTGAATGAGTGTGTGGAATAAGTTCCGACAAAAGGAGACCTGGGAAACTGGTTGGGGGGAAGGGGGAGTGGGGTAAAATGAGGGTGAGGGTTGGGGGAGTGGGGTGGGGGTTGTGGGGAGTAAAAGTGTCTCTCAGAGCTGGAAGAAAGCCATTAACTTTGCTCTCCCGTAAACTTACTGGGTCTTCTTAGGAGACCAGACTCATTAAGACTACTGAAGGCAAAGACGAACGTTCGAAAGCACAGACGTACTTACACATACACACACACAAACATATTTATCCATTTAATACATACGTGTTAATTTGTAACGTAAGTGTGACATATGTCTCTCGACCCAAATATCACCTAATACATTTGAAAGCCAGCAGGAACACGTGCAACAGAAATCACGAGTATGAGAGAATGTTTAAAATTATGTAAACAAATTTCAAAAAATAAAAAAGCAACAGCATGTGGCCACACACACACACACACACACACACACACACACACACACACACACACACACACACACATATATATATATATATATATATATAATATATATATCTATATATCTACATTCAATTTTACGAAAACATCCAATGGCAAAAAAAAATCATACACAAAAATTTCCAAATTGACATCAAAAGGCAAAAATGGTCATATTTCCGTCCGTAGTCATCAACAATGCCAAATGGAGTTATTTCAGCACACTCCAACCAAGGGGAATTGCCAAACCACAAAAGCCGTTTTTGTGATGGGATTCAAAATAAATATCTATTGCTAAAAGCCACGAGAGCAAAGCTGGTGATTTTTCTTTCTCTCTCTCTGTCTCTCGGGTATTTGCTATATTCCTCTTTTCGCTCTCTGTTTGTGCTTTTTATTTGTAAGTTCATGGTAATTTCGGATTATTCGAGATATATATATTATATATATATATATATATATATATATATATATATATATATATATATATACATATTTGTTTATATCTAAATCTATATATCTACCTATACACATATCACAGGCGGCACAGCCACACACACAAATAAACTTATACATATTTCTGTAAACAATTTGCGTCCATATCTAAATCTATATATACACTATACACACATACACAGGCACAGCCACACACACACGCGCGACGCACACACACACACTATATATTATATATATATATATATATATATATATATATTATATATAATTTCTCTTTTATCTGCAACTAATACGTGCTACTTACTCACTAAACACGATTCTGTGGCGCTACATAAACAGCTTAATCTAATTCCATTGACGACAAAAGTAATTGTAGTCAATATCATTTAAACTATTGACTTTATGTTCATTTCATTAAAGTGAATAATTAGTCTATCATGTGCTTATAAAATTAAAGAAACAACTATTTTTGTATACTAACTATACAACGGACAAAACAATGGTTATGCTTAGTTTTGGGTTTAGTGTTTAGCTCGCAAAGTCTACGGTAATACACACCATATTTAATTACCAGAAAATCTTAATGAATAAAATACAGAAAAACTGCACGAACTAAATATATAGTATGAACGATGCAACTGCAGAATTGCCTAGATTTTGCCTTAATTTTTTCTGACGGAATAGGAATATAAGTAGGCAATGTGAGTGAATAATTAGACCTGACACTATATCAACAATATAATGTTCCTACACAATACATGTAAATATTTCATCCACAATAAAAGGAAAGACACAACCGCCGTAATTGACAGTCTGGAATTAGCGATTGCCACATTCTACTTTAAATCTTGTTACATTTCCTCATAATTTCAAACCTTCTCTTTCCTTTTCAAAGCTTCAATTTCTTTCCTCCTCGTTTTTCAGTACCTACACTTATCTAGACCTTCATTTATCTGTCTGTGCATGTAGGTATCTATCTGTTAACACACACACACACACACACACACACACACACACACACACACATATATATATATATATATATATATATATATATATATATATATATATATATATATTATTATACCTACATATAGTACGAATATCTATCACCTCACCGTGATTCATATACATGCACTAAACTACACTTGTCCTTTAATATCCAATTCGCTCTACCTCGGAATCAATATATTTTCATATATGTTAACCGAAGTAGAATTTTTTTAGTTGATGATAATTGCACCCTCTCGTGGTTCGAACCAGCACCCAGCTGACTGAGGAGAAATCAGACTTCAGTGATGTTATCGACTCGGCCAACATAATATGTATAGACGTAACTTAATCACTCACTATACGCACTTCTGTTTCACTCACTAAAGAAAAGTCTAAACCGTAAGCTTGAAACAGACGAGAAGCAATTATATCACCCGTTCTCCCATCTGATGAAAAACGATTAGGCCTGCAAAGCGCCTGGGATTGGCCAGGTAATGGTAATGAAAAGTTCTTGCCTCCGGGCCTACTGTGGAGGGCTTGGCTGGGACTATGATATATCCAATTTCCTTTCCTCCCTACTTAACATAAATGAGCACCTCTCTCTCTCTCTCTCTCTCTCTTCTGCAGCAATGTCTGTTCACCTCGTAAATATATGGATAAACTCTTACCCTTAGTTTCTTCCCTAACCCCTCTCACTCTCTCTCTCTCTCTCTCTCCTCATAAATATATGGATAACTCTCTCTCTCTCTCTCTCTCCTCATAAATATATGGATAAACTCTCTCTCTCTCTCTCTCTCTCTCTCTCTCTCTCTCTCTCTCTCTCTCTCTTCTGCGGCAATGTCTCTTCACCTCGTAAATATATGGATAAACTCTTACCCTTAGTTTCTCCCCTAACCCCCCTCTCTCTCTCTCTCTCTCTCCCCATAAATATATGGATAAACTCTCTCTCTCTCTCTCTCTCTCTCTCTCTCTCTCTCTCTCTCTCTCTCTCTCTTCCCCTCAAGAATACCACTTTTCTCATAAAAATATACAAGTGTACAAGTTTCGTCTTTTGTTCTTTGGTGCTCAGAGAAAGTTTATACACGAGCTCTCTCTCTCTCTCTCTCTCTCTCTTCTCTCTCTCTCACCTGTAGCGATGCCACTTCACCTCATAAATATACGGAAAAACTCACCCTTTGTTTCCCTCCCTCCCCAGCCTCTCTCTCTCTCTCTCTCTCTCTCTCTCTCACAAGACACTGCCTTCCGCCACACGCCCCCCCCCCACCCCTCCTCTTCCTGCTCCTCAGGTTGATTAAACTCCGGAATAAAGGCGGTGGGGTCTTTCGAAGAATCTGCCAGCGACGTTAATTACGCTTCATAAAAGGTATCCTCCGTTTGTTGCCTTTGGGGCGTCATTGAGAGAGAGATGGAATCGCCGTTTCTTTCCCTTTTGTTGTTATTACTCCTCTTTGGGTTTCCGCGAATCCATTTAGCTTGGGTGATAGATCTGATTTCTTTCAATTTTTTTTTTCAATTACGTTAAATTGCAATTTTGCCTCGAAGGGAAACGCTGAAGAGATGGATATACCTATTTCTTGCATGTGTGATTGTGCACATGCACAAACAAATGCACAAACGAGCACACTCACACATACACAATTGGGGAAACGTTGAAGAGATGGATATACTCATTTCTTGCATGTTTGAGTGTGCTCATGCACAAACACACACAACAAATTACATGAATTTCTGAATTTCTGAATAAAAAGAGACCTGGGTTCGATTCCTATGTGAGTCAGAAATTCATTTCTGTTCTACATGTGATTGACTGTTGATTACTTCTCACACATACAAACACACACACTATATATATATATATATATATATATATATATATATATAATATATATATATTATATATATATATATATATATATATAATATATATATATATAGAGAGAGAGAGAGAGAGAGAGAGAGAGAGAGAGATACAGTTAAGTACATACATAAATATACGTACAAATTCTCAGTGTAAGAACCCGGTGCGCATACATTATATAAACAGAGTATGAGTACATATAAATACATACACGTATGTCCATTGATGAGCTCTTAAGCCATCTTTTTGTAGAGACTCGTGAAGTAAAGATAATGCTATTTAGAGCAGTTATGAGGCTTCATCTATGGCAGTGTAACAGGATCTAAAAATCTGTGCATGCATTTTTCACGTGTTATTGGTCTGTAAGTGAGAGAGAGGAGAGAGAGAGAGAGAGTAGAATAAGGCCGAGAGAAGAGAGAGAGAGATCCTAGTGTCCATACATTATTGATATATAAAGCATAGGGAGTAACTTATTTCCTTTACGTCATTAAGTTTCAAGATCCGAAATCTCTCTCTCTATCTCTCTCTCTCTCTCTCTCTCTTCTCTCTATACGAACCAAACAAACGCACAGACACACACACATCACACACACACACACACATATATATATATATATATATATTATATATATATATATATATATATATATATATATATATCTATATATCTAATAAAAGGAGCCCATAAAAACCCAAAATGTAGAGAGAAAAGTACTATATTTCAGAGACAGCAGTCTCTGAAATATAGTACTTTTCTCTCAACATTTTGGTGTTTTTATGGGTCCCTTTTATTAGATGGAATTCTGTTGTTACAGAACATTTTTACCAGTCATATATATATATATATATATATATATATATATATATATATTATATGTTATATATATATATAATATATATAGAGAGAGAGAGAGGAGGAGATAGAGAAGAGAGGAGAAAAGATAGAGAGAGAGACTTGCAGTCTTCTAACTCACGGCCAACCTCTCATACCACTGCCTCCTATCCTCTATCAAGTTACCGAGTGTGATCCTAGAAACGGCGCACATATTAAGAAAAGTGATGGACTCCTAAGGAGGCAGGATGCAACTCGGAACCCCACACAATAAATACAACCCAGTCGAATTGGAGGACTGTGATAGACCAAAAAAAATAAATAATAATAAAAATAAAAAAAATTAATAAATAATAATAATAATAATAATAATAATAAATTTAGAACTCAACATCATGAAACGTCAATTAAAGAAATATAAATGCAACAAAATTATGTTATCTCTCTTTTCCATAATTACTCCGTAAGTCATTAACTTTCCTACCAAGCGTTGCAAGAATCATTAAATTAAACAGAATTACATTATAATAGAACGAAACTCCAACATAAAGAAACACGGTAATCAGCGCCTCTTTCTCTCTCTCCCCATCCCCCTCTCTCTCTTCATTACCAAACTTCCAAGGTTGGAAGTTCTCGAGGCCGCAATGGAAGTTTTCGAAACCCGAATCTTTCCGGCCATAATGCCTGAAGAAGTTACTTGGACGAGGCAAGTTTGCATTTCTGCAGCTCTGAAATCTCCCTTGGGTGATTCAGGAACAACTCAATATACCGTTGCATAATACGCAACAAAGGAAACCATTCACTTCTAAAATATGAAAGTGATCAAATTATATTTCCATAGCTCGAACAATACTTGAAATACCTGAAACATGAAAGAGATAAAATTTTCATAGCTGGAAAAATACCTAAAACATGAAAGTGACCAAATTAAATTTCCATACCTCGAAAAATACCTGAAACAAAACGCGAAATAAATCAAATTAAATTTCCATAGCTCAAAAAATGCAGCTCTATCTTAAACTTAATTGCAATGTCAATCTTATCAAAGATAGATTGAGATAAATCACATTAAACGAGCACTAATTTCACTAAAATTTATATATTTGAAAGTAAATTTACTCAGTTTAAAGATCTAAGTCAATTGATTATAAATTGGTGAATTTTGGTAACGCTTCATAGCGACTAATTTTTTCTTTACTTCAATATGGCTGTCACGATTAAAATAAAAATGACAGAAATCTGTCAGATTGCAAGCAAATCATAGATTCTTAATGTTCTCACGAAGACTAAATGTTACCTACTCTATGTACTGTTCTCAGAAACATTGCATATCTATTCAATCTCTACGGCTTCCAAATAAATAAATAAGCAAATAACAATAAATAAATAAATTAATAAAAAAACACGAGCAATCGCATCAAGCCGAGAGACGAGTGGATGTAATTCCACTCGGGGAAAAAAAAAGAAGAAAAAAAGTGAGTGCTTCTGTTTCTCCACACTTTTTTTTCCTTCCCTTTTTTATGGCGGCTCCTATAGCTTCCCCTATCTGGACTCTGGGGGAGGGGAGGGGAAGGGAGGGGAGGGGAGAAGAAAAAAGGGGGTGAATATATTCACCGATTGAATCAATTAAAACCAGTCGTCATTTTATTGCAGAACCTTGGTCGGTTCCTCGACGTCAGGCAGCCAGGCCCCGTTTCAGACTGATCCCGTCAAAATGCTGTTGCTTCTGCTGGGCTTTGGAAAGGTCCATTCTCTCCTGGACCTTCGACGCTTTGTCTGTTGGCCCTCTTCTACTTTCAGTCTGCTTCACGGTGACTCTCTCTCTCTCTCTTACTCTCTCTGTATCTGTTTCTGTCTCTATATATATCTCTCTCTGTCTATCTGTCTGTTTGTCTCGTTCTATCTCTTTCGGTTTCTCCCACTGTCTCCTCTCTCTCTCTCATCTCTCTCTATCTTTGCCTGTCTTTCTGTCTGTCTCTTCCTCTCACTGTCTGTCTGTTTGTATATTTCTCTCTCTCTCTTTCTTTCTCTGCCTCTCTCCGTTTGTCTGCCTGTCTGTCTGTCTGTCTGTCTGTCAGTGCTGGCTACTGGGACATTTCTGTCGAAATTCCCCTGTGCCGATCGAAAGAAAAGAAATTACAGGAAACAGAAGTCGAAAAGTTTGTTTTTCTTCCGTTTCGCACCCTCGCTCAATTCAACCCCCTTTTCTTTTTTATTTCACATCGTTACTCTTTGAACGACTTCAAAATGATTCGTTTGTCTCAGATAACCGACGTTCAATAGGCGACCCTGAACGCCCATTTTCAATTCTCTTCGAATTGGCTCCGACGATCCGCCGAGGAAGCGACGGGGATGTCGACAGCTGTCACTCATTTTGCATGCAGATAGTAGCACTTGCTTCCAGTTAGCACCGGGGGAAAGACTTTCACGACGCTTTAAGTACCACGAACTGGTATGAAGGGAACGGAAGAGCGAGAGAGGGTGGAATATGCAGAATCGTAAACTTTCAGGGTGATGGATATGCTTTTCAAACTCAGGTGAGGTATTTCGGAGTTTAAGCCTTTTTTGAGCTGGCCACAGTCGTGGTGTCTGTGTTTCTGTGTGTGTAGAAAAACCAAAATAAGACTTGGCACCTTACTGTATTCAAATAGCTTCCTTTCTAACGCGTGGTAATAATACTATAGTAGATTCACATCAACCGTGCATTTGATGTCTAGGCCAACCCCTTACGAGGTTCCTGATTGGCTGTTGATAAGCCAGCCAATCACAGGGTTGGAAACTCTTAGTCTCTATCGAGAGTTCACATGGGTAGGTTCTATGTACCACCTCTCCGTAGGGATACGTCTTTCAGGAGTGGTGGAACATATATACATCCTGCCTATGTGAACTCTCGAAAGAGACTGAGAGTTTCCAGCCCTGTGATTGGCTTATCAACAGCCAATCAGGAGCGTCGTAAGGGATTGGCCTAGGCATAATATGCACGGTTGATGTGAATTTACTATAGCAATGTGGGCTGACAGTTGCATGCTTTTGAATATTGGCTTACGTATGAACTATGAATCTTTACTGACTTAAACTATATGAGCGAGCAAATAAGGATAATACTTATACATACACAAACACACACACACATATATATGAAGATATACACACATGTGTGCCTGTGTTCTATATATGAGCAGAGAGAAGACGAGATGAACAAAGAGAATGTTTCATGAATTCATCGCGTATTCTATTCACTCACCGCTGCAAAATGAGGCGGAACATTTTCCAACATTCCGTTGTGTGTACAAAATACATTAATTCATTTCCGTCATGAACGAAACCCATTACTATCTCACAACTACAATAAAGTGTGGGGCAAGCCCCATTGTGTACACTCACCCCGCCGGTATGCAGAGATAATCCGGTAGAATTACGGCGTAACACCACAGAAAATATTCTCGGCATGAAAGTAATATTCATGATGCCGATCGCTCTTTCATGCAACATTTTTCGGGGAACGTTTTCGTAAACAAAGTCGTTTTGCAAATAGAAAGCAATTTACTCGTACGCGAAATAGTTTTATGAATAATTTACCTGAAGTTACTTTTGGTTTTCAGCTACGACGGGAATTCGCGGGTTACGAACGCGTAGGCGATGAGATCACGAAAAGATGATTTAATTTCGTTTATTTGGAAGGTTTCGCGCTCACGAAAGTGGAAGAGGGAAGAGGAAAGGGGAAAGGAGTAAAGAGGGAAAGAGAAATAGAGGAAAGAGAGAAAGAGGAGAGAAGGAAAGAAGAAAAGAGAAATAGAGGAAAGAGAGAAAGAGGAAAGAAGGAAAGATGGAAAGCGAAAAACAGGAAAGAAGGAAAGAGGGAAAGAGAAATAGAGGAAAGCGGAAAAAAGAGGAAAGAGGGAAAGAGGAAAGAATGGGAAAGAAGGAAAGAGACAAAGAGGAAAGAATGGGGAACAAAAGAAAGATAGGAAAGAAAGCAAGGGGGAAAGAGGAAAGAAGAGGAGAGAGGAAAGAAAAAATAAAGAAAGAGGAGAGAGGAAAAGAAAGAGGAAAGAGGAAAGATGACAAAGAAAGAGGAAAGAGGGAAAGAGGAAAGAGGACAAAGAAAGAGGAAAGAAGAGGCAAGAAGGAGAGCGAAAAGAAGGGTAGAGGGAAGAGAAAGAGGAATGAGGAAAAAGAGGAACGCCAGCAGGAAAAACAAGCTTCCATTTAACAGTGTTATGGGGAATTAAAAAGCTTTCATCAACTCCGGAATGTTTATAATGGGTTGAGAGGCGGCACGTAATTCGCTCTGTGCGCGACGGATGCCTCAGTCTTTTGAGTTGGACGACTTTTTTTTTTTTTTTTTTTTTTTTTGTCAGTTTTTCGAATTTCAGAAAAGAACATTATATTTATACAGCGGGATACGCTGTACGAACGCCAGTTCGCGTGTCATCTATATTCTTTGATGTGTGTTCATATATGTATGGTGTGTGTGTATATATATATATATATATTATATATATATATATATACATCTATATTTATAGATGTATATATATATATATATATATATAGATATAGATAGATGCATATTATATATATATATATAGATATATATATGTATATATATATATATATCTATATATATATATATATATATATATAGTATATAAATATATCTATATATATATATCTATATATATATATATATATATATGTGTATATGTAATCTATATATATATCTATATATATATATATATAATATATATATATAATATAATATCGAGCTACAATGTCCTTTAATATCTAATTCGCTCTACCTCGGAATTAATATATTTTCATATATGCTTAACCGAAGGGAATTCTCGATAATAGATTTACCTGTACTTGGGCGCGAACGCAGGTACATTATAAATCCAGGAACGTCAGTGGAAGCTATAACCACTCAACCACCGCGAAAGGCTTAAAGGTTAATGCCGTCTCTCACCTCAAAATACTTTCTCGCGCTGAGTATTCGTTGGTTTGGAGACAACATCAACCCGCCTCGACTCCGTAGTTAAGTAGCGCTTTTGACAACACGTAGCATTTACATAAGTCATATCACATTACCGTGATTCATATACATATATCGAGCTACAATGTCCTTTAATATCTAATTCGCTCTACCCTCGGAATTAATATATTTTCATATATGCTTAACCGAATGGGAATTTTTTTCTCGATAATAGATTTACCTGTAACTTGGGCGCGAACGCAGGTACATTATAAATCCAGGAACGTCAGTGGAGCATATACCACTCAACCACCGCGAGAGGCTTAAGGTTAATCCGTCCTCTCACCTCAAATCTTTCTCGCGCTGAAGTATTCGTTTGGTTGGATACACATCAACCCGCCTCGACTCCGGTATTAAGTCCAGCGCTTTTGACAACACGTAGCATTTACATAAGTCATACACATTACCGTGATTCAAATTACATATATCGAGCTACAATGTCCCTTTAATATCTAATTCGCTCTACCTCGGAATTAATCTATTTTGCATATATGCTTAACCGAATGGGATTTTTTCTCGATAATAGATTTACCTGTACTTGGGCTCGAACGCAGGTACATTATAAATCCAGGAACGTCAGTGGAAGCTATACCACTCAACCACCCGCGAGAGGCTTAAAGGTTAATGCCGTCCTCTCACCTCAAATACTTTCTCGCGCTGAAGTATCGTTGGTTTTGGGAGACAACATCAACCCGCCTCGACTCCAGTAGTTAAGTACGCTTTTGACAACACGTAGCATTTACATAAGTCATATCACATTACCGTGATTCATATACATATATCGAGCTACAATGTCCCAATTCTTTAATAATCTAATTCGCTCTACCTCAGAAGTTATATATTTTTCATATCCTTATGCTTAACCGAAGGGGAATTTTTTTTCTCTTGATAATAAGATTTACCTGTACTTGGGCGTCGAGACGCAAGGTACATTGAATAAATCCAGGAACGTCAGTGGAGCTATACCACTGCAACCACCGCGAGAGGCTTAAAGGTTAATGCCGTCTCTCACCTCAAATACTTTCTCGCGCTGAAGTATTCGTTGGTTTGGAGACAACATCAACCCGCCTCGACTCGGTAGTTTAAGTAGCGCTTTTGACAACACGTAGCATTTACATAAGTCATATCACATTACCGTGATTCATATACATATATCGAGCTACAATGTCCTTTAATATCTAATTCGCTCTACCTCGGAATTAATATATTTTCATATATGCTTAACCGAAGGGGAATTTTTTCTCGATAATAGATTTACCTGTACTTGGGCGCGAACGCAGGTACATTATAAATCCAGGAACGTCAGTGGAAGCTATACCACTCAACCACCGCGAGAGGCTTAAAAGGTTAATGGCGTCTCTCACCTCAAATACTTTCTCGCGCTGAAGTATTCGTTGGTTTGGAGACAACATCAACCCGCCTCGACTCCGGTAGTTAAGTAGCGCTTTTGACAACACGTAGCATTTACATAAGTCATATCACATTACCGTGATTCTATGCATATATCGAGCTACAATGTCCTTTAATATCTAATTCGCTCTACCTCGGAATTAATATATTTTCATATATGCTTAACCGAAGGGGAAAATTTTTCTCGATAATAGATTTACCTGTACTTGGGCGCGAACGCAGGTACCATTATAAATCCAGGAACGTCAGTGGAAGCTATACCACTCAACCACCGCGAGAGGCTTAAAGGTTAATGCCGTCTCTCCCACATCAAATACTTTCTCGCGCTGAAGTATTCGTTGGTTTGGAGACAACATCAACCCGCCTCGACTCCGGTAGTTTAAGTAGCGCTTTTGACAACACGTAGCATTTACATAAGTCATATCACATTACCGTGATTCATATACATATATCGAGCTACAATGTCCTTTAATATCTAATTCACTCGACCTCGGAATTACTATATTTTCATATTATGCTTAACCAACCGAAGGGGAATTTTTTTTCTCGATAATAGATTTTACCTGTACTTGGGCGCGAACGCAGGTACATTATAAATCCAGGAACGTCAGTGGAAAGCTATACCACTCAACCACCGCGAGAGGCTTAAAGGTTAATGCCGTCTCTCACCTCAAATACTTTCTCGCGCTGAAGTATTCGTTGGTTTGGAGATTGGAGACAACATCAACCCGCCTCGACTCCGTAGTTAAGTAGCGCTTTTGACAACGACGTAGCATTTACCTAAAGTCATAATCCATTCATTACCGTGATTCATATACATATATCGAGCTACAATGTCCTTTAATATCTAATTCCTCTCTACCTCGGAATTAATATATTTTCATATATGCTTAACCGAAGGATTTATAATTACCTGCGTTCGCGCCCAAGTACAGGTAAATCTATTATCGAGAAAAAAATTTCCCTTCGGTTAAGCATATATGAAAATATATTAATTCCGAGGTAGAGCGAATAGATATTAAAGGAACATTGTAGCTCGATATATGTATATGAATCACGGTAATGTGATATGACTTATGTAAATGCTACGTGTTGTCAAAAGCGCTACTTAACTACCGGAGTCGAGGCGGGTTGATGTTGTCTCCAAACCAACGAATACTTAAGCGCGAGAAAGTATTTGAGGTGAGAGACGGCAATTAACCTTTAAGCCTCTCGCGGTGGTTGAGTGGTATAGCTTCCACTGACGTTCCTCCTGGATTTATAATGTACCTGCGTTCGCGCCCAAGTCAAGGTAAACATCTATTATCGAGAAAAAAATTCCCCTTCGGTTAAGCATATATGAAAATATATTAATTCCGAGGTAGAGCGAATTAGATATTAAAGGACATTGTAGGCTCGATATATGTATATGAATCACGGTAATGTGATATGACTTATGTAAATGCTACTGTTGTCAAAAGCGCTACTTAACTACCGGTTTAGTCGAGGCGGGTTGATGTTGTCTCCGAACCAACGAATACTTCAGCGCGATAAAGTATTTGAGGTGAGAGACGGCATTAACCTTTAGCCTCTCGCGGTGGTTTGAGTGGTATAGCTTCCACTGACGTTTCCTGGATTTATAATGTACCTGCGTTCGCGCCCAAGTACAGGTAAATCTATTAACGAGAAAAAAATTCCCCTTCGGTTAAGCATATATGAAAATATATTAATTCCGAGGTAGAGCGAATTAGATATTAAAGGACATTGTAGCTCGATATATGTATATGAATCACGGTAATGTGATATGACTTATGTAAATGCTACGTGTTGTCAAAAGCGCTACTAACTACCGGAGTCGAGGCGGGTTGATGTTGTCTCCGAACCAACGAATACTTCAGCGCGAGAAAGTATTTGAGGTGAGAGACGGCATTAACCTTTCAAGCCTCTCGCGGTGGTTGAGTGGTATAGCTTCCACTGACGTTCCTGGATTTATAATGTACCTGCGTTCGCGCCCAAGTACAGGTAAATCTATTATCGAGAAAAAATTCCCCTTCGGTTAAGCATATATGAAAATATATTAATTCCGAGGTAGAGGCGAATTAGATATTAAAGGCATTGTAGCTCGATATATGTATGAATCACGGTAATGTGATATGACTTATGTAAATGCTACATGTCTAATGTCTTTATCGCTTGGCGATAGACTTTTTGTTTTTTCCTTACTTGGCTGTTATCCGTAAGTAATGTTTTGGTTCCTCTCATCTCCTTGGATATCTTAGTAGAGAGGTTCTTTCTTGTCTAGAGGAGATGATTCAAACAGGCTAGTTGAACAAGTTAACAACTTTATTCTGTAACTCCATACTAGGAGATGCAGCTCGTCGGACGACCGATATGTTTTGACTGTTGGCGTGGAACTGCCATTCTAAAGCATCGCGTCGATAGCGGAACATTAGCTACTCAGCATTCATATAAAAACACATACGTAGTTCGCCGGCTCGGAATTACAAGTTTCCGCGGCGTAGGTTAACAGGTCAAACCTCTTCCCATGGAAGTTTGTGTGCAAAGTTATCATAACATAAAAATGTTGACAAAGCTTTGAGCTAGATCAGGCTACTGCAGACAACGCATAGCGTAATCTAAGGTTGTGCTTTGGTCACGTAGAACCCTCCTAATGCCATGACCCCCAGGTCACTGGTTTATATATAATGTATTCTTACATTAGGCTCGGTCTGCTACCTATTCAAGCCTTGAATACAAAAAAAATTACTTTAAACATTGTTCATAGGAGCGTGCTCGTAACATACTAAGTGATTAAATGCATAAAAAGATTCTGTTACATACCCTTGTTGACATATTCATAAACAAAGATAAATGCATGGGAAAAATATAGATCCATGTTTGGTAATAATAAATGATTATGTACCCGGCAAAAATAATAAAATGGTAAAAATCAAAACATGTATACATGATTAATATGATAGCATGTAACCTGATTAAGAATAATGGTTACTAAATAATGATTATAGCATGATCATGGGATAAATGTTAAAGGAGTACTTGTCACTCTTTATAATAGATAAATATAATTGTATAATAGTAATAACAATGTACTTCTGCAGAAATTCAATATATAGGGCTGATATTTTATTAGGTGCCCGAAAAAATACCTTTAGGAATATATTAATGTATAATATTGGGCTATAATGATTTATTAGGCGCCCTGGAGATACTTTAACTGTTCAAATGCAAAGGCGTGAGTCTTTCTTGTCCTACATTGTTGCCAGCATACGGACCGCTTTTCACACACAACACAATTCCAGACATTCCCTAGCACGAACTGAAGTGGCCAGGTTCAGGCGGCCCTAAACGCAAACGACTTGAGTTTAACGGGTCCGTCATCCAGACGGGCCAGTACGTTCCCTTGGAGATCCTTCTGTTTACGCCTCAGCCTACGCCAAGCAAAGATGTTGACGGCGATAACCAATATGGCCGTCACGCTGAACACGGCTAGCAGAATGTAGTATGCGAAGATGTTCTCCACCTGCATAAGTCGTGACGCGTGGGTCATCTCAGCCAGTTGCGTCAGACGATGAGCTACTCGCGCGTTGTATGGGAGAGGTAGTGATGGATGATTGTTGTAGCCACGTGTAGTTCGCGAAATACGCCTTCTCACGTATTATCGTGTTGACCCCTCTGACGGTATAATTTGTAGATTTTCCCCTTGTACAACCATCGGCTGCTACGAAGATAGGGGCATGGGCGGTGGATGTGTCCGGACACACGACGTCGAATCCGGCCTTATCATAACGGATCCAGGACCATTATTCATCCTGTAATTGAATTTATTACCGTAAAAGGGATAAAGTTTCCCCAGACAACCTTCGCTTGTATGAGAGAGAGAGCCGTTTAGCACTATGTCTAACTCACATGAATCCGTTGATATAGGATAGAATTCAAAAGAGTCAGCGGTACAAATTTTATTATTCATGGCTTCTGAACAGTGAGTGAGTTTATCTAAGTCTTTAATGGACTGTAAATGATTTCTTATCAGAAGAAAATCAGTACATGCCCTGTTAAATTGGATATTACTGGATTTGAGTTATTCGTCATAAAAAGTAGGAAACGGTGCTATTTTGTATGATTGCCAAGCATCGGAAGAATCAAAGGAATCGTGATCATAATTTCTATATTTTCTACGTGACTGATATTAGGCTATAATAGAATTCTACTTTATGGGCATCCAATAAAGGAATATAACCTAGCTTCTCCCCGTCCGTTTTCTAAAAGTTAACGTCATCATTTTATAGGCATGAGGTGAGGAGATAACACACCCTTTGTTGCTAACGTAATTGCTTCTACGTAATCTTTTGACTTTTCAATAAAATGTGATATTTTCACACGGATATGATCTATTTTCGAACTATAGTAAGCTAAAGTAGCCAGCAAATGTTGAACTTCCATGACCTGATCGATATTATTGAATGTTCATTAACGATATTCATTATTTGATTGATCGAAGATAACTGGCTGCGAAGTTCTGATAAGGCCAGTTCCGGTTTTGTGTTGCAAAAACTCAATTCTTTTATTTTGATTATTTATCTTGAGGCGATTTGAGATTCCTAAGCCTAGATTCGCAACTGATCCTAAGATGTTTAGTCCAGCTAGAATAAGCGGGTTGCGGCGTTCAAGAGTATTGTGCCGCACAGACCACATCAGCAGGTCACGAGCGAGTTCTTCTGCCTCGGCGGTTTTATTTTTTGTATGTCATAAGACAACATTTCTGCGACGCTTAGCGTTTGAGCTAGTGAAATCTCTGAGTTAGCATGAAAATTACGTTCATGCATTTCCGTTAAGGGCAAATACCAAACCTCATCAGGTCATTCTTAAGTTAAGGACGTCATCTTCAGGTAGGAAAAATAGCATGCATATCTACCTCGATAACAATATTACTTGACACGATGAATACATCATCGATTCTCTCGATAATCGAGCCATGATTAAATTCTATGTCTTTAGTCCCTAGCACTCTTTCCATACAACAAAGATGTCTGAATACACAATATCACTCCAACAATAACAGATTCATTTTTGAAAACCTGCAATGAGTAAAACAGATGTAATAACTCGCGTAAAAGAATAGGTTTACATACAATATGATTAATAGATATATATATATAAATTATTATACAAGTTTTCATAAATACAACCATTTTTTCCCTCACTCCATCTACCTTTCTTTAGATTCTGATATGTGCCAATGGGACTATTCTCACATCAGTGGGTTTGGATACATTTTGAACCCTAACTCTATGGCCGTTAAATTTTCTAAAATGTTTAAACGGGCCTTCAAACTTAGGTGTCAGTTTATAATTTAAACCTTACGCACGTATACTTTTGTATGTATACCTGATCGCCCACGGCATATGTTCTAGTTGGCTTAGCTATTTTATCATGATTTTTTTTCATTATTATCTGTGCTTCTTCTAAATTCTTACGAATTATATTATATCGACTTATGCTTGCATTCATAACATCCTTTAGAGGATTTGATAAATTAGTTGTAGGCTTTAAGATGTGAAAAGGCGTTTCGGGCCGGATACCGTACAGTGCCTCGTGCGGTGTCATTTTAATAGACACGTGATACGAGTGATTAAGTGTGCTTAGTACCGCAGGTATGGGCAATGTCCCAGTTGGGATCTGCCCCCCCACCCCCATAAGGTGACCCTTAAAATGTTAAAACCTTACGATTTGCCCTTTCACTAGCCCATTAGACTCTGGTGATAGATCATGGTATTGATTTTCTTTATACTAAGGATTCGCACAAGGAGTTAAGGAAATGATTATTGAACTCCCCGCCCGAGTCTGAGATAATGATGTGTGGGAATTCCATGTTTACAAATGTAGCACTCGTAAAACTTCCTAGCGCACTCAACCGCGGTTTTTGTTTTAAGCGCTATAAGTTCTGTATATCGAGTCAAAGCGTCTATAATTACTAGGAGGTGCTTATTTCCTCTGTCTGACTCGTAAAATCCTGTTAATAAATCTAAATGTACTCTTTCAAAGGGTTGATTTGGCACGGGGTAAGCCCTAGGCTGACAGGTGTCTTCGTGTGCCCTTTGATTCTTGACAAGTGCGACAATTTGCTATGTGCTTTTTTATATCTCTAAGCATCGTATGCCAATAAAATAATGGATTTGGCTTTCTGTGACATCAAGGTATAACCCGGGTGTCCGTGCAGTGGATTTTCATGCAACCACTTTAAGACAGTGGGTATGAGTGAGATAGGCACCACCACCTGTTGTTATTCAACTGCGGTGTGTTGCGGGTTTTCCTCGTCACAGATCTACACAGGATATTTTCCTGTAGGATATAATTCTGCTGCTTATACTTTAGGTATTCTTTTCCTTCGGATTTCCGTTTTAAACGCAATGATGATTTTTTCTATTTGCGGATCTTTTCTTTGTTCCGTCTGTAATAGTTTTCAGCACTCCAGCCCAGATCTTCCTGTTCGGATATAGTTTTTAACAACGGGCATGGAGGTTGAGATATCTATTAATTCAGCTAATGGCTCGGTACAAGATGAAGAGGGGTTGCGTGATAATGCGTCAGCAATGATATTTGCTTTCCCAGGTAAATACCCGATCCTCGCGCCAAAGTCCTGAATGATCATGTGCCACCGAGTTCGCTTGGGGCTGTGACTAAAGCCTTTAAGAAGTCGGTTAGGGGCTTATGATCAGTGAGAACCTTGACGGGATAACCGTAGATTATGAATTTAAAGTGCACGAGTGAATTAACAATAGCGAGCCCTTCCTTATCTATTACTGCATATTTACTTTCGGAAGGTCTCAGTTTACGTGAATAAAAAGCTATAGGGAAAACTGTCTATCATATTGTTGAAGCAATACCCCACCTACTCCTAGGTCTGAGGCGTCTGTTGCTATGAAAAATTCCTTATTGAAGTCAGGAAATTTCAAGATAGGAGAACTACACAGTTCATCTTTCAATTTATCGAACGCCTGTTGATGAATTTCAGACCATACGAAATCTACGCCCTTTTTTATAAGATCGGTTAGGGGAGCGGCTATGATTGAGTAGTTGCGGATGAGCGGCGATAGTAACCGCTGCACCCCAAAAATTGCTGTATTCCCTTGACGTTAATAGGTATCGGAAAGTTACGGATAGCCGACACCTATCGTGGGACGACTTTAAGACCTTCACTAGAAACCGTGAAACCTAGATAGACTAGTTCTGTTTTAAAAAATTCACACTTACTTATCTTTACCCTTAAATTCTTATGCTGCCTTAACCTTTGTAACACTAACTCCAATTTACGTAAATGCTCTCTAATGTGTTTGGAAAAGATTACTAAGTCATCCATGTAGGCATGTAGGATATCTCCCAACAAGTCTCCAAACACGACGTTTATCATACGAGTAAAAGTTATAGGAGCACAACGTAAACCAAAGGCATACCGCAAAAATTCATAATGTCCCCTGGCTGTGCTGAAGGCAGTGTATGGGATACTTTCTTGTTCCATCGGAATCTGATGAAATCCTTTTTTTTTAGTAAGTCCTAGGTACTTGTGAAAGTATTTATTCTGGCCTAGTAAAGATAGGATATCATCGGTACATGGTACTGGGAATCTGTCAGGGGGATTGTTTCTTCGTTTAAACGGACGAAAATCTACGCATATCCGCCAAGTTCGATCTTTTTTCGGTACTACTATTAACGGAAAATTATAAGGGCTGTTTTGATTTCCTAATGACTCCTTCCTTTAACATTTTACCTACTTCCTCTGTTATCTCATTCTGAAATTTCATAGGAAGTCTGTACGAAGGTACATAGATTACTTTCTGTTTGTCCTTGAGCCTGATTTGATGTTCTATGACATCCGTTTTTCCTAAGGTTCCATCCGGTAGTGGAAAAAACATCATGATATTTAGTTAAAAGATTCAAAAATTTTCTGCTGAATTTCTTCTTCTTGAATATCTTTATTGATTTTTGTTGTTCTTTATAGATTGCAAAAGGGTTTCATCCGCGACTGATTGAGCATGATTTATCTCAGCTACGGTAAGTATGCGATGTTTATACAAAAAACTTCGCATCCAAGATATGTTGATTTTTGTGGATTACTAAAGTGGTATTCAAATGATTACAGACTTCGATATTACATTGCTGTTGTGAGCCGACTGTATAAACCGGCTTTTGTGTGACGGATAATCCGTGTGTTTTCAGAGTTTCGGAAAGGATTAATGTTTCAGATCCTGGCAAGGTTCTTTTACACTGCACTAATATATTTGAAGTTACGTTAGGCTCGAGAGTTTGCGTGCAAGCTGATATTACGGGTGAGCGAGGTTCTGTTGGGTTGCCTGTATTATTTCTTGGTTCATGAGACAGGTGATTGGTTCCGTAATGTAAGTGACAACTCTGTCTGTCTCTTTATTATCTAAAACTGATTTTAGGGTATTAGAAGACCTATAGAATTTCCCTTTGATATACACGCCGTGTTTTGCAGGTGCTAAGATAATATTTTGAGTGCCCATAGACGGGTATCCGATAATTACTGCGGGATACATATTAATGTTTTGTACAACGACAAAGGTATCAGCAAACGTGCACTTACCGACCTTGTACTGTACATGAGTTACGCCCACAACATTTAATTCATTATTCCAATGCCTGAGAGCCTTATTCCGGACTTTTCTATAGGGAAAATTTGAAAGAGTAAATGATGGAGTCCTTAAATCCATTATATTACGTGGACTACCAGAATCAAAGAACAAAGTGAATGACTTATGGTCCAAATTTACTGCAAGTAAGGTTGGTCGCACTCGTTTTGACTAATAATTGCATGAATTTGTTGCAAATCTACGGGAACCTGCACATTTTTTTTTATTTTTTTTTTGATTCGGCCGTGTGTTTCATAGGAAAATCAATTGTCTCACAATGATCTGATAATGATTAAACTGATTATTTGATACAAAAGATGTTGATATTGATGACCCAACATCGCCCTCTCCCCCCTTGGAGTGAACTACGTGGTATTTGTGTTTGTTTTATCACACCCTGAAAATTCGCTTGCCCTTGCGAGTTCTGGCTAGACGGCCCAGGGAACAGAGGTACCTGAAGCACGATTTTGTTGTTTCTGCTGTTGTGCAGAATTTCCGTTTGTTGTTTCTTCTTATAGTACTGAGGACCCTTCTTTTTATTTGCACTAGCAACTGGTTGCGTGTTTGTAGCGTTTGTCTGTTGATTCCTCGAGTAGCAACGGTTATATGAATGAGTTGAACTATTGTGTATTGAACAAAAACGCGTCCGACAGTCTGAAATCATGTGACCTGGTCGTTTACAGTTATAACAAACCATCCCTGCAACTTGATTATTATTATGTACCACATTTACTTGTTGTGGTTTGTTCTCATTTTTTGCAAAAACTTGAATGAGCGAAGGATCTAGGTCGGTACATTTAGACATGTGTTTTTTTATTTGTTTATACACATCTAATTCCGTACTGCCGGGCTGCAATTTTTTATCAAAACACCGTACTAACGCTTCAGGCAACATTACAGTGATAGACGTAAGGTAAGATCAAACGGATAAAATCTTTTCACTTTGATGTTAGCACCCGCAACCCACCGGAGTTACATAAACTATCCTGATATTCATTTAGCCGGTCGGCAATTAGCGCCGCCCGCTCGACAACATTGAGCTGAGTCATGGAGGCTTGGTTAAGGATATTTCTTAAAGCCAATACTACATCTAAAGCCTCTTCACCCCCATACACGGCACGTAATCTTATTTTGAACTCGTCCCATGTAAGCGCTTCTTGGAAAGAAACCCCCCTTAGGTACGCACTTGCGTCGCCTTTAGCGAAGTCTACGAAGCTCTTGGCCTCCTGTAATTGTACTGCTGGGTCTGTGATGCTTTTTGCATTTAAATGAGCGTCTACAGATGAGATCCATGCCTCAACATTTTGAGGCCAGGAACCCATTGACCCGACCTTGAAAAGGGACGATCGCTGACCTCGCGCTAACGAGAGTCACCACGTTGGGGTTGCCAGCCGGAGTGGTTGCCATTTTCGGCTTTGCTTTCACTTTTTTTCTTACCACTTCTATTCCTTGCAATCCTATCAAAAATATCTATAAGAGTATCACTCGACCACTACGTAAACGCATAAGCAATGTACTGTATAAGTGTGTTATAATAATATGAAAATCCCCCAAAAGATACAAAAATACAGATAATATGATAAAATATTATACGGAGAATTCCTGCAAGAAATGGTTAATGACAACTAGAAAAGAAAAAATTAATCTGCGGGCGAGAACCTCGTAGTTGAAGATAAGTTCTGTAATGAAGGAAGATTAATATGGCGAACAAACTCACCCCCCAGAATACTGGACGATCGACTCTTGATGAAAACAACACTTCACTGAGGAAAAGACCTGAATAGATAAAAATGGTACTTAGCTCCAGATTTCATATTGCGAAGGATTGTTGACATGGGGATGACGTCACAGTTCCTGTCCACGTCTCGCGTCGGAAGTCGTGATGACGTCATGGCCTTCCTCTCGGTGCCCAGAAAATGCGCGATGGCGCGGGTAGAGTCCACCCCCCCAAGATTGGGGATGACGTCACAGCCTCCGTCCTTGCACTACTGCCGTATAGCTTGTCCACTCTGCGTCCTTGCTCGTGAACGGGTGATGTTTTTCCCTGTGTTTTATCGCTTGGCGATAGACTTTTTGTTTTTTTTTTTCTTTAAACCGTTGATGTTCGATGCCGCCCTCCGTCCTCGTGTAGATACTCGAAGATCAAGTGATAACAGTTGCTCAAACGTCAGTGTTAAATGCTTGTATTCCTCTCGATGAAGGACATCGTTGCGTCTCCATAAACTGTTGCGTTGATTGAAGATCCCGTTTTTTTTTCCTCTGTTTTCGTTTTTGATGTTGAAGGTGGAAGTTAGTTCTTGTAGACCTTCGGTCGCTGATATTGGGTCTTGTTAATTATGTTTCTTCGTTATTAGCTGCCACCATTTTCTAATGTCTTATCGCTTGGCGATAGACTTTTTTGTTTTTTCCTTACGGCTGTTATCCGTAAGTAATGTTTGGTTCCTCTCATCTCCCTTGGATATCTTAGTAGAGAGGTTCTTTCTTGTCTAGAGGAGATGATTCAAACAGGCTAGTTGAACAAGTTAACAACTTTATTCTGTAACTCCATACTAGGAGATGCAGCTCGGTCGGACGACCGATATGTTTGACTGTTGGCGTGGAACTGCCATTCTAAAGCATCGCGTCGATAGCGGAACATTAGCTATCTCAGCAATTCATATAAAAACACATACGTAGTTCGCCGGCTCGGAAGTTACAAGTTTCCGGCGTAGGTTAACAGGTCAACCTCTTCCCATGGAAGTTGTTGTGCAAAGTTATCATAACATAAAAATGTTGACAAAGCTTTGAGCTAGATCAGGGCTACTGCAGACAACGCATAGCGTAATCTAAGGTGTGCTTTGGTCACGTAGAACCCTCCTAATGCCATGACCCCAGGTCACTGTTTATATATATGTAATTCTTACACATGTTGTCAAAAAGCGCTACTTAACTACCGAGTCGAGGCGGGTGATGTTGTCTCCAAACCAACGAATACTTCAGCGCGAGAAAGTATTTGAGGTGAGAGACGGGCATTAACCTTTAAGCCTCTCGCGGTGGTTGAGTGGTATAGCTTCCACTGACGTTCTGGATTTATAATGTACATGCGTTCGCGCCCAAGTACAGGTAAAATCTATTATCGAGAAAAAAAATTCCCCTTCGGTTAAGCATATATGAAATATATAATTCCGAGGTAGAGCGAATTAGATATTAAAGGACATTGTAGCTCATATATGTATATGAATCACGGTAATGTGATATGACTTATGTAAATGGCTACGTGTTGTCAAAAGCGCTACTTAACTACCCGAGTCGAGGCGGTTGATGTTGTCTCCAAACCAACGAATACTTCAGCGCGAGAAAGTTATTTGCGGTGAGAGACGGCAATTAACCCTTTAAGCCCTCTCGCGGTGGTTGAGTGGTATAGCTTCCACTGACGTTTTCCTGGATTTATAATGTACCTGCGGTTCGCGCCCAAGTACAGGTTAAAAAATCCATTATTATCGAGAAAAAAATTTTCCCCTTCGGTTTAAGCATATATGAAAAAATATATTAATTAACCGAGGTAGAGCTTAAATTAGATATTAAAGGACATTGTAGCTCGCTATATGGTTATATGAAATCACGGTAATGTGATATGACTTATGTAAATGCTACGTGTTTTGTCAAAAAGCGCTACTTTTACTACCGGTGAGTCGAGGCGGGTTGATGTTGTCTCCAAACCACGAATACTTCAGCGCGAGAAAGTATTTGAGGTGATAGACGGCATTAACCTTTAAGCCTCATCGCGGTGGTTTGGAGTGGTATAGCTTCCACATGACGTTCCTGGATTTATACTGTAGCCTGCGTTCGCGCCCAAGTTACAGGTAAATCTATTATCGAGAAAAAATTCCCCCCTTCCGGGTTGAAGCATATATGAAATATATTAATTCCGAGGTAGAGCGAATTAGATATTAAAGGACTTGTAAGCTCGTATATGTATATGAATCACGTAATGTGATATGACTTATATATATATATATATATATATATATATATATATATATATACACTCATATATATATATAGATGTATATAGATATATATATATATAGATATATCTATATATATATATATATATATATATATATATATATATTATATATATATATATAAGATATATCTATATATATATATATCTATATATATATATATATATATATATATATATATATATATATATATATATTAGATGTATATATATAATATATATATATATATATATATATATATATATATATATATATATATATATATATAGATATATATATATATATATAGATGTATATATATATATATATATATATATATATATATATATATATATATATATATATATATATATATATATATATATATATAGATATATAGATATATAGATATATATATCTATAGATATATATATATATATATATATATATATCTATATATATATATATATATATATATATATATATATATATATTTACGTGTGTGTGTGTGTGTGTACATGAAAAAGCATGAAAAGCCAAGGTCACTAAAATACGGGTTATTCAACAAATACGACAACCAAAACAACCTCTTAAAATCAGGCAGGTTATATGATCCCGAGAGAGAGGAAGGTAGATTTAAAATTTTCAGATGTTATAAAAAATAAAAAATAAGAATAAAAAAAAAAATACATTCACCACCATACACAGTTCTCGAAGAACGTCAACACCGAACGGCGATAGAGATTAGAGAACGAACTCAAGAGAGCGAAAAAATAATAATAATAATAAATAAATAAAACAGCGAGGCAGAAGACTGAGAGGGAGGTTCATTTATTATACGGCCATTTATCAAAAGGGCGCTCTCTCGACTTTGCAATATTTCTAGACCTCCTCCTCCTCTTCTCTCCTCCACCTCCTCTTCCTGCCATTCTCCTTTGCAATATTTCCAGACCACCACCTCCTCCTCCTCTCCCCCTCCTCTCCTCCTCCTCCTCCTCCTCCTCCTCCTCCCCCTGCCTCCTCCTCCTCCTTCTCCTCCTCCTGCCATTTTCATACACGGAAGCGAAGGCAGGAATAAGATCGCGCCTTTTTTATTTGGGTCAATCTGATGACCTCCTTTCTGAGGAGCTTCATTAATCATTCCCTGTCAGGTGTCATGCAGTGAAAAAGTGCAGCAGACACCAACGCATACTTACAAACACACACACACACACACGCACACAAAGACGCTAACATACACGCTCACATATACACAACATTCCAGCCTTTCGGAAGCGTTGCGTTGATCATTCTCCGTAAGATGTCATGCATTGGAAACGTTGGGCATACACCCACACATACTTACAAACAAACACTCAAAGACACATACACGCGCATATAAATACACATACGTACATGTTCACATACACACATTCGCATGTATGTGTTTCTATGAACAGCTATTAATATTCTCCTCAGTATTCGTATCTTTGTGTATCCACTTTCATCTTACAGTTCCTCAGAATGGCACATGAGTCTTTCTGTATATAACAGAGCCTGTAGTCGTGTTTTTTAATGACCTGTGTAATGTTATAAAAATCACAATATGGGATTCTTATATTATGCAAGTTATTACAGAGATCATATATTCAACTGTCAATTGCCATCATTTTAAGAAAGAAATGCATAAAGTATCAAAAAGCTTGAAAAATATAAATCAGCATTCCGCGAGCAAGGAAAAGATAGGGTTAAGAAGTCGTGTTAACAATTGGTCTGGGTATTACTATAAGTATTTCAATTCACTCCAAAGTTCCCAGGGATCTAACAAGATATATATATGTATGTATATATATATATATATATATATATATATATATATATATATATATATATGCACACACACACACACACACACATATATATAAATATATATATATATTATATATATATATATATATATATATATATATATAAATGAACACAGCTTATTTCAACATTCATCATCAAACGAAGCACGCTTCTAAAAGAGAAGTAAGCAAATTGAAGCGAGAAAAAATGCAGAACAAATATTAAATAAAAACCAAATCCTCCCCTCTTTTTTTAGAACGACCTCTTCAGCCTACCGAACTGTAACAACTTTTATTTATTTATTTTTTTTTTTTTTCACCGTATTCGTCATCATACGCATTCACGTCGAAGCGTTTTGATGCCTTGCCCTTATCAAGGTTTTTTGCAATTCCCCCATCTGCCTTTGAAGTCGAAAAAAGGGAGGAAATTTTTCCACCCGTTTATTGCCTAAAAATTGCTGGAATTTTTCCCGCCTAACAATATCCCCCCCCCCCCCCCAACAAACCCATCCCCCTCCTCCAAAGTGGAAAAATCCACTCAAAGCCTGACGTTGAATATGGGATCGGCTTCCTAGTCTTGACTCGGGAAGTTGTTGAAGGTTTTCCAAACGATGTTTTCGGTTTTTGTGAGTTGTACAATACACACACTCACGGATGTCCATTGTACAGGTAGATGAGGTAGATGTCGAATTCCACGTATATTGCAGTGCCTATCTTGCCATGACCTGCCACAGGTGTAGTCGTAATAGTAGTAGTAGTAGTATTTGCTAAAATATCTAACTTTCCACAAGAGCAGCAATGCTTATAAAATGGTCCTTGTCTGTATGGTACCTCAGTGCAGTTACAACGAAAGCAGTCTAAAGCAAAGTCAGGATTAGCATCTACAAACGCTGAAATACTGACTGATTAATGTACGTACACTGGCGTCGGAGCACTATATTGCAGTGCCTATCTTGCCCTGACCTGCCACAGATGAAGTCGTAGAGTAGTAGTAGTAGCTTATAAAATAGTCTGTATGTAGTTGCCATAGCAGCTACAAACGCTGAAATACTGATTGATTAAAATTCGTATACTGGCGTCGCAGCACTGATGGTCAAGTTACTCTGAAGGGTCAACGAACATTTCTCAAGAGTGAACACAGGGTCAAGGTTGGTCGACAGCTAAATATAACAGGAATGATTCGCAAGTAACTATAAACGATATGATATTAAGAGTAGCACGTATTACTACTTATTCCAAGTGCTGTCAAAAACTGAAATGAGTTTTAATCAAATATGTCACAATGAAAAACTTTTGATTTTTATAACAGTAATGGCTATGTTGAACATACTAACTATCGGTATAATTACCAATCACCATCCGGGCTTCATCAACAAAAAGTCACAATTCAGGAGTGTTAAAATACTGTACCAATTACCGTACTAACTTACTCTCCAGCGAGGCAAATTTTATTGCGCGTCTGATGTAGTAATCAGCCTAATTTCTATATAAAAGAAAAAAGTTTATCAGAGTGATTAGTTTGAGCTGAGAGCACACTTGACAAAGCTGCGTTCATTAGCGACCGAGTTCTAAATGGAAATTTGTGCCTAGCTGTTGCCCTATTCTCCTGAAGTTTGTTGCCAAAGCCTTATTCAAAGGGCGCCAGCAGAGGGCTGTAAGCTATAATAGATCCACATTACCCGTGCATTTGATGTCTAGGCCAGTCCCTTACGACGCTCCTGATTTGCTGTTGATAAGCCAATCACAGGGCTGGAAACTCTTAGTCTCTCGAGAGAGTTCACGTAGGCAGGTGTATGTTCCACCTCTCCCGAAAGACGTATACCTCAGGAGAGATGGAACATACATCCTGCCTATGTGAACTCTCGAGAGAGATTGAGAGTTTCTAGCCAATCAGGAGCGTCGTAAGGGACTGGCCTAGACATCAAATGCACGCTTGATGTGAATCTACGATAGGACATTCGGCTCACCAGCGGAAGGTCCCTGGCTCGGTTACCTAATCAATGATTTATGATACAACTGGTTGTTAGACGACTGTGTCGTATCGCAATCAGGGTGGGAAGCTCATCAGTGGAAAGTCTCCGGTTTCAATTCCCTTCGAGGTGGGAGTCTTTATAGGCCTAGGCCTTTGGTAACTAAACAATAACTTATTTACTTAAGTACCTGGTTGTCGGACGACTGTGTAGAGTCCCAAACAAGGCTAAGCCTCAACCATCATTTCAGAATCGTCTATTTGAAATGGCATTGCTTATAGGAACGAAGACGAACATTTCACTTAAAAACCCGGAGCTTTCAAAGGGGGAGATTGGTAAAACTGAAGAAGACTACCGCGGACTAGTTCCCGCCAGCCTCCGACAGAAATATTTACCGCCTTATGTTTATTTATGTCTTTTGTTTATCTTTATGGTGTTTGCTGTCTTTTGCTTCTGTTTTTTTGCATTCATCCCCAAGGGATTGGTGCTAAACACGGCACCCATTTTGCACTTAAACTGGTAGTCACCAAAACCAGAGGGCGCTGTAATATTCTTCAGTTTTACCGAGAGATTCTTCTTGTCATCCAGTGTAAGAATTTCGAGCACTTTCCTGTTTACAAAGGACTGTGGGGTCACCCGGACATCGAGGTTTCGTGTTCTTTGTCTGAATTCAATGGGACAGAGAGGGTGCGAATCCTGTCTTCAAATCTCTTCTTTCATGCTTTTTCTTGGTTGTCTCTGAGGTAATACCTGCCTATATCAATCTAGATTATTCTAGATTTACATTGATTTTAGTTTGGTTATCTCTCCTGAGCGTTTATTTAATTCTCTGTCTATTCAGAAAGATAAATTGTCAATCATTGATTTCATTTATACCTTCATTCACTTACTTTGTCACTTTACCATTCAGTCATTCAGTTATCTTTTTCATTTACACATTATATTTGCACTTCCTTTACTGATTATCTCTGTTTATTTACTTGTCAATCCAAACATAAACTGTTAATCCTTTATTTCATTTATACCTCCATTCATTAACTTTGTCCCTTCATCATTCAGTCATTCAATTATCTTTTTAAATTGCTCATTTCATTTGTGCTTTCTCTACTTATCTATCGGATCAATTCATCCACTTCCTTAATTACTGTTTAATTTTCCTCGTTTCCTCTTTACGACCTTACCTGATCTCGATACGAACACGTGACAACGCAAACAATGACGTCACAAAACGAACCTTGCGAATCTTGAAATAACCATTACTACTAATGGCTTTGCGTAATTACTCTCTTATCACTCACCCTCCGTCTTTCATCAGTATTAATGTCGTTGGTCGGATTTAAAACCGGGGGTTGTTGATATCGAGGGAAACTTTGACATTTCAAAGTAAACGGTCAGAATTATGCAGAGCCTCTCATGTTCCATTCATTAGTGCATAAGCTGGGCTGTTCATTCACGCCGACCCCGGCAAATCACATGTAGAGCGGGAATTAACACATGAATAAGCCCTTCATGCGCACACACACACACACTCACGTATAAACAAGCAGTGTCTGCCTGACTATTTATTGCTCTTCACACGCATGTACAGCTTATAAATTGTACTTATACACGCATATATTCGTGTAATATATATATATATATATATATATATATATATATATATATATAGTATATATATATATATACACACACGTGTGTGTATATATGTATACATATACGATATATATATAATATATATATATATATATACTTATATATATACAGTTTATATACCTACATACATTTATATATATATATATATATATATATATATATATATATATATATATATATATATATACCAGCGTGAAGGTGGACTATTAGAAACGTTGCAATTCATTACAATTTTTTATTTTCCTACGTTTCGTAATATCATTATTACATCTTCAGGGAATCTGTTAAACAATAAACAATAAAATTAATTTAAAAATACTTAAAAATTACTTTAAAAAATTACTCTAAAATTCAACATTTATAAATTACAACACAAATTAAAAAACAAAAATACAGAAACGAAAACAAAAAAATAAACATAAAAAGACCAAAGACCGCTAACCAACCTTATGCCGAGAAGGCAAGAGACAGAATGACAGAACAAATAAAAGTTAGCTCAGGTACAGTTGTGTGGAGGAGGTCCGGGTGGGTATTTAACTGGGGGAACCAGTTGTTTTTTAATAAATAATGACTCTAGGATAGGCAGTTCATATGCATTGTTCGCTTGGCCTATGACTCGGAAATGGCTTCTTTCTATATATATTTTACAATTTTTCGAATGGTTTCTTATATTAGTGTGTTTGGGATTGGAGAGCCTACAGCCAGTACGGATCCACGAGGAGGTTACTGCGGGTCAGAATCGACTCTCATCGGGGATTAAGTTTCCGTACTGGCTGTAGGCTCTCCAATCCCGAAAAACACTCTAATATAAGAAACCATTCGAAAAATTAAGTAAAATATATATAGAAAGAAGCCATTCCGAGTCATAGGCCAAGCGAACACTGCATATGAAACTGCCTATCCTAGAGTCATTATTTATTAACAACTGGTTCCCCAGTTAAATACCCAGACCTCCTCCACACAACTGTACCTGAGCTAACTTTTATTTGTTCTGTCATTCTGTCTCTTGCCTTCTCGGCATAAGGTTGGTTAGCGGTCTTTGGTCTTTTTATGTTTATTTTTTTGTTTTCGTTTCTGTATGTTTTTTAATTGTGTTGTAATTTATAAATGTTGAATTTTAGAGTAATTTTTAAAGTAATTTTAAATTAATTTTATTTATTGTTTAACAGATTCTCTGAAGATGTAATAATGATATTACGAAACGTAGGAAATAAAGAATTGTAATGAATTGCAACGTTTCTAATAGTCCACCTTCACGCTGATGTGTCCTACTGTCCGTACGCCTTCCTCTGTCTCCTGATATAATATATATTTATATATATATATATATACTATATATATATATAGATAGTAATATATTAATAATATCTATAGAAAGATAGAAAGAGAGAGAGAGAGAGAGAGAGAGAGAGAGAGAGAGAGAATACATGATTCTAATAACATTCAAATAACACAGTACATCTACTATGCAGATCCTCTCCTCCTCGTAAAAAAAAATAAATAGATAATAATCAGCAAAACTGACAACCACTGGGCATAAATACGATGATGACGACTTTGTCAATACTTGTCAGGAAATGCCTAAAAGGTACGATGAAAAATGGCCAATGAAAATCAGGTAAGTCACAAGTTATGTCTCTCTAATGGTTCTCGTCGATATTAGGGACGAGAGAGAGAGAGAGAGAGAGAGAGAGAGAGAGAGAGAGAGAGAGAGAGAATATCCATATGATCCTGAATTTGGAAGTAATGTTACAAGAGAGGAAAATAACTATTTGATATTAATTGTGATGAGAGAGAGAGAGAGAGAGAGAGAGAGAGAGAGAGAGAGAGAGAGAGAGAGAGAGAATATCTATATGATCCTGAATTTGGAAGTAATGTCATAGAGAAAAAATATTTGATATTCGAGAGAGAGAGAGAGAGAGAGAGAGAGAGAGAGAGAGAGAGAGAGAGAGAGAGAGAATATCGATATCATCGTATATGTAGCAGTAATGCTATAAGAGAGTTATAAGCTATTATGCTATAAGCTATTTATGGTGATGACGGTCCTAGAGTGAGTAAGAGACCTTACCTTACAGACCTTACATCTTGTTCGGTTGGCCCCAGTCCCTCAGTGTGAGAGAGAGAGAGAGAGAGAGACTAACAATAACCACATAAGCAAATGCTACTTATATGGAGATTAGAATATGATGAAACAGCTGCAAAAAAAAAAATAATAATAATAATATAAAAAAGAACAGACAGACAGACTGACAAACAGACAAAAGAGTTTCACTGGTCAGAGCAGCACATTACTGACAGCGACCCCTCCTCCGTAATCGGCTTTGCATCAAACGAATCCAATCAAGTGCAAAAGCATGGTGACACCTGATAGGTGGGTCTTTTTGTCAACTCTCCTTCCGGTTTATTGCATCAATGGGTGGGGGGAGGGGGTCATACATTTGGGTGGGGAAGGGGGAGGGCTGAGAGTGGGTCAGAAAGCCTCTTGTATCTCTCTCCATTTAATTTGTATTATACTAAGAATTTATTCATTATTTGTTAGGCTTAAGACTTCTTTTTAATGTAAAGAAAGGCGCAACTCGCCTCTGGAGAGAGACCTTACCTTACCTTACAGACCTTACATCTTGTTCGGGTTGCCCCAGGTCCCTCAGTGTGAGGCACCTCTAATGTCTACCAGAGAGTTGCTAGTACATCTTCCGGTATATTTTGCATCTTCCAATCTTGGATGGTCTGGGATGCAGTTTAGATATTTGTCGAGCTTATTCTTAAACACATCTACGCTCACTCCTGATATATTCCTCAGATGAGCTGGCAACGCATTGAATAGACGCTGCATTATCGATGCTGGTGCGTAGTGGATTAATGTCCTGTGTGCTTTCCTATTTTTCCGGTATAGTTTTGGGCACTATTAATCTACCTCTGCTTGCTCTTTGTAGAGCGTTGCCTATCGTCATCACAAGTAATTTCTCTACTTATTCTTGTGTCATCTGCGAACTACTCACTACCGAATCCTTAACATTATTGTCTATGTCTTCAATCATAATAACAAACAGTATTGCAGCTAACACCGTACCTTGCGGCACACCAGATATTACCTTGGCTTCATCCGATTTCTCGTCGTTTGCAATAACTATCTGTTTTCTGTTGTGTAAAAATTCTTTAACCATCTTCCTACTTTATCCACGATATTGTGTTTTCTAATTTTCTTCGCCAATATATTATGGTCTACTTTATCAAAAGCTTTTGCAAAGTCTAAATAAACACATCTGTTTTCATTTCCGCTTTTCATATTTTTGAATATGTTTTCACGGTGGACTAACAGTTGGGTTTTGTGTACTTTTTTCCGGGTACGAAACCCATGTTGTCCTTTATTAAACAAATTATTTTTTATTAAATGTTTCATAATATTTTTCTTCATTACCCTTTCATACACTTTCATAATATGTGATGTTAGACCTCACAGGCCTATAATTACTTGCCTCTAGTCTTGATCCACTTTTGAAAGTAGGGGTAATATATGCTAATTTGTGCTCATCATATATCTTGCCTGTATCTACACTTTGTCTTAATAATATTGCAAGTGGCTTTGCGATAGAATGAACTACTTTCTTTAACAAAATAGCAGGAATTCCATCAGGCCCTGCAGCAGCTCCATTTTTTAATTTCATTAATAGCCTGCACAATATTCAGCTTCATTAATATCTATGTCAGCTAAATATTCACTATTTTCATCCCTTACTTCTATATCATTATCTTCATTATCTATTCTAGGGGTGAATTCTCTCTTATATCGTTCTGCCAGTATGTTGCAAATTTCCTTTTTTTTCATTCGTTAATCTCCCTTCAATTCTCAGAGGGCCTATTTCTATTCTTCTTTTATTCATCTTCTTCGCATATGAGTATAATAGTTTGGGGTTTTTGCTTGATATTTAATAGGGTGGTTTTTTTCTTCCAAGTCCCGTTTTTCATTTTCTTTTGATTGTATAATCTTTTGTTCTGCATTTTCTATCTTACTTTTTAGTTCTATAACTTTCCATGCAGTTTTTTTCTTTTGCAAGACCTTTTTTCCACTTTCTGATTTTCTGGAACAAGATCCTTCTGTCTCTTGGTATGCATGAATGATGTTTACTTTTCTTCTTCGGTATATATTTTTCCACTATTATCTCCAATATTTTTTATATAATATCTCCGTATTTACCCTTATGTCATCACTTACGAAATGTTATCCCAATCTTTGTTTAATTCTTCATTAATTCTGACCATTTTATATTTTTTACTGTAGAAGTTGTATTTTCCATATCCTTCCCACTTTTTCATTTCTTGCTTATCTCTATTTTGTTTTCACTTGCTTTGGAATGAACTGTTAATTCTATG
This sequence comes from Macrobrachium nipponense, assembly GCF_015104395.2. NCBI lineage: Eukaryota > Metazoa > Arthropoda > Malacostraca > Decapoda > Palaemonidae > Macrobrachium > Macrobrachium nipponense. Next base: position 66,156,516 of record NC_087211.1, on the reverse strand, counting down.
ACATTATGGTCTGAAATACTCGCATTATTTCAGACTATTATTTCTTTAACATAACTATTATTTCTTTAACATAATTCATCTCGTTCACAAATACTAGGTCTAAAGTATTTTCCTTTCTTGTTGGCAGGTGATTTATTTGTTGAATGTTGTATTCTAGTAGCATATCTAATAGCTTTTCAAATTGCCTCTTATCTTCTGCACTACTATTACTCTCTTTTTTATATGTATAAGTACAACCACAATCTCCTATTCGTTCTTTCCATTCTACGAAAGGAAAGTTGAAGTCACCAGATAGGAGAATAGTCCAGTCCTTGTGATTTCTACATATATCATCCATTTTTCAATTAGTAAGTCAAACTCTTTTAGTATTAGGAGGTCTATATATTACTAGTTCATCAATTTTTCAGATTCAAATTCTACCGCTATTAGTTCACCATTCTGAGTTACTATATTTCTCATATATTTTTCCTTGTTTTTTTGTCTTTCCCATATATTGCGGTTCCCCCTTGATTCCTATTTTTTCTATCTGATCTATAGTTTGGAACCCTTTTATTTGATCATCATTCCCAGTCTCTTGGGAATACCAGGTTTCACTTATATTCATTATATCTATTTTCTTTTCATTTGGGTTTAGTTCTTCTAAGAATACTCTATTTTTCTTTTGAGTTACTCGTAACTAAACCTGCGCATTCATCACTATGATGGTTTTTGCGTGTTTTTTCTCCTTCATTTAATACTGATAGTAATAAGGATTTTCCCATGTCTCTTTCCTGTTCTGGTATGTTGTTCTTTTTTCATTTCCAGAAATTCTGACATTAAAAATCCAACTTTTCCATAATATTTGATCTTCCTTCATCATAATTATTCATTTTGTGTCTGAATCTGCAATTTTCTCCGTTTCTGCAATATCCTCTTGCATAATAAATACAGTTATTATCTCTTGAGTAGAATTTCGGAGATGATGCTTTGAAATTTTTTGCTGACACCTCTGCATATCTCATTGGTGGTTTGCTTTTCTCTTTTACCTGATATTCTTGATTTCTCTCTTTATTTGTTTCTTTCTTATTTTGGATTTTATTACTTGGTTGGTTATTTATTTGATTATGATTCATGGCTACAGGGTGCATATATTTGCATTTTTTGTCGACTTACATCCTTTTCCTTCTTTTAGGTTTTTACATATTTTTGGATGCAGATCTCTGCAATCATCCCCTATCCATCTAAGTATGCACATTTACCATATATTTCATAGTTTTTGACATATCTTAGGATGTTTGTAGTAACATCTTTCTCCAAATCTGCAATTCCCTCTTTTCAAAAGGTTGCAGATTTTGTCTTTCTTGTCTATTTTTTCCTCTTTCCCGTCATTGTATAGATCTGGGTAGAGCCTCTTCGGGATTTGCTTTTCTGTTGTCATATCGTAATTTATTTCTTCGTAGGTATGCTGCTTTATTGCCTCATATGTAGTATCAATGAGTATCTCTGCATCCATACTTTTATCTTGTTTCTTTGTTTTCCTTATTTTTTTCTGTCATTTCATTTTGTTTACTTTTCTTCCGTTTTCCTCTTGTTCTTTTTTCTTCTTCTTCTTCCTCTTCCTCTTCTTCTTCATCCTCAACTATTTGTACATTCAATCTTGATTTAATAACATTGTCTATCCATGATAGACATGTTGAACAAAAAATTCTTGTATCTTTTCTCAAATCTTGTATTACCTCAGCACACTGTGGATGGGTCGGAATGTTGCATGCAGCACATTTTCTGATTAGGTTTTGTGGAGTTGACTATGCTATACCAAACCTACACAGTTTGCATGCTTTTGGCATTCCTTTTTTTTCCTAATGCATCAGAGAGAGAGAGAGAGAGAGAGAGAGAGAGAGAGAGAGAGAGAGAGAATCTTTAACACTATATACTGCACTGTTCTTGCTGAACACTGAACACTGAACTTATATAACAGTCAAGTATCTTGACACATAGCCTTTGAGTTCAGTAACCTGACGTTAAAGTTGTGTATAAAATGGACGGAATTTGGGCACAAAAATGTCCACCCTTTGCCAAACCGTTCGTTGAATATAATAATAATAATAATAATAATAATAATAATAATAATAATAACATAATAATAATAATAATAATAATAGAAACAGCGCACATAGTAAGTAAAGTGATGGACATCTAAGGAGGCAGGATGCAACCCGGAACCCACTATAATACCACCCAGTCGAATCGGAAGACTGTGATAAAAAAAAAATAATAATAATAATAAGGCCAAAGTTTAATAATAATAATAATAATAATAATAATAATAATAATAATAATAATAATAATATAAGAAGAAGAAGAAGAAGAAGAGAAGAAGGTAAAATATGATGACAAGGTAAGCCAAACAGATACACACAGACATGCAAACAGAGCAGAGTAATGCAATTGTAACAATAAAACGTCTTGCTTTAAAAAAATTATATAACATATCAGTAAACCTGCTTCCCTTAAAACATCGCGAATAACGTCTACTGATGAAATTACCGTACAACTAGAAAGTTCCCTCACTACTCTCAACGCTGCACAAAAATTTCAGTTCAAAACACAGTTCCTCATGCAGACCCATTATTCGGAAAGCATCATATTTTACAATGCAAAAAAATTCGCGCCAGACTAATTTATTTCCACGCCAAAAACAGGGAACCAATTACTGTGCTTTTCAGAATGCGGTAAACACATTGTGATCGTTCAACATATTTGGTAAAATGTGGTCCGATCCGTTACGTATTTTGCTCTAAATTACCGCGTTATTAATGAGCCCGGTATTTTTACTAGAAATCATACACTCACACACACATATATATAGTATATATAGACATATATAATTATATACAAACATATATATCTATATTATATATATATATATATGTATATGTGGATACAATCCACAATGATGTATAACCCTTCTATAATTTTATAAAATATATATTCCTTGTACAGCAAATTATAGCATTCGACCATCAGCTGTGGTATAGTTCACTAAACAAGACCACAGCTGATGGTCGAAAGCTATAATTTGCTCTACGAGAAATATATATTCTATAAAACTACAGAAAGATTGTACATCATTGTGGATTGTATCCCCATTTACTCAGGGGTACGATACGAAATAGTACATAGTTCCTGCATATATGTATATATGTATATATATATATATATATATATATATATATACATATATATATATATATATATGTATATATATATATATATATATATATATATATATATATATATATATATATATATACTTACATACATACACACACATAAGCATATATAAACTTACAAAACAGACAAACACGCAGGTATGTCATAAGTAAATGTGCACAGATTACCAGCCCATAATTATTACTTAAAAGCTCCTAACGAAATAAAACAAATCACATACACAAACAAACTCGCACAAACATAAACATTAAAAAAAAAATACGACACACAACAGGCAAACACACTTATCCACAGACACACAGACACACGCTGCAGGGACACTTTCTTACACCAATTACGGAGGCCCGTCGCCCTAGATCTCGAGTGTCAATTAAGACGCATCGTCTAATTAGCTGGAATTGGCATTGAAAGATACCATGAGATTGCCAGGAATAGCTCGTGAGAGAGAGAGAGAGAGAGAGAGAGAGAGAGAGAGAGAGAGAGAGAGAGAGAGAATGAATCTATATGATCATAAATGTAAAAGTAATGCTACATGGAGAAAAAAAGAAAATATAAGTAAATGTGATGGGACCGTTCAGGAGGAGAAGAAGAGAGAGGAGGAAGGAGAGAGGAGAGGAAGCGAGAGGAGAGAGAGAGAGAGAGGAAATCCTTATTAGGATCTTAAATGTAAAAGTAATGCTACATGAGAAAATAAAATATACTAAATGTGATGACCGTTCAGAGAGAGAGAGAGAGAGAGAGAGAGAGAGAGAGAGAATCTATAGGATCTTAAATGTAAAAGTAATGCTATAAAAGAGAAAATCAAATATACAAAATGTGATGACCGTTCAGAGAGAGAGAGAGAGAGAGAGAGAGAGAGAGAGAGAGAGAGAGAGAGAGAGAATCTATAGGATCTTAAATGTAAAAAAGTAATGCTATAAAAGAGAAAATAAAATATACTAAATGTGATGACCGTCAGAGAGAGAGAGAGAGAGAGAGAGAGAGAGAGAGAGAGAGAGAGAGAGAGAGAGAATCTATAGGATCTTAAATGTAAAAGTAATGCTATAAAAGAGAAAATAAAATATACTAAATGTGATGACCGTTCAGAGAGAGAGAGAGAGAGAGAGAGAGAGAGAGAGAGAGAGAGAGAGAGAGAGATCTATAGAATCTTATAAAATATACTAAATGTGATGACCGTTCAGAGAAAGAAAGAGAGAGAGAGAGAGAGAGAGAGAGAGAGAGAGAGAGAGAGAGAGAGAGAGAGAATCTATAGGATCTAAATGTAAAAGTAATGCTATAAAAGAGAAAATAAAATATATGCTACTAAATGTGATGACCGTTCAGAGAGAGAGAGAGAGAGAGAGAGAGAGAGAGAGACTATGTCTATAGGATGTCACCTGTGGAAGTAATGATATTAAACAGAGAGGAAAAAAATTATGTTATATTTATTGAAATGAAGATTCGAGGGAAAGAGAGAATATATATGATCTTAAATATGAAAGAAATGCTATGAAACATAAAAATCATATGATATTTATTTTGATGACGGTCATAGAGAGAGAGAGAGAGAGAGAGAGAGAGAGAGAGAGAGAGAGAGAGAGAGAGAGAGAGAGTTCTACTGTAGGTGACTGTAGAATTGTCAACGGGATGCTTTCAGTTTAGAGTAACTAAATAAAAAATGATTATAAAACTAGGAAGCATGAAAATCTTTACAAGTTTCAGTGACAAAATAGAGAACACCAGGATGTGAAGAAGAAGAAGAAGAAGAAGAAGAAGAAGAAGAATAAACGAGGAATAAATGAAGTAGACACAGACTCGGTAACGTGAAGGCAAGAGAACTTAGATAACAGAGCTTAAAATAGGAACCAAAGAATGATAGTGGTAAGAAGGGATGACAAACGGAATAACATATAAGAAAAGACAGAGAATAATTAAAAATAATTAGAAACAAATAGTACAATATGTGAGAAACAAAGAAGAAGTAGAAGAAGAAAATATTATATATATTAGTAATATGAATTATTGCAAGAAACATCACACTGTTGATAGTAATAAAAAATAAAACAAAAAGAAACTGACAAAAAAGATGATGGAACAAAGAGTCATCAATATCGATAACTGCAAATCAGAAGATAAAAAGAAGAAGCAGATGAAAAATAAAGAGAGAGAGAGAGAGAGAGAGAGAGAGAGAGAGAGAGAGAGAGAGAGAGAGAGAGAAAGTAGGGCAGGAGGCAAAATAACCTTAATGCAGAGAGAGAGAGAGAGAGAGAGAGAGAGAGAGAGAGAGAATTATTTGTTTTTAAATGAGAAAGAAAGATTAGATTGGGACTAAATTACTCTTCCTAAGAGAGAGAGAGAGAGAGAGAGAGAGAGAGAGAGAGAAAGAGAGAGAGCCAACACTGGACCCCAATTCCTATTACACCAGCAGGATCCTTTTAACACACACACACACACACACACGCACACACACATTAGCTCAGCAGAAAGACGATATTGAACCCACACTGAAAGAAAACAATAACATCCCGGAATAAGGAAAAGCAAATCTGATAAAAGACGGAGGAAGGGAGATTCAATCAAAGAAAGGGAAATGGAGCGAAAGAAAGGAAATTGAGAGATGCAGGGATGTATAAATATAATAAGATAGGAGAGGAAAAGAATGAGACAGTAAAAAGAGCAAACGAGAGTGCCAAAGTTAATTAAAGAAAATATAATAATCATAAAATACAAGGGGAGACGGACAGGCAAGAACTTCCTTTTTTTGCTTAAATATCTCTCTCTCTCTCTCTCTCTCTCTCTCTCTCTCTCTCTCTCTCTCTCTCTCTCTCTCTCTCTCTCAATTTTTCCACCAAACCAACACTCGGTTACAAAGTAAAGATTGCTGTAATTACATTATTTTAAATAGAAAATACGAACTTCGATATCTTACCTGTTGGATTACCTGTGAAATATCAATTTAGACCTCAAGACTGACCTATTGATTGGTTTCTGTAACATGGCGTCCCAGTAACTAGGGTTAGTAATGTAAGAAAATCAGCAGATTTTGGGGCAATATCTCTGGACAGCTAAACAGTGGGGCCATTGGAGCCTCTATAGGGGCAGATTTTAAATCCTCTTCTTCCCCTTCCCCCCCCCCCCCCCCCCCCCCACCCATGCGAACCACAACTGCGCCCTACGGAATGCTTAGAGGTTGTTATTTGCCTTTGCTATAATACAGGGTTACCTAATTCTCATTTAGCCAAAGCTATGCAGCAGAATTTGAAGAGAATTTTACCTGAAAAATTATATACACGGTGTCCATAAAGTCCAGTACCATTACAAGTATTTACTCCCCAGAGTGGTACTGGGACTTTATGGACACCCTGTATTACGGTGAGTGTCATCTCATGATACTAAACAAGAAGACAGCAATTTAGTATTCAGTAATAAGTATTTTCGTGTCTAAGTCGTCCAGTAACATGTGTGCTTAGATATTAAATTGTATACATAAACTAAAAAAATCATAAACATATACTTACATCTCGGCGATCAATGAATAATTCCCAGAAAGCCATTCTACGTATCTCTGGCTACCATTCATTTTCCTAAAAAGAAAAAAAATAATCTCACATCATTTCCCCAAGAAGAAGGACATTAGTAAAACTAATATTATATTCATAGCTATTTACACCTTAGTAAAACAATATGAAATTAATACAGTATTTGCGTCAAAATATTTCCCATAGACGAGGAAAATGTCAAAAAAAAACAAAAATAACAAAGACAAACAGCCCTACTTCGACAATTCTTGCCTTAAACGAACAGGCAATAAACAAGATAATTGGAACAACAATATATATCCATACATGTAACATACTTTCCTCAGACGAGCACGGTCAAAAAAGAAAACAGTGACGGAGAATACTTTGACCCCAAAACACACACACACACACACACACACACACACACACACAGACACACACACCAATGCCCTTCACATCACACGCCACACTGGGACAACAGCATTCATTTGCAAGGACATTAGAAAGAGGCTTCGTTCAACAAGGGGACCTGCTAACCTAGTTATAACTTCATGGCCATATAGATGATAAATATCAGGCCTGCAATTGCACGCTACGCACTAAACGCTACATTGCACAGTTGATCTGGCAAGATAAAACAGCGGAGGTCTCATTCCCGGATCAAAAAAATATAATTACAATAATTTTCGAGGTCGTAATTATATTTTTTTTCTTTCACGTTGCAACCGAGTGTTAGTTTGGTGCTGAAAAAATAGAGAGAGAGAGAGAGAGAGAGAGAGAGAGAGAGAGAGAGAGAGAGAGAGAGAGAGGTGGTAATATTATTAAGAGAAAGAAAGGAACAAGAGAGAATATATGTGCTTGTGGTCATATTATTTGAGAGAGAGACAGAACGAGAAAAAGAGTTGGAATAGTTACTGTTTGAGAGGAGAGAGAGAGAGAGAGAGAGAGAGAGAGAGAGAGAGAGAGAGAGAGAGAGAGAGAGAGGTGGTAATATTATTAAGAGAAAGAAAGGAACAAGAGAGAATATATGTGTTTGTGGTCATATTATTTGAGAGAGAGAGACAGAACGAGAAAAAGAGTTGGAATAGTTACTGTTTTGAGAGAGAGAGAGAGAGAGAGACCTTACCTTACAGACCTTACATCTTGTTCGGGTTGCCCCAGGTCCCTCAGTGTGAGCACCTCTAATGTCTACCAGAGAGTTGCTAGTACATCTTCCGGTATATTTTGCATCTTCCAATCTGGATGGTCTGGGATGCAGTTTAGATATTTGTCGAGCTTATTCTTAAAACACATCTACGCTCACTCCTGATATATTCCTCAGATGAGCTGGCAACGCATTGAATAGACGCTGCATTATCGATGCTGGTGCGTAGTGGATTAATGTACCTGTGTGCTTTCCTTATTTTTCCTGGTATAGTTTTGGGCACTATTAATCTACCTCTGCTTGCTCTTTCTGATATTTTTAGTTCCATGATATTTTCTGCTATTCCTTCTATCTGTTTCCATGCCTGAATTATCATGTAGCGTTCTCTTCTCCTTTCTAGACTATATAATTTTAAGAATTGTAGTCTTTCCCAGTAGTCTAGGTCCTTAACTTCTTCTATTCTAGCTGTAAAGGACCTTTGTACACTCTCTATTTGTGCAATATCCTTTTGATAGTGTGGGTACCATATCATATTGCAATATTCAAGTGGACTACGAACATATGTTTTATAAAGCATAATCATGTGTTCAGCTTTTCTTGTTTTTGAAGTGCCTGTAACAAACATTCCCATTTTTGCTTTACATTTTGCCAACAGAGTTGCTATTTGATCATTGCATAACATGTTCCTATTCATCATCACCACCAAGGTCTTTAACTGCTTCCTTATTTGTGATGGTCTATTATTAGGTCCTTATATGCATATAGCTTTCTTTCTCTGTCTCCATTAATTTATTGATTCAAAATTTATCAGAGTTAAATACCATCCTATTTACCTCTGCCCAATCATATACTTTGTTAAGGTCTCTTTGTAGAGCGTTCCTATCTTCATCACAAGTAATTTCTCTACTTATTCTGTGTCATCTGCGAAACTACTCACTACCGAATCCTTAACATTATTGTCTATGTCTTCAATCATAATAACAACAGTATTGCAGCTAACACCGTACCTTGCGGCACACCGGATATTACCTTGGCTTCATCCGATTTCTCGTCGTTTGCAATAACTATCTGTTTTCTGTTGTGTAAAAATTCTTTTAACCATCTTCCTACTTTATCCACGATATTGTGTTTTCTAATTTTCTTCGCTAATATATTATGGTCTACTTTATCAAAAGCTTTTGCAAAGTCTAAATAAACCACATCTGTTTCATTTCCGCTTTTCATATTTTTGAATATGTTCTCACGGTGGACTAACAGTTGGGTTTGTGTACTTTTTCCGGGTACGAAACCATGTTGTCCTTTATTAAACAAATTATTTTTATTAAATGTTTCATAATATTTTTCTTCATTACCCTTTCATACACTTTCATAATATGTGATGTTAGACTCACAGGCCTATAATTACTTGCCTCTAGTCTTGATCCACTTTTGAAAGTAGGGGTAATATATGCTAATTTGTGCTCATCATAAAACTCTTGCCTGTATCTACACTTGTCTTAATAATATTGCAAGTGGCTTTGCGATAGAATGAACTACTTTCTTTAACAAAATAGCAGGAATTCCATCAGGCCCTGCAGCAGCTCCATTTTAATTTCATTAATAGCCTGCACAATATCAGCTTCATTAATATCTATGTCAGCTAAATATTCACTATTTTCATCCCTATTCTATATCATTATCTTCATTATCTATTCTAGGGGTGAATTCTCTCTTATATCGTTCTGCCAGTATGTTGCAAATTTCCTTTTTTTCATTCGTTAATCTCCCTCAATTCTCAGAGGGCCTATTTCTATTCTTCTTTTATTCATCTTCTTCGCATATGAGTATAATAGTTTGGGGTTTTGCTTGATATTTAATAGGGTTTTTTTCTTCCAAGTCCCGTTTTTTTTCATTTTCTTTTGATTGTATAATTTTTTGTTCTGCATTTTCTATCTTACTTTTAGTTCTATAACTTTCCATGCATTTTTTTTCTTTTGCAAGACCTTTTTTTCCACTTTCTGATTTTGCTGGAACAAGATCCTTCTGTCTCTTGGTATGCATGAATGATGTTTACTTTTCTTCTTCGGTATATATTTTTCCACTATTTTCTCCAATATTTTATATAATATCTCCGTATTTACCCTTATGTCATCACTTACGAAAATGTTATCCCAATCTTTGTTTAATTCTTCATTAATTTCTGACCATTTTATATTTTTACTGTAAAAGTTGTATTTTCCATATCCTTCCCACTTTTTCATTTCTTGCTTATCTCTATTTTCACTTGCTTTGGAATGAACTGTTAATTCTATGACATTATGGTCTGAAATACTCGCATTATAAACTATTATTTCTTTAACATAATTCATCTCGTCACAAATACTAGGTCTAAAGTATTTTCCTTTCTTGTTGGCAGGTGATTTATTTGTTGAATGTTGTATTCTAGTAGCATATCTAATAGCTTTTCAAATTGCCTCTTATCTTCTGCACTACTATTACTCTCTTTTTTATATGTATAAGTACAACCACAATCTCCTATTCGTTCTTTCCATTCTACGAAAGGAAAGTTGAAGTCACCAGATAGGAGATAGTCCAGTCCTGTGATTTCTACATATATCATCCAATTTTTCAATTATTAAGTCAAACTCTTTAGTATTAGGAGGTCTATATATTACTATGTTCATCAATTTTTTCAGATTCAAATTCTACCGCTATTAGTTCACATTCTGAGTTACTATAATTTCTCATATATTTTTCCTTGTTTTTTGTCTTCCCATATATTGCGGTTCCCCCTTGATTCCACCTATTTTTTCTATCTGATCTATAAGTTTGGAACCCTTTTTTATTTGATCATCATTCCCAGTCTCTTGGGAATACCAGGTTTCACTTATATTCATTATATCTATTTTCTTTTCATTTTGGGTTCGTTCTTCTAAGTACTCTATTTTCTTTTTGAGTTACTCGTAACTAAACCCTGCGCATTCATCACTATGATGGTTTGCGTGTTTTCTCCTTCATTTAATACTGGATAGTAATAAGGATTTTCCCATGCTCTTTCCTGTTCTGGTATGTTGTTCTTTTTTTCATTTCCAGAAATTCTGACATTAAAAAATCCAACTTTTCCATAATATTTGATCTTCTCATCATAATTATTCATTTTGTTCATTTTGGTCTGAATCTGCAATTTTCTCCGTTTCTGCAATATCCTCTTGCATAATAAATACAGTTATTATCTCTTGAGTAGAATTTCGGAGCTGATGCTTTGAAATTTTTTGCTGACACTCTGCATATCTCATTGGTGGTTTGCTTTTCTCTTTTACCTGATATTCTTGATTTCTCTCTTTATTTGTTTCTTTCTATTTTGGATTTTATTACTTGGTTGGTTATTTATTTGATTATGATTCATGGCTACAGGGTGCATATATTTGCATTTTTTGTCGAACTTACATCCTTTTTCCTTCTTTTAGGTTTTACATATTTTTGGATGCAGATCTCTGCAATCATCCCCATATCCATCTAAGTATGCACATTTACCATATATTTCATAGTTTTGACATATCTTAGGATGTTTGTAGTAACATCTTTCTCCAAATCTGCAATTCCCTCTTTTCAAAAGGTTGCAGATTTTGTCTTTCTTGTCTATTTTTTCCTCTTTCCCGTCATTGTATAGATCTGGGTAGAGCCTCTTCGGGATTTGCTTTTTCTGTTGTCATATCGTAATTTATTTCTTCGTAGGTATGCTGCTTTATTGCTCATATGTAGTATCAATGAGTATCTCTGCATCCATACTTTTATCTTGTTCTTTGTTTTCCTTATTTTTTCTGTCATTTCATTTTTCTTTACTTCTCTTCCGTTTTCCTCCTTGTTCTTTTTCTTCTTCTTCTTCCTCTTCTCTTCTTCTTCATCCTCAACTATTTGTACATTCAATCTTGATTTAATAACATTGTCTATCCATGATAGACATGTTGAACAAAAAAATCTTGTATCTTTTCTCAAATCTTGTATTACCTCAGCACACTGTGGATGGGTCGGAATGTTGCATGCAGCACATTTTCTGATTAGGTTTTGTGGATTGACTATGCTATACCAAACCTTACACAGTTTGCATGCTTTTGGCATTCTTTTTCCTAATGCATCAATTAGGATATTCACAAGATTCACCTTATCATTTTCTTTGTCGGAATATGTTGGTTTATGTATATTTCTTATGAGTCTCTTGACCACTTGGATTTTATTTGGAACTTCTTCAATTATTTTCAAGATGTTTTCATTAGATTTGTTCCAGTTTGAAGGATTATATCCTTCTAATATATCTATGAATGCTTTTGTATCTTTTTGGTTAGGACTGTTGCTGATTTCATAGATGAGAAATGCCAGTTCCCTTCCTGCTACCTCATCGTATTGCGAATCTGCTAAACACGCCAAATTACGCCACCTCTTCCCGCAGTTGGAACTTACTGCCATCTTGTTCTGATTTATAGTATTACACTTGATAAACTAACTTAGAAGACGCTTTATCCTACTATTTTCACACTAATCTTATCACCGATAGTTCACGACACTTCTAGATATTTCTCAAATTCTAGTCGTATGTTAAACTTGTGATATCTGTTGATTAATCTGACTTCACGCGGGTACGTCTCACCAAGCAAGATGGCGACTACGAGAGAGAGAGAGAGAGAGAGAGAGAGAGAGAGAGAGAGAGAGAGAGACTATAATTCCAATAGCAAATATAAATTTCATCTACATATTCATCATATTCAACACAAGGGTCGAATAAACAGCTCATCATTGGGACCGACAGAATAGTGAACTTAATTGCCTTTTTATTTTTGCGTTTCATATGTGTTTGTGGATCTGGTGAATCGATATGGAGCGAACTGGGTATTTTTTTGAGAGAGAGAGAGAGAGAGAGAGAGAGAGAGAGAGAAGGGTTGGAGGTAAAATGACGACCTTATTCCAGAGAGAGAGAGAGAGAGAGAGAGAGAGAGAGAGAGAGAGAGAGAGAGAGGATCGTATTTCGAGAGAGAGAGAGAGAGAGAGAGAGAGAGAGAGAGAGAGAGAGAAGGGTTGGAGCTAAAATGGCGACCTTATTCCACACAGAGAGAGAGAGAGAGAGAGAGAGAGAGAGAGAGAGTATTTCAAAGAGAGAGAGAGTAGGGTTGCAGGTAAAATGACGATCTTATTCCAGAAAAAGAGAGAGAGAGAGAGAGACGATCATGATTCAAAGTGAGTGAGAGAGAGAGAGAGAGAGAGAGAGAGAGAGAGAGTAGGGTGCAGGTAAAATGACGATCTTATTCCAGAGAGAAAGAGAGAGAGAGAGAAAGACGATCATGATTCAAAGTGAGTGAGAGAGAGAGAGAGAGAGAGAGAGAGAGAATTTGTTTTTAAGTGAGAAAGAAAGATTGGGAGAGATATTGCAGAGCTTTATGCAAACCCGCTCTCTTACACAAATATAAATTACTTTTCCTTCCTAAAGGAGAGAGAGAGAGAGAGAGAGAGAGAGAGAGAGAGAGAGAGAGAGAGAGAGAGAGAGAGTACACTGGACCCCAATTCACTTAACACCAGGAGGATCCTTCTAACACACACACACACACACACAGGGCGAAATGTAGGTCACCAACTGTCACAATCCATTATTATATTACACCTGGAATATTGTTATTAAAATTTGCATTATGAACTGGAAGCCAAATGATATTGTTTAATCAGAATCGCCCCTGACACTGACACACATCAGGGTCCAGATTAATGATAGAAAGGGAACGGGGTCTTCCGACCGTGAGTGCCAAATGATCGTGGAAAATTATAATGGAAACTATATATATATATGTATGTATGGAGTTCTCGGTTCGCATTTGATATGCAAGGTCTGATTGGAATAGTGTGTGTGACATACACACACACACACACACACACACACACACACACACACACACATATATATATATATATATATATATATATATATATATATATATAATAATCTATTCCACTCAGACCTTGCATATCAAATGTGAACAGAGAACTCCATACATATTATTATTATTATTATTATTATTATTATTATACTAATCGTTACACAGAACATCTCCCTCGGACCATAGGAAACCTAATAAACCAGAAACATGCTGATGAAAAGGTAATGAGACCACCGTATACAAATTAAACGCAGTAGAAAAGTTAAGTATATCTTAGTTTTACCAGACCACTGAGCTGATTAACAGCTTCCCTAGGGCTGGTCCGAAGGATTAGACATTTTTACGTAACTAGGAACCAATTGGTCACCTAGCAACGGGACCTACAGCTTATTGTGGGATCCGAACCACATTATGTCGAGAAATGAATTTCTATCACCAGAAATACATTCCTCTGATTCCACGTTGGCCGCGCCGAGAATCGAACTTCGGACCACCGGATTGGTAGCCGCGCGCGAAAACCACCCGTCCAACGAGGAACATACGCAGTAGAAAAAAGATATTATATTCAACACTACAGTAATGCCCTTGGATAAGGTTTTCTCAATTATTATTGCTATTATTATTAATAATAAAATGTGTGCGTGCAGACTACAGCTTATGTATATAAAATATGTAAACATGAGGGATGTGCCCACAGGAAAACCAAGAGAGATGAGTTACTGCACTGGCCATCCATTTACTGCTGAATTACAGTTAGTGTGCTTTCTATTACTACAGCTTTAAGATATATGAAACCAACTGTCCTAATAAGTGCCCGTACCTTAGGGCATCAATGCACAATGCCCAAAAACGAAGAAGCTTCTAGTGAAGGGTTGTAGACTCTTTGTGAAGGGAAGGACCCACAAAATTGGAGTAAGACTTGCTCTGAGGGCAACAACAAAACTATAGTTATCGAGCGTTCTGGCCACACCAGGTGTTGTGAATATCCAGATATCGTCGATGCCTGAGGTTTTGCAGCCTGTTCTTTGGATTGACGTCACAAATAAACAAATGGAGTCCACAACATCCATTTTCTCAACTGAGAATTTCAGAGACGAATTAAAAAACAAGCTTCTCCCAGGGCGTTGGCAAATCAATAAATCCACGTGACCAGACCAAATGACCTTTATGTAAATTACAACATTTTCTTTGCAATTTACAGGTTTTAATCAGAATACTAGGCTTTGCAAATATGGTCGACTTCATCGACATAAAGAATCTTGCTTTATTAAATAGAATTAGTTTAAAAATTTTTGATTGACAAGCATCACCAGAAACACAATAAGGAATAAATATTTTTGTTACACATATTAACAAATATTACATATCCCTCGTCAGTAACCAAAGTGATTGTAACGCTAATAGATAAAATCAAATCATCTAATGAGAGCGGCCCCCACATTCATCGATACTTCCCTCTGAGCGGGCTCCCAAACCCTTCCAAGACAGCAACAGGTAATGTAAGACGGAGCCATTAAGAAACCAAGACAATAAGCAGACCAGAGAGCCTCCTCCAGCGTCTTAAGAGAAGCTTATAAAGGCCTTCATTATCCTCGTTTTCCCAGTTCCCCTCATTTACAAATTACTTGGACGATTGTTTTCAGCCTCTCGTCTGGTCCGTCTTCCCCGACTGGTAGGACGCGCAGTCCTTCGCTCTCCTCAGACGGCCATTGTTTCCTACGAGTCCTTTGTCGAGGACGAGCAATGACTAAGGAAGGACTTTTGGAATCCCCAATGTCCTTTTTTTTTTTTTCTAGTAGCTCCATTATTTATCTCGCGATTCAGTCTCCAGTGGCGAAACGCTTTGAATTTTGACTTAACTTCATCAGATTAAATCATCCGTCATTTGTTTTGCATCTCTAGAAAAAATGCCCATTGCATATCAGTGTTTTGTTTTTTTAATATCAGTGTGCAATCGGTTGTATCACTCGGTAGTGACGCAATACAATCCTTGATGCCGACATATTTCTAAAATCTTCACAATGATATATCAATTAACACTCTGTCTTACCCTTCTTCGTTTAACATTTGCTTGTCAACTTGTTAACCTTAAAAAATGCATGTACTCAGCAGGAATACAATATTTCAATGTTATCTTTCCTATACCCTGTTTTTATCCATCTGTCCATCCGGATGTGGTGGTCGCGCATGGTAACACTGCGTCTCGGGCTTTAAATAATATCCTATTTCGAATATTAACGGTGTAATTTGCATACAGTAAATTATTAAAACACTTTTCAGTTGCAAACGATAACCCAGATATCCTTTTATTTACCTAAAACTTACACATAGCGTACCTATTTAAAGCCCGGGACGCAGTGTTACCATGCGCGACCCCCACAGGCGGATGGACAGATGGAAAAATAGTTAGTGACCCATAAGGGTTTTAACCAGGTATTTATCCACCCTTGCTGCGCGTTTAGTACAAGTCCCTTGAGGATTGCCGTAAAAAAATAAACAAAAGATTAAATATCATAAAGATAATGACCGTCCCAAAAAAAAAATTAGTCCTAGGTAACGAAACTCCTTAGGGGTCACTACTATCTAGGAACCAAAATTTCTATAATCAAGGTCATTAAATAGAGTCGTATTAGCCTTTCAAAGTATCAACTATTTTCCCCCCTCACAATTAATATTCTTTACGAAAAAAGGGACCTTAATTGATGATGCTTTCATGAAGCAAGCATAAAGCAATTAAGGGGTCGCTAATTAAATCACAAGACTTTAATAACGGTCTGATCACTTTCTAATTAGTTGTCAGTTGATTGCCTTCAAATTATTACCAGAGGCACTGCCGGTTCGTTCAGTGTATTCATGATGGTGGCTGTTGCCTATAGTCTGTGACCTGTGCTGATGATCCTATGAATTTTTTATTAATAATCTTTTCGGATTGCCTTTTGTAAATGGAAGATTTTATAAATATTTAAATTACCGTGTAATTCTTTTTCTTAAGCGTTGATTTTTTTGGGGAGGCTGCGGTTATTATAGTATGCAATCATGTTTATTTAATTTTTTTTTTTGTAGTGTGCATGTAGGTCAGGTTCATGACCTACATACATATTATTATATCTAATAATAGTAATAATAATAATAATAATAATAATAATAATAATAATAATAATAATAATAATAATAACAACGAAGAAACAAATCCACAGCTATATAACTGCAAATACTGTATTTACAAAAATACATAATAGTGGATTTATTTCTCCATTTTAACATCCACGCTATTATGGGAATTTAATAATAATAATAATAATAAAATAATAATAATAATAATAATAATAATAATAATAATAATAATAATAATAATAATAATATATAAACACTGTCTTAATCTTCCCTCTGTCTTATATAGTTTTAAGCTTTTACACTTAGAACATACAAGTCACATACACAGCTAAAGAAACTACTTAGAGCAGAAATGGGTTCCTGGAAGCCTTTGCCAAAGGCTAAATGCAATCTAAGATATGTTGCAACTTATGCAATCTGGAATATGCTTTAATTTCCTCCTGAATCGAAGATATTCGTATAAATCAAGGTAGTCGAAAAAAAAAAAAAAAGTTTAAATTGTACCCAGAATCAGTGAAATGCACGAGATTTCGTTTGCAAAACTAGTGACGACTCAAAACAAGGTTAATAAACACAGGAAGGAAGCTTCAAAAACATTGATGAAATGGATAGGAAGGGAAGCTGTGTACATCAGGATCGCCAGCAATGGAGAAGAGGGGACACACCGAGAGGAAATGTCAGCGAGGAGGCCTAATCTCACGGAACATCACTAAATCATACAAAGACACCAAGCAGGCTCACACACCCACACCCAATAATATATATATATATATTATATATATATATATATATAATATATATATATATATTACTTCATGTATGCATACATACAAGCAACCCCATGCATGCATGCAAAGGCATCGAAGCACAGAAGCAGCATGCTGTAAATGCGGGAAGAAAACCGCCTTGCCGCTACTCGATAAACATCCAGCATTGCAGGCATCACTTGTTTCAGCCGCATAAAAAAATATAAAATAGAATAAAAAAAAAAGGCGCAAGCACTCAAACACGAATAACAAAATTCCTTTACACTTAGAATAAAACACGACGCGAAATCATAAAATGCAATAAACCCGAGCGTAAGGTCTCGAAAAAACTACAAGCAACTAAAAACGGATTAACTTTTGCGAACGGCAGATAATCCGAGCGTTGGATGTTGTGGGAGGAGGAGGAGGTGGGCGTTTTCGCCGGGTTACCATGGCAACCGACGAACTATCAAAACAACGTTGGCCAAAACAGTGCATTAGGCCTAACTATCGATCGGCCAGACTTATTGATGATGGTCTATCAAGCCCTATAGGCATAAGAGGAGAAATGAATCAAGGTGCGGAAGGAGGAAGAGGGAAATAAAGAGGGAAATAACAGATAGAAGGGATGAAGGAAGGACAGGGAGGGAACTGCGTCCCGCGAACACCAGGATGGGACGGTAACGAATGGGAAATGGAAATGCGAAGATAAGACGAAAATAAACGCCGAGAACAGTTCAGAGAAAACCTAAAACAAACCCAAATAAATTGGGTTCTCAAGAGGGAGGACTGGGGGATGAACAACGGAATAGGGGGAGAGATACAAGGGAAAGGTAGTCAACAAAAGATAAGGAAAGAAACAAATGGAGAACGGGGAATAGTACAACGCAGCGGTTATAGCTTCCAATATTAAATCGAGAGAGAGAGAGAGAGAGAGAGAGAGAGAGAGAGAGAGAGAGAGAGAGAGTTAGAGAGTGATTCTGGATATCTATTTTACTTATTGGTATTGATAAATAGGGTAAAAACAAGGGACAAAGAGAGAGAGAGAGAGAGAGAGAGAGAGAGAGAGAGAGAGAGAGAGAGAGCTCTTGTAAATATAAAGTTGTGTACAGCTACCAGGCTCTCTCTCTCTCTCTCTCTCTCTCTCTCTCTCTCTCTTACACAAACCCGCGCATACACAAGCACATACAAAACAGCTATGTACCCAACATTTACATTACACACCCGTATCTCATTACGTACCTACATTCACATTACATACCCACATTCACATTATATACTACTCACATCCACATTTCATGCCCACATTCACATTAAGAGCCCATATTCACGCTATGTATCACCTTCACTTTACATACTCACATTCACACTATGTACCTACTTTCACATTCACATTATATACCCACATACACATTGTCTCCACATTCACATTATGTACCCATATTCACATTACATACCCTAATTCACATTACGTACATACTTCTCATTACGTAACCACAGTCACATTATGTACCCACATTCACATACCCGCAAAGTCAAACTGTTCTCAAACGACATCTGTCACAGAGGAACCACACAATAGAACGCGTCTCGAACTTGCTATAATCGAATGCTTTGGTTCCTGGAGCTTCCAGTGTGAATAAATGGGGATTATGGAACTGACGACATTCATAGTATATACCGAGCCAATATCAATACGAGAGTTCGTACCTAAGCCATTATGTCTGAATTTAAATAACCATTATCATATGTCTATGAATCTAAATAATCCGTTCTTTTATGGACCTGAATTTAAATAAACCATTATTATGTTCTGATTTTAGATAACTTTCCTTATATTATATAAACGTAAGCATAGAGGTTTCTGAAGTTCAGAATATTACATAAAGGTTAAGCTAACTAAACTACTTGAAACTAAAATTATCATGTTATATCTTTTTAGATAGATATTTCTCAGCTGCGTTGTTAATTAAAGATATTGAAGTTTCCCTTCAAAATTTAAATGTCCTCTGATCAGCAATTCCTAGGTTAACAAGCAAAATTGAAGAGCAAAGACCTTTGTATAAGCAGGTTTGGGCATGGTCATATTCAAATACAAAAATGTTATAATAATCTTTTGTGTTAATAATTAATTTAATAGTTTTATTATGTCAGTTTTAAGATTGTTCTCATCTGCATGCCATAAATTTATGAATTCCTAGGGATATACACCAAGTGTAAACACGTAACTTTATTCATCAAAGCATGTTTCTCTGGCTAATATCCACACGCACACACATACACACACACACACTGAGAGAGAGACAGAGAGACAGAGAGACAGAGAGAGAGAGAGAGAGCTTGTAACCGACAGGTAAGAAAATGAAAGAGATGAGAATAATGAGTAAGACTTTCTGTTTGTGTGTGGAAGAGAGAGAGAGAGAGAGAGAGAGAGAGAGAGAGAGAGAGAGAGAGAGAGAGAGAGAATCCCGTCAGCAAAGGTCAACTCATAATGAGCTTCGTTGGTTCTATCTGTAATGAGGCATTACGGTCGGAAAGAGGAGCTTCCTCCAGTGAAGAGCAGGCTGGAAGGTAACAGTCGATCTATTATCAAGAATATCAGGTCAACAAAGACTATACTTCTAATGAGGAGACGAGGAATAGGAGGAGGAGAGGCGGAGGAGGAGGAGGAGAAAGACGCCTTGTAATGACGTTGCGCAAAAGAGTCAGCCACAATTAGTGTTCTAAATTTATGTGAAAAGCTTTAATAACGGGATTCATTACACGTATCATTACATTAAAACGATGTCAACATCTTGTTATACACACCACTGATTACTGACAGGGCGTTGTTACTTACGCTATTATTACCGTGGTTGGTTTTCACTAACACACCTACTTGTGTTATTTTTAAGTACAAGTACTATTATGCTAATATTAACACCAGTATGGACATAGATTTTCATGAGAAAAAAAATATGAAAAAAAAGCTATATATCATTAATACAGCTGTTATTCTTCAGTAGCAAACCTAGTTGCCTTATTCATATGAAGTACAAGACTTTAAAAATAAATTTTTTGAACCCCGAACAGTATATGAATACGAGTGAGGACATATCTTCCTATGACAAACACACTCACTACAAACATAAATATACGACAATGTCTCGAAAAGCACGAATAAATAAAGAGGAAATAAAATGACAGTCCATTTCGATGGAAACAATTCAAACGGACATTTTCCTATATTTTTCCCTCCGCAAACGGCCGACACCGATGGCTTCCTGTATACAAGCGTACGCGAGCGATCGCTGTATCAGTTTTGTATCATTGTTTGTAACGTGGGATACATCCATAACAATAACAGAATACAGAGAGAGAGAGAGAGAGAGAGAGAGAGGAAGGAAGGAAATGAAGTGATGCGCTCGATAAAAAAAGTTTTTCGGTCACAATAACATAGATGTTGGGGGTTGTACCCACGCTGGGCAATAAATGGTGAAGCATTTTTATTTACATGTTTTGCTCGTAGTTCATGTCGAGTTCGGAACAGCATTTATGATTTTTGGTATCAATATTTATAGAGTGAAACTGGTGGAGAACTGTATCGTAAGAGTCCTTGATCAAAAACGCACGCACACAAATATATATATATATATATATATATAGATATATATAATATATATACACATATACATATACATACATATATATATACATATATATATATATATATATATATATATATATATATATATATATAGATAGAGAGAGAGAGAGAGAGAGAGAGAGACCTTACAGACCTTACAGACCTTACATCTTGTTCGGGTTGCCCCAGGTCCCTCAGTGTGAGGCACCTCTAATGTCTACCAGAGAGTTGCTAGTACATCTTCCGGTATATTTTGCATCTTCCAATCTTGGATGGTCTGGGATGCAGTTTAGATATTTGTCGAGCTTATTCTTAAAACACATCTACGCTCACTCCTGATATATTCCTCAGATGAGCTGGCAACGCATTGAATAGACGCTGCATTATCGATGCTGGTGCGTAGTGGATTAATGTCCTGTGTGTTTTCCTTATTTTTCCTGGTATAGTTTTGGGCACTATTAATCTACTCTGCTTGCTCTTTCTGATATTTTTAGTTCCATGATATTTTCTGCTATTCCTTCTATCTGTTTTCCATGCCTGAATTATCATGTAGCGTTGTACTTCTTCCTTTCTATACTATTAATAAGAATTGTAGTCTTTCCCAGTAGTCTAGGTCCTTAACTTCTTCTATTCTAGCTGTAAAGGACCTTTGTACACTCTCTATTTGTGCAATATCCTTTTGATATTGTGGGTACCATATCATATTGCAATATTCAAGTGGACTACGAACATATGTTTTATAAAGCATAATCATGTGTTCAGCTTTTCTTGTTTTGAAGTGCCGTAACAACATTCCCATTTTGCTTTACCTTTGCCAACAGAGTTGCTATTTGATCATTGCATAACATGTTCCTATTCAATCATCACACCAAGGTCTTTAACCGCTTCCTTATTTGTGATGGTCTCATTATTAGGTCCCTTATATGCATATAGCTTTCTTTCTCTGTCTCCATAATTTATTGATTCAAATTTATCAGAGTTAAATACCATCCTATTTACCTCTGCCCAATCATATACTTTGTTAAGGTCTCTTTGTAGAGTCGTTCCATATCTTCATCACAAGTAATTTCTCTACTTATTCTTGTGTCATCTGCGAAACTACTCACTACCGAATCCTTCACATTATTGTCTATGTCTTCAATCATAATAACAAACAGTATTGCAGCTAACACCGTACCTTGCGGCACACCGGATATTAACCTTGACTTCATCCGATTTCTCGTCGAGAGAGAGAGAGAGAGAGAGAGAGAGAGAGAGAGAGAGTACTGCCCTTCGCCCACGCGACAGAATTTATGTAGACCTCCAGGTGGCAGATATAGAAACCTGTTTTTGATATCCTGTGGAAGATCTATCGTACCCCTACTACTTCCCTCTTTATTCCCCGCGCCCTACTCCTCCTCTTCCCTTTTCATCCGTTTTCTATCATCATTACCCTCTCATTCCAGCATTCCCTCCTCTGACTCGTTCACATTCTATTCGACGCATCTTCCGATCCTGATATCCCTCCTTGTAGATTCCGGGCCTCACAGAATACATTTTTTTCCCCCTCCTTTTCCCACTCGACCTGTAATACCTTTAAGTCATTAATCGCCTTCTTTTTGGTCCCTAGGTCCTTAGGTCCTTTTGGTAGTGGGGTTCTTTTGGTCCGCATCTTTGGTACCATCTAACGGTCGGTGTGACATGGTCCTCCATAGGACTTTCCCAGCGACGCGAACAAGCAAAGAGAGATCAATCATTTTGTCCGATGATCATGTTCGATTAGAGCAAGGGATTAAGTTGGAGGAGGATGAGGAGGAGGAGGAGGAGGAGGAGGAGGAAGATGATGTGCTTTTGGCATGGAGGAAATGACAAAGGACCGAGAATACACAGTTCATTCCTTATTTTCCATATTTCCTTGCAAGAAATGAGGAAATAAAGACAAAACATGAAGAAAAACGCATTGAATTTATTTCTCTTATTATAAAGCAGAATAAGTCTCCTTCACATTACTTATTACCGTATCAGTTACCTTCTGATGGCAAAAGGATCACGCGCAACACAGCGATGGTTAATTGCAAAATGAATGAACTGAAAATTTTATTATGTCTTACGAGGATCAGATCATAACAAAATGAAACGCAGTTATATGCAGAAAAAAGGACTATGAACATTTGGCTGGGCCTTTTTGTTTCAGAATTGCAAAAAAAGAAACATAAGCAAACTGAAGAGCAGAGGGCAATACATCATATATATATATATATATATATATATATATATATATATATATATATATATATATATATATATATATATATATATATATATATATATATATATACAAGACTCATTCCATAACGAATTTTACAAAAAATATAAATGAAACCTCATTAAAAAATCTAAGCCACATTTTACCATCCACAAGAAAAAAAAAAAATGGCATCAAACAAACAAATACACAAGCAACCATAAACTTCCTCGGAGCAGCAACAGCAACAAAGGAAAAACAACAAACCTGGAATCGAGCAAAAGGAAGAGACAAACAGTTGGGAAAAAACTATTTCCGTCGTTCCAGGACCGTGATTCCAGGCTCGGTCACTCCAATGGGGAAATATGACCCTTTTGTTGATTGCAATCAAGATTTTTTTTATGTCCTTTTTAATTGTGACTCGTCCGACGACTTTCCTATAAAACGACCAAATGTATAAAAAACCATCCTGAAATGTTTAATTACTATGACTCTCTGAGAATAAAACTGGAAAACATTAGATTTTATTTTTGTTTTTGTTTTAGTTGAGTGAGATTACGAACGTTCAATGAAAAGCATGTTTTCTCTCTCTCCTCTCTCTCTCTCTCTCTTCTCTCTCGTCTTTGGGTATTTGATTTTTTTCCTGTAATATGATCAATTCATTGCACTCAAGATTCTAGAATTATATAAAAAAAAAAAAATTACTTATAACGAGCGTAAACTTAATGGGAACTACTGGTTGGCTGGTATCATGAGGAATTTTAAAATAAAATCTCCATACACTTTTGCCAAATAAATGAGCATGCGTGCTTGCGTGTGTGTGTGTGAAAGAGAAAGTAGAGCATATATGCATTGTTGATAATAATTCACATACGACAGCAACAACGAAATAACTTGAGCAAAGTAAAACTACAACTACTTCCATTTTTCGTAAATTACGCGCCGGATAGTTATTCAATTTAACTAAGCACTTCTTGGCAAAATTTATATATTTACTTATTATCACTGAAGTCCAGGAGAGCCTGTAAATTATTTTGAATAAATATCACAGCTTGATACCATCCAGGGTCAATGAGGTCCTGTTAGTAATGTGTATTAAATGCACAGAGCGATTGTGTAATTGATATAGTTGATATATATATAATATATTATATATATATATATATAGATATATATACACACATATATATATATATATATTATATATACACATATATATATATATATGATATCCCATACCCATACATAGATAAATATATATATATATATATATATATATTTATATCTATCTAGATATATATTAGATATATAAATATATATAATATATATATATATATATATATAATATATATCTATATATAGATATATCTATATATATAATATATATATACATATATGATATATATCTATATGAGATATAGGATATATATTATATATTCTATATATAGATATATATATATATATATCATATATATATATTATATATATATATAACTATATATAATATATATATATTATATTTATATATCTATATAGATATATATAGTTATATATATTATAGTTTTATTCTATATATATATATCTATATATCTATATAGATATAGAATATTATATATATATATATATATATATATCTATATATATATAGATATATAGATATATATATATCTATATATATATATATATATAATATATAAGATATAGATATATATATATATATATATATATATAATATATATATATATATAATATATATATATGGATAGATATATATATATATATATATATATATATATATACTATATATATATATATTATATATATATATATAAGTATATATATATATATATATATATATAATATATATATATATATATATATATCTATGAAGCTTTACTTACCTTCTCTCTCACACCGAACACTGCAGGAGAATTGTCT
Organism: Macrobrachium nipponense; assembly: GCF_015104395.2. Classification (NCBI taxonomy): domain Eukaryota; kingdom Metazoa; phylum Arthropoda; class Malacostraca; order Decapoda; family Palaemonidae; genus Macrobrachium; species Macrobrachium nipponense. The sequence goes on along the minus strand of NC_087211.1, from coordinate 66,131,112 downwards.
CGGGCCTTTATGTGCTTCGGGGTAAATAACGGCACATTTTCCGACCATTTTTTTCATTTTCCTGGTTAGACTGTGATCGCCCTCTATTGCATGGCGGGCCTTAAAAGCTTTGCCCCGGTATCCGAAATATGACTTTTTTCAGCCTTTTATATGTATATATAGACATTCTCAACAATAGGACATTTTCTGGCCTTTTTTTATGTCTATACATTTTCAAACATGATGAAGCTGAAATATAATGGGGGGGAGTATTTATTGATATTGTTTTTTAAATAATAAAAAAATACTTGGCCTTATCTGGTATTATATTATATATATATATATATATATATATATATATATATATATATATATATATGTGTGTGTGTGTGTGTGTGTGCGTCGTGTGTGTGTGTGTGTATATACTGTACATAGATGTATATAAATTTTCAACAAAATTACCTTTTCTGCCATATATATATATATATATATATATATATATATATATATATATACTATATATATATATATCATATATATAGTGTATATGTACTATATATAGATGTGTATAGATTTGCAACAATATTACCTTTTCTGCCTTATATATATATATATATATAGTATATATATATATATATATATATATATATATATATGTATATATATATATATATATATATTATATATATATATATATATATATAAATATATATATAAATTGTCAACGCGATGCACTGACTTGTGATGGGACTTTTACTTAAAGTATTTTGTAATAAAAAAGCAAATAACTGAGATGATATATGATGCTTTCATATTTATGTTTTTTTTTATTTTATCTGTTTTAATAGCGATTTTGATACCTTTGGATCTACGTGGCATCGCATGCGTCTGGTTGCTAATGTTCAATGGATTGCTTTATTTTTTCAGTGGTTCTCCCATTTATCGTTATTTCTTTTGTCATAAATTTTTTGTTTTATTTAACATGACAAACATGGCGGTGGGAGCAATCATCCTAACGAAATGTAAATGACAGTGATGTTATGGATAAATAAAAATAATGCAAATTCAATCTCTCTCTCATACAAACACAGAGAGAGAGAGAGAGAGAGAGAGAGAGAGAGAGAGAGAGAGAGAGAGAGAGAGAGAGAGAGAGAAGGGTCAAGCGGTCTGGAATTTAAAATGCTCTTACTGTTTTATTCCAAATTCCCATAACCTTTATTTTTTCGGCATTGGGGATAATGCTCCCTTTGGGTTAGATTACATTTTTTTATCCTTTCCTGTTTCGTAAAATATATATATATTATTTTTAACTTTTGCACTAATTTTATACTTTATTTTCATTCTATTTCCATTTTTATGCAGGTTAGAAGATTAGGGATTTGTGAACCTCTCATTATTTAGGTTTTGTATTGCATTTCGACTTTGAATCGAATCTGTTTGAAAATGAGCATTTATTCAGATAAAAAACTAAAGTATTTACGAATTTATTGTAATTTACGTTCTGCAATAAATTTCCATTTCTATTCGACGATATTTTCTGTCTGACATTTACTTTTCTGAGAGCATTTATACCTATGATAAAACAAAGGACTGACGAATTTATTCTATTTGTATTCGACAATATCTTGAGTTTACTAAGTCCTCAGTAACATAGCATTTATCCAACTGATAATTAACGAATTTAATAATATGTGAGCTATGTATTAATATTAATTTGTATTCAACAATATCCTCCCTTTGACACGTACTTAACTGGGAGCATTTATGCTGACTATAAAAGATAGCAGTGGTGAATGTACTCCATGTTTATTCCACATCTTGAGTTTGACAAGTAATCAGTAGTGGAGCATTTATGCCTACGATAATATAAAGCATTAGCGAATTTAATGACAATTAAGCTCTGCCATAAATGTGCATTCGTATTCGACAATATCGTCCCATTTACTATTACTTAACTTGGAGAATTTATGCTGAAGATAAAACAAAGCAATGACGAATTTATTCTATTTATAATCGATAACGGAGCATAAATGCTTACGATGAAATAAAGAATTAACGAATTTAATGACAATTAAGCTCTGCCATAAATGTTCACTTGTATTCGACAATATCTGCCCTTTGACGAGTACTCAACTGGGAGCATTTATGCTGACGGAAGACGCGGCCAGACTCAAAGGAATCAATTCTCGTTAAGGACACGTTACCGGCACCAACAAAAGACAACGGCGATTTCGTAAAATCAATTTCGGGCGAGGAGAGTTTGAGAGCGGGAGGAGGAGGAGGAGGAGGAGGAGGAGGAGGAGGAGGGGGAGGAGGAGGAGGAGGAGGAGGAGGGGAGGAGTAAAATGGGGAGGACGGGGGAGAAGAAGAAGAAGAAGAAAAAGGAGGAGGAGTAAAATGACGATGATGATGAGGCGGAGGAGGAGGAGGAGAAAGAGGAATAAAATGGGGAGGAGAAGCAGAAGACGGAGAAGAAAGAGAAGGAGATGGAAGAAGAAGAAGAAGGAGGAGGAGGAGGAGGACGAGGGGAAGGATGGAAATGCAGGAGGAAAAGGAGGAGGCTGAAGGGGAGATGAATGATAAGGAAAGAGGATTAAGGGTAGATGGTTGATTGATTTGTATCACATACTGGCGTCGCAGCAACTAGGGGAATTTACGGTATACGTAAGTAAAACCTATATTGGCTGTGGAAAAGGAAGAGCAGACATTGAAAGACTATATATTGTTGTTATTGACTGCTTCATATCGCTTACTGGCGTTGCAACCACGAAGTTCATATGTACTGGAAAGTAAAATTAGTTTTTACTTAAAAAAATGACCAATCCTGAGAAGTACCTCGCATAAAGTACACAATGTCATTTAAACGCTCAGTCATTACAATTTTGTAATGACAAAAAGTTGTCAAATTGAAAATATCACGAAATGGAGGAAGGAAAGAGAGAGAGAGAGAGAGAGAGAGAGAGAGAGAGAGAGAGAGAGAGAGAGAGAGAAGATATAAATCAGGACAACGAAAAGATCGATCAGGAGAACGTCTAAAAAAAGAAGAAATAAAATGGAGCCATATCTTGATCACCTAACAAGGGTCACTCGCGCATCGCATTTTTTTCCTTTTCAAACCCCCCGCCACCCCTTCCTTCCCCTCCTCCCTCCCTCCCCCAACCCAAGGACGCCCTCACTCCGCCGCTGACGAGCCGATGCGGTGGACTCCCTCGGAAGCCAATTACGTCCCGGGGGCGCGTTGACAAAGCAGGCGTAATTGGGAAGAGGAGATGATCCCCCGTAATAGTCCCGTGGGAGCATTACCATGACGCAATCGACGCTGCGTCCGTAATGACTCCCGACACCGGCGTCCTTTTTCAAGGTCCTTCTTCCTGTTGATGGTCGAGCCTTACCGCCCCCTGGGACGCAATCTTGAGTGGAGGAATTTTCCATATTTTTTGGGCGGTGAGGAGTGGTGGGGGGGTGGGCTTAGTTAGGTAGCATCCTGGGAAGGGGAGGGCGGACGAGACAAAGTACCGAGGGAGATATACTACCGCTATAGGATTCAAGGATATGTGGACCTTTCGCTTCCAAATAGACAGGAGAGTGTTAGATAACAGGATGAGGTGATAATACAGTTATGGTTATGATAATCAGAATCATTGATGGTTGGTAGATGTTTATCAATATGGTCATGGTTTTCAAAACCTTAAATGACTTTAATTACTTATATATATATATATATATATATATATATATCTATATATATATATATAATATACATATATATATATTAGTATTAAAAACATAAGCACATGATACATCATGTCTATCTGTTTATATATATATATATATATATATATATATATATATATATATATATAATATATATATATATATATATATGCTTAAAAAATCACAGTAGATGCACGTGTCTTCATAAATAAGCGAATCCCACAGGAAAACGATAGTCAGAAATCCAAGCGCTTTCGTCTTTACTTAGACATGTCAAGAGCTAATGAAGTACAATTGGAGAGAAAGGTCTCAGGTACAAAACAAGATCAAGAATACCAAATGGTTAATTGTCGAAAAGGGTAAAAATTAGAGATAATCCAGATTATCGGATATCACACGGTCACAACTAAACAGATTTGACCCTAACCGAAATTACAAAGTACCTTTACAGTCCAAAACATGTAAAAACTGAATATATTTAATTTTGTTGCTTATATTATCTACAACTTTTTTATAATGAAAGCTTCAAGTTTAAATAAACGAAGACTTAAATTTAGAACATTTCTACTATTTGACTTGATTAAACAAGATTCAATGATATTCCTTTTAACTGTGTCATTACATGGGATTAAGGCTCTTGCTTGACTCCAGTTAACAGGATGGTCTAAAATCTCTCATGTACGAATAATGCATTCGATATTTTGCCCAGTTCTCACAGAATATTGATGCTGTTTGAGACGTTGTGAAAGAGCTTTACCGGTCTGTCCGTAATAGACTTTGTTATCACACTTTTTGCAAGGAATTTCATTATGCACCCTGGAAGATCTTTAGGAGAATTTTTGATTACTAAAATCTTGACATTAATATTACTGAAAAACAGCATTTATGTTAAAAAAGCTTTAAAATCTAGGAATATCTAAAAACCTTTTATCATAGGGTAATTTTAGATTGTTATGCTTACTAAATTCAAGTTTGTCATTAGTTGAATAAAATGTTTTTCTAGCTCTTTTCCATGCCACATCTATAAAGTTCTTGGGTATTTAAGTTTCAATGCAATATCATAAAATAGTTTTAATTCAGCGTCAATAAACTGCGGGCTACAGACACGTAAAGAAAGCCGTAGGAACATCCCAGAAAAAACAGAGATTTAACATTTTGATGGTGATTGGAATGTAATGAACAAAAGAGGCAATGTTAGTTGATTTTCGAAAGACTGAAAAGGTGAAATTTCTATCATTTCTATGGACAGTTACATCAAGAAATTCAAATTACAATTTCTTTCTTCCTCTACAGTAAATTTTATAGAAGGGGCTAAATTATTGAGATTATTAAGGAATTCCTGGAGATTTTCGTGAACTGGCCATATACAGAAGATATCATCCACATATCTAAACCAAATAACTTTTTGGGGCAAATTCTTGGTAAGAGTTTTGTCTCAAAAAATTCCACGTAAATACTGCAAAGGGCAGGAGATAGGGGATTACCCATAGCCATGCCAAACTTTTGTACAAAAATTCCCCATTCAAACAAAATTTACTATCTTTGATACATAACCTTATGAGACTAATGAGGTTTGCTACACTTAAGGGAATGTCATGACGTTCTAATTCCTCCTCAAATTATTCAAGTAAGTCATCTACAGGCAACATCAAAACTAACCATATTAAAATCAAAATTCAAATTTAAACTATTCAATTTGTTTATAAAATCAACATTGTTTTTAACATTCATGTTAGAAATATTTCCTACCAAAGGAGTAAGAATTTTTACAAGCCATTTAGATAAATTATAGGTAACTGAGCCCACTGAACAATAAATCAATAACCCTATCAGACCAATCATTAGTTTAGTGGGCTCAGTCACGTATAATTTATTTAAATTGCTTGTAAAAATTCTTACTCCTTTGGTAGGAAACATTTCTAACACGAATGTTATGAAATTCCTTGCAAAAAGTGTGATAAAGTCTACGGACAGACTGGTAAATCTCTTTCAAAACGCCCCAAACAGCATCAATATTCTGTGAGAACTGGGCAAATATCGAATGCATTATTCGTACATATGAGAGATTTAGACCATCCTATTAACTGGAGTCAAGCAAGAGCCTTAACTTCCATGTAATGACACAGTTAAAAGGAATCATATGAATCTTGTTTAATCAAGTCAAATAATAGAAATGTTCTAAATTTAAGTCTTCGTTTATTTAAACTTGATGCTTTCATTATGAAAAAAGTTGTAGATAAATATAAGCAACAAAATTAATATATCCAGTTTTTACATGTTTTGGACTGTAAAGGTACTTTGTAATTTCGGTTAGGGTCAAATCTGTTTAGGTTTGTGACCGTGTGATATCCGATAATCCTGGATTATCTCTTTTAATTTTTACCCTTTTGACAATTAACCATCTGGTATTCTTGATCTTGTTTTGTACCTGAGACCATTCTCTCCAATTGTACTTCATTAGCTCCTTGACAATGTCCTGAGTAAAGACGAGAGCGCTTGGATTTCTGACTATCGTTTTCCTATGGGATTCCCTTATATATATATATATAATATATATATATATATATATATATATATATATATTACACACATACATACATATATATACATATATATATATATATATATATATATATATATATATATGTGTGTGTGTGTGTGTGCGTGTCTGTGTGTGCGTGTGCGTGCAAGGCCCGTTAATTTTATTTCATATGTGCCATTATAAAGTAAAAAAAAAAGACCACACAGCGGTGAATGTGAACTTTTTTTCCATTTGGTCTAAAATTCATAAGTTAGATTGTTTTCTCGGTCGAGGGCAACAGGAAACTTGCCAAAGTTCATTAGAATTGCTTCAGGCCCTTTCTCCCCCTGCCGGCTCCCACCACCCGCGCCCCCTTTTTTGTAAAACTTAAAATTCTCCTCTGAGAAATTATTCGAGCTATTTTTCATTTTTCATAAGTAAAGACTAACGACATACGCGGAAGGAGCTTTGCCTGGTTTTAAAAATGATCCAGTTACACTTTTTTTTCAAAGTCAAGAAGACAGAACGTTGTACTTAAATCATTGCAAGTAGAAAAACTTGAGAGAGAGAGAGAGAGAGAGAGAGAGAGAGAGAGAGAGAGAGAGAAATGTGTTTCTAACCAACAAATTCAAGACAGACAGAGGAGGGAGGAGTGGAGTATTCCTAGCAAGATGGTGGTGGGAGGGGGGGGGGGCGGGGCGATGGGGGTGTTATGTTGGGTGGGAATGGTTCTGGCAACATGGGGAATGGTCCTAAAAAATAGGGTGGGTTACAGTGGTCCTAGCAAGATGGGGGGAATGGTCTTAGCAAGATGGGATGTGTGGGGAGTGGTCCTAGAAACATTGAGGGAGTGGTCCTTAGCAAGATTCAAGGAGGAGAGATGGCGTGGGGTTCTAGCAAGAAGGGGGAAGGGGGAGAGATGGAGTAAGGGCCTGGCTAGATAAGGGAGGAGGGATGGTCCTAGCAAAGAAGGGGGGTGGAGGGGTGCAAGCTGGTTTCTTTTAAGCATGGACCCTAGCATGATGGGAAGGGGGAGTGGTTCCTATCAAGACCAAAGGGGGTGGAGGTGGTTGCTCCAGCGGGATGGGGAAGGGGGGTCACTAAATCCAAGAATGGAGGGAGGGAGTGAGGGAGGGAGGGCTGTAGTGCCCCTAGCATTTACGACATAAAGGAGACAGAAACATCAACAAAACATCGAAACTGAATCTCCAGCATAAGCGATGCTTCCACTAAGCACAATTTCCAACATGGAAAAGGAGGCGAAATCCTATTTCCTCTCCGAGGACTTTGTTGACGCGCAGCATCCCAAGTGGAAGTGTTTCATCTATCCGTCGTGCTTCGTCATCTCCATTCATCTGTCTCCGAGCGACAGCAGACAGACGGACTGACAGACGATGAGTGATCGCTTATTGCCTTGGGAAAAAAAAAAAATAACAAAAAGGGTGGGAGCGAGGATTTTTTAAGCTTCGCGTATAGATAGAAGTCAATGATGTTGCAATGACGTGGAAAGGAGCTGTTTTGTCCTGACTCGTTTTTCTTTGCTATATATATATATATATATATATATATATATTTATATATATATATAGTATATATATATGTATACATGTGTTTATAAATCATACTGACATGGGTGGCGTGTATATATATATATATATATATATAATATATATATATATATATATATATATATCTATATATATGCAGATGTTAGCATAAGGAAAATTAAAAACTAGGTAAATTTATACCCATTGTTCATTTCCCTGTTGTACAGCTGCACACACGCACACACACACACATATAGTATAATGTAATTTTCAATTGATACTCTAAATTACATGAAAATCAAATAGACTAGCCTCCACATTCTGTAAAAGACAAAGAAAATCTGAAACACAACACTCATCAAATCACATCGAATTACCTTCCAAATGAACAAATACAAACAATGGGAATAATCAAATGAAAGAACGATTACACACACACACACACACACACACAGGACGCGATGGCATGTACCCAGCATGCACAATTGTATCAAATTATACCGTTAACATGAAGCTATGAACGGCTGACAAGGAATCCCCCTCTTAACTAACTCCTTCCCCCCCCCACACCCCCCCCCCCCCCCACGATACAACAACCCACCACCCACCCACTCACTCTCTCTCTCTCTCTAACACACAGACATTCACAAACACTCGAACCAGATGTAGTACGAACGAAGTTGACGTTCGCCACCAACCCGCACCAGGAAACGGGGCATTAAAGATGGCTCTCAACAACCTCACAAGATTCAAATGAATCAGTTTAGTGGTTATTAAGTCCGCCCCCACGGCCTGGCGGGATTGATTTCAGCGGCTGTTGTCGCTGCTACTTCTTAGGCATGCGCGCGCCTTCAGCTGGGACTTGTTCTGGAGCTGAATGACACGGAATTACACTATGATTCCTCGGAATTATTCCACGACACGATAATCCATCAACTGCTCAAGATTATCTTTGCAGTTTATAAGCCAGACTCATTCTACCGCAAAATGCCGCCATATCTCATCAATTATCCAACAATATTCGCGTGGATTTACTTCTTGATTTATTTAATGCCTAAATCTCAAGTAAGTCTTCAATTATCCATCGGCTTTGTCGAGGATTAATCCAAGATTTCCTCTGATGGTAATTAGTGATCCCTGGATCCCTCAACATCCTTTGAGGAAGCCCTAAGGGATATCTTAGAGATTTGTTATTAAGGTGTTAAGAAAGTGAAGATTAATGATGACTTAAATGGACAATGGATAAAAATTAAAGCAATAGAGATGTAGTGTAACTAACTCTGGGTAGTCGCCATTCCTTGTGATGGACTATACCAATGAACATTTCCACAAGGAAAATTTGGCACAGCAATTGAGAATTAGGCAACATTATGACTATCCCAACCGGCTATGTCATCAGCAAATTCCTAAAGGAAAAATGAAACTGAACTATGAGCTATGCTACAGACCTCGTTCAACTTCGAAGAAAGCAAGAAAGGGAAAAAGAAAGATGGATTCTTTGAAACTATCAAGGCCTAACATAAACCTGTATCCAAACGAAAAAATATCAAACACGAGGAAATATTTATTCTGAAATAACCGATGATGTGGTTGATCAGGGAACAGCATCTGAGGCAATTCAGAGCCAACTGCAGCTCATTTCCTTCTTTTATGCCGACTCCAATGGGCTCCTCAAACGCACGATTCTAGTAACGACCGGTAATTTCAGCTATTCAATCAGAGAACGACAAACATCCGCCCCCCCCCACCCCCCCCCCCCCACTCCGCCGAGGATGCTTCTCTTTCCCAGTGTATTCAGACATTGTTAGAAAGTCTCTCTCTCTCTCTCTCTCTCTCTCTCTCTCTATAATATATATATATATACATACATACATACTATATATATATATATATATATATATATATATATATATATACAGTTATTACTCTTTATATGTAAATTATATTTATCACTGCGCATTTGTTAGGACTTCATATGGTTAGTCCTGGAGAACTTGTAACTTTTGCTGCATAAGTCTCTCCGCTAAAGATACTATCCTGTATAAATGAGGCCCTGTTATTAACACACACACACATCCACACACACACACACACTCACACCCACACACACACACCACACACATATATATATATATATATATATATATTCATATATATATATAATCAAATGAAGGGAAAATATTTCAAAGAAAATTGATAAGTAGACCTCAAGATTAGATATGTTTACATAGATAAAGTTTGGGACGTTTATCATATGCATTGGTGAATAAAAGTTTAAAGGCTTGCGTCTGTGTGTGTGTGTGTGTGTGTGTGTGTGTGAGAGAGAGAGAGAGAGAGAGAGAGAGAGAGAGAGAGCCGAGGCAAACATTTTATGCAACGTGTGCATCGTTTCTCTTTGTTAAAGATTACTATCAGAACACATGTCATGTGAGAGGAAAGATATCATACGGCCTCTATAGAGAAAGGACACAAATGGCCATAAATTGCTAACCTCGGGTATCAGATGACTTGCCAAGATTACATTCTATTCTCTTCAGTTCCTCTTGTTCTCTTTTCCATTCATACTCCCAAGTGCTGTCAATATCTTGCTTAAGCAGGCAACTGTCTCATGGATAAAAGGATGAGAAGAAATGTAAATAAATAACATATGTTGATTTTATGGTGTTCCTGTTTATCTTAATTTTCTAAACATAAAGGAACATGCATCATAGTTATTCCATAGAAAAATTCGGACTAAGTAGCCTTATCAGAATCAATATTCTCCCCTTCAAAATCCAAAAAGCTCCCTTCAAAATCCAATATCCTCCCTTCAAAATCTAATATTATTCCTACAAAATCTATCATGCTCCTTTCAAAATCTAATATCACACTTCAAAATCCAATATACTCCCTTCACAATCTAATATCCTCTTTTCAAAATCAAAGGTTCTCCCTTATAATCCTTAATAAATTGTTCCTAATAAAAGTCTTAATGATTTTCCTCTTCAAAATTCTAAATATTCGCCCTTCAAAATCTAATATTATCCCTACAAAACATAATATTCTCCCTTCAAAATCTAATATTCTCCCTTATAAACCTAATATTGTTCCTACAAAGTCTAATATTCTCTCTTCAAAATCTAATATTCGCCCTTCAAAATCTAATATTATCCCTACAAAACATAATATTCTCCCTTCAAAATCTAATTTTCTCCTTTCAAACTCCAACACTCTCCCTTCAAAATCCAATATCCTCCCTTCAAAATCTAATATTATCCTACGGAAATCTTAATTAATCGTCCCTTCAACTAACTCTAATATCTTCCCTTTCAAGAATCTTAATATTATTCCGTACCAAAAATCTTAATATCTTCCTTTCAAAATTCTAAATATTATTCCTACAAAATCTAATTAAATCTCCCTTCAAAATCTAAGATTATTCCCTTACCAAAAATCTAATAAATTCTCCTTTCAAAAATCCCTAATATCTTCCCTTCAAAATCTAATATTATTCCTACAAAATCTAATATCTTCCCTTCAAAAATACTAATATTCCTCAAAATCTAATCTCCTAACTCGTAATATCTCCCTTCAAAATCCAATCTCCCTAAAATCTAATATCCCCCTCTAAAACGAATATAAATTCCCTTCAAAATAAATAATCTTCCTTAAAATCTAATATTACCCACAAATCTTAAAACAATAATCCTTCAAAATCTAATATCCCTTCCCTCAAAATCTAATATTTATTCCTAAAAATAATTTAATCTCCCTTTCAAAATCCAATATCCTCCCTTCAAAATCTAATATTCTCCCTTCAAAATCTAATATTATTCCTACAAAACATAATATTTTCCTTTCAAAATCTAATATTATTCCTAAAAATCTAATAATCTCCTGTCAAAATCCAATATTCTCCCTTCAACTAATAATTCTTCCTAAAATCTAATAATTGTTCCTACAAAACAAATAATATCCTAAAAATCAAAATTCCTAAAAACTAATTAATCCTTATAATAAATCCTTCTCCAATAATCCTCCCTCCATCAAAATAATATCCTCCCTTCAAAATCTAATATTATTCCTAAAAATCTAATAATCTCCCTTCAAAATCCAATATCCTCCCTTCAAAATCTAATATTCTCCCTTCAAAACTAATCCCTTAATTCCTACAAAACATAATCCTCAAAAAGTCTAATATTACCTAAAAATCTAATAATGCTCCCTTCAAAATCCAATATTCTTCCCTTCAAAATCTAATATTATTCCTAAAAATCTAATAATCCTGTTCAAAATCCAATATTCTTCCCTTCAAAATCTAATAATCTCCCTGTCAAAATCCAATATCCTCCCTTCAAAATCTAAAATTATTCCTACAAAATCTAATAATCTCCCTTCAAAATCCAATATTCTCCCTTCAAAATCTAATATTATTCCTACAACATCTAATAATCTCCCTTCAAAATCCAATATCCTCCCTTCAAAATCTAATATTATTCCTACAAAATCTAATAATCTCCCTTCAAAATCCAATACCTTCCCCTCAAAATCTAATATTATTACTACAAAATCTAATAATCTCCCTTCAAAATCCCAATATCCTCCCTCAAAATCTAATATTTATTCCTACAAAATCTAATATCTCCCTCAAAAATCCAATATCTTCCCATCAAAATCTAATATTATTCCTACAAAACCTATTATTCTGCCTTCAAACCCCAATTTTCTCCCTTCAAAATCCAATATTCTCTCTTAGTCTCTCTTCGCAACAACTTAAGCAATATAACTTGAAGAATAAATGAAAGGTTTCCATTGGAGACAAATACCCCAACCACGCATCCCCCTTTCCCCTCTCTCCCCCCCCCCCCCACAACTTAAATAGAACCAACCCGGGCGAAAAGTAAACAACAAACGAGAAAATTATAGCGAAAAAAAACATTAAAAATAATGATAAACCCAAACAGATAAATTCACAAACAAACAAACAGCGTCGTCCTTTTACTGAAGGGGACAGGCACAAACTGAACACATACCAAGGCAGTCTGTAGATAGAAGGAGAAAGATCCATCCAATTGGGCATCAAGTTAGAGGAATTGGTTGGCCATAGAGTGGATTAGCCCGGGCTAAGTGGCCTTACTTCAGGAAGTTTGGGCGTATTATTGGTGCTAGGGAACTCTGGAAGTACGCCTCGATGTTGGAGAGAGAGGAAGAGCATGACGGCAGACGGAGAGAGAGAGAGAGAGAGAGAGGAGGCATGAATCTAAAACATTCAATATTGGTTTGGTTAGAGAGAGGCGAGAGATGAGACGGCAGAGAAGGAGAGAGATAGGAGGCTGATTCTAAAACATCAATATGTGGTTAGAGAGAGAAAGGAGAGAGAGGCTGATTCTAAACCATCAATATGTGGTTCGAGAGATAGCGAGAAGAGATGAGAGAGCGACGAGGGGCTTGATTCTTAAACCATCAATATTTGGTTAGAGAGAGAGGAGAGAGCAGATGAGGCTGATTCTAAACACCTCAATATGTAGGGAGTTAGAGGAAGAGAGAGAGAGAGAGGGCTGGATTCTAAACATCAATATGTTGGTTAGAGAGAGAGAAGAGACGAGACGAAGAGTAGGAGAGAGAGAAGAATAGAGGAGGCTGATTCTAAAACATCCAACTAATGTGGTTAAGAGAGAGAAGCGAGAGAAGATGAGAAGAGACGAAGAGAGAGGAGAGAGAAGAGAGAGAAGTTGAATCTGACACATCAACACGTGGTTAATACGGTAAAATGACGCATAAGGAATAAGGACCTTTGGAGAGAGAGAGAGATCAAAGAGAGAGACGAGAGAAGAGAGAGAGAGGAGAGTTATTCTAAAATTATAAAATGTCAACAGCGTGGGCTTAATATGCTGTCAGGGAACTTTTGGGAAGTACGCTCGATGAGAGAGAGAGAGAGAGAGAGAGAGAGAGAGAGACGAGAAGAAGTTGGAATCTGACACATCAACACTGGTTTATACGGTAAAATACAGCATCTAAGGGACCTTTGGAAGAGAGAGAGAGAGAGAGATGAGAGAGCAGAGTAAGGAGAGAGAGAGAGAGAGAGAGTTTATTCTAAAATTCTAAAATGTCAACACGTGGCTAATATGCTGTCTGGGAACTTGGGAAGTACGCTCGATGAGAGAGAGAGAGAGAGAGAGAGAGAGAGAGAAGGATTAATCCTAAAATATCAACACGTGCTTCTTGCGCTTCTGGGAACATTTGAAATACACTCAATGTGAGGAGAGAGAGAGAGAGAGAGAGAGAGAGAGAGAGTAAATTCCAAAATATCAACACGTGGTTAATACGCTCCACACAAGACACACACACACACATACGTTCGCGGGCAGACGAAAAAAAAACAATATCACGCATAGCGACAGAGAAAGGGGTGACCAAACCCGCTCTCTCGTAAATCCAGGTGATGACGTTAAGGAGAGAGAGAGAGAGAGAGAGAGAGAGAGAGAGAGAGAGAGAGATAGAGAGAGAGGACTTAGTTGGTCAAAGGGTCGGACAAAACTGTTTTGAAAACTCTGTGGGTGTTGGGGGGTGGGAGGGGGGGGGGAGATCTCCTCTTCAGCGGACGATCTCAGAGAGTTTACGACGGTCGATGGTGGTTTCCAACGCCATAAACTTTAGCGGAATGGATGGAAGAAAGGTCAGCCGGAATGGCCGGATAACAGGTTTCATAAATTCCCAGATAAAGGTCGGTTTTCCCCGCCCCGCCTCCCACCCACAAAATGGAATGGATTTGAGGCGTACCTCAGACGAGACGGGGCTTGGACGGGAATGGAAGTTTGAAAGGTAATCAATTCTGAGATTGCCTCTCTCTGTCTCTCTCTCATATATATATATATACATATATATTATATATATATATATATTTAATATATATAGTATATATATATATATATATATATATAAAGGTATAAGCCACGAAGGATAAATAAAACAACGGAGTTTCCGCACCGTTGTTTATTTTCCCTCGTGGCTTATACCTTTATCTATGGATTCATCACGTTCCAAACTTTCGTGATTCAGTTATACCTAATAATCTAGTATATAATAAGAGTATAATATATATATACATATATGATATATATTATATTATATATATATTATATATATATATAATATATATATGTATTTATATATATATACGTATATATATATAATATATATATATCAATATTACAGATATATATTATATATATTATATATAATACTATTTTATGTGCTTATAATATTATAGTATATATATATACATTATTATATCGAATTAAAAGGAGCCCATTAAAAACACCAAATACAGAGGAGAGAAATTACTTATATTTCAGAGACTGCTGTCTCCATCTTCAGGTAGTATGAATGAGGAAAAGTTTAAAGTACAGAAAAAGTGCGTATTTATACCAAGAGGTCCATATATATATATATATATATATATATATATATATATATATATATATATATGTATATATATATATATATATATATATAAATATATATCTGTATATATAATATATATACAGATATATATATATATCTGTATATACTATTATACGTATATACATATATATATATATCTGTATATATAATATATATACAGATATATATATATATATATATATATATATATATATATATATATATATATATATATATATATATCCTATATATATATATATATAGATATATATATATATATATATATATATATATATATATATATATGTGTGATGTATGTACATGTGTGTGTTTGTACAGCTTCATACAACTATACAGAAGGCTAATCATCATCGCACACACGCACAACACAGACATAAACACACTGCGCCACTTACCTGTCTGCCTCGTACGCACTTTCCTGCTTTCGCGCAACCTATCCCTCCCTCCCGCCGTAAGCGGTAGAAATGACTGAGAAAACTCAGCAATTGGGAGCAACAGTCAGACTTAATATTTTATAAAATTACTCTTCATGTATAATTTCATTTATCTTTTATGGACAAAAAAAAATGAGGCACTGGATATCTTCCTTCTCATTAAATGTTACTCTGTAGTGCAAGAACAATAGGCTTATATTTCATGTCAGGTAACAATACAAAACTGGAAGTACCTGTATTGTGGTCAATGACTCTTTAACCAAGAATATAGATTCTCAGAACTGCCACGTAGGGGATTTGAGACTGTATGTTCATCAGCATCGTCTGCACACTGGATTATATTTCATGTCAGGTAACAATACAAAACTGGAAGTACCTGTATTGTGGTCCAATGACTCTTTAACCAAGAATATAGATTATTCAGAACTCTGCTCACGTAGGGATTTGGACTGTATGATTCATCAGATCTTCTGCACTGGATTAATAATAATTGCGATATTTGGAGATATTCTCTGTTTCGGTCTGTCCTGAACTACATCTAAAATATTTATGGTATTTAGTTTTTCTACTGAATTACGGTTTTTCATTGTCAGTCTCTCTCTCTTCTCTCTCTCTCTCTCTCTCTCTCTCTCTCTCCGTTGAATAACGTGTACAATCTTGATAACATTTTCTTTTTCTTAAAGATACCTATAAGTTTTTCTAAAAGCCTAAAACTACAAATATAATTTCCTCCAATACAACTTACCTTACAGCCCTTACATCTTGTTCGGGTTGCCCCAGGTCCCTCAGTGTGAGGCACCTCTAATGTCTACCAGAGAGTTGCTAGTGCATCTTCCGGTATATTTTGCATCTTCCAATCTTGGATGGTCTGGGATGCAGCTTAGATATTTGTCGAGCTTATTCTTAAACACATCTACGCTCACTCCTGATATATTCCTCAGATGAGCTGGCAACGCATTGAATAGACTCGGCATTGTCGATGCTGGTGTGTAGTGGATTAATGACCTGTATGCTTTCCTTATTTTTCCTGGTATAGTTTTGGGCACTATTAATCTACCTCTGCTTGCTCTTTCTGATATTTTTAGCTCCATGATGTTTTCGGCAATTCCCTTTATCTGTTTCCATGCCTGAATTATCATGTAGCATTCTCTTCTCCTTTCTAGACTATATCATTTTAAGGATTGTAGTCTTTCCCAGTAGTCAAGATCCTTAACTTCTTCTATGATAGCTATAAAGGACCTTTGTACACTCTCTATTTGTGCAATATCCTTTTGATAGTGTGGGTACCAAATCATATTGCAATATTCAAGTGGACTACGAACATATGTTTTATAAAGCATAATCATGTGTTCAGCTTTTTTTTTTTTTGAAGTGTCGTAACAACATTCACTTTTTGCTTCAATTTCGCCATAGAATTGCTATTTGATCATTGCGTAACATGTTCCTATTCATCATTACACCAAGGTCTTTAACTGCTTCCTTATTTGTGATTGTCTCATTATTAGGTGCCCGATATGCATATAGCTTTCCTTCTCTGTCTCCATAATTTATTGATTCAAATTTATCAGAGTTAAATACCATCCTATTTACCTCTGCCCAATCATATACTTTGCTAAAGTCTCTTTGTAGCGCGTTCCTATCTTCATCACAATTAATTACTCTACTTATTCTTGTGTCATCGGCGAAACTACTCACTACCGAGTCCTTAACATTACTGTCTATGTCTGCAATCATAATAACAAACAGTAATGCAGTTAACACCGTACCTTGTGGCACACCGGATATTACCTTAGCTTCATCTGATTTCTCATCGTTTGCAATAACTATGTGTTTTCTGTTGTGTAAAAATTCTTTTAATCATCTTCCTACTTTGTCCACTATATTATGTTTTCTAATTTTCTTCGCTAATATATTATGATCTACCTTGTTAAAAGCTTTTACAAAATCTAGATAAACCACATTTGTTTCATTTCCGTTTTTCATATTTTTTTATATGTTTCTCACGTGGACTAACAGTTGGTTTGATGTACTTTTTTCCGGCCGGGTACAAAACCATGTTGTCCTACATTAAACAAATTATTTTTTATTAATGTTTCATAATATTTTTCTTCATTACCCTTCCATACACTTTCATAATATGTGATGTTAGATCACAGGCACTATAATTACTTGCCTCTAGTCTTGATCCACTTTTGAAAGTAGGGTAATATGCTAATTTGTGCTCATCATAAATCTTGCCTGTATCTACACTTTGTCTTAATAATATTGCAAGTGGCTTTGCGATAGAATGAACTACTTTCTTTAACAAAATAGCAGGGACACCATCAGGCCCAGCTGCAGCTCCATTTTTAATTTCATTAATAGCCTGCACAATATCAGCTTCATTAATATCTATGTCTGATAAATATTCACTATTTTCATCCCTTATTTTTGTATCATTATCTTCATTATCAATTCTAGGGGTGAATTCTCTCTTATTGTTCTGCCAATATGTTGTATATTTCCTTTTTTTCATTCGTTAATCTCCCTTCAGTTCTTAGAGGGCATATTTCTATTCTTCTTTTATTCATCTTTTTCGCATAAGAGTACAATGGTTTAGGGTTTTGGTTGATATTTACTAGGGTTTTTTCTTCCAAGTCCCGCTTTTCCTTTTCTTTTGATTGAATAATCTTTTGTTCTGCATTTTCTATCTTACTTTTTAGTTCGATCACTTTCCACGCATTTTTTTTCTTTTACAAGACCTTTTTTCCACTTTCTGATTTTCTGGAACAAGGAGAGGAAGGTTTGTTTAAGAAAAAAACAGTCTATTTTCTCTCTTGAAACAATATTCCATCTTTCCAAATGATTTTCTTTTGTTTTCCACCTTCCGCTTGCTAGCGCTCCAAGTCTGGAAATGAAGTTGGTCAAGAAGTTTCCGATGAACTTCCCAAAGTACTCGCGGACAACGGGTTTCTAATGTACTACAAGAACTTTCTACTTATTTTGGAAATGGCGGACAAGTTCTATTCACCCATCTGTCTGTATTCAGCTTTGTTGGACGTTCTCCTATAACCCATCTTGCGGAGCCCAGAATTCAAATGTTTTTGAGATGTGTAATTTTTCAAGGATTACAACGCAATGTTATAATGGAGTTCAGTCTTTGGAAACGAATATCTGGGAGCTTGTGGCTGCAGTTTCGAAGTCATTGAACACATTCATACGGATTCCCGCTTTTTAAGCGAGGCATTCTCTCCTGTAATTCGCGAAGTGCAGGGTTATTTGAACGCCAGGAAGTTAAAAAAAACATTCATTCTGGAGAGAAACATTACGGATATATAAACTAATAACGCTGAACAATCAACTCGACTGGTACTCAAATGCACCATAATCGAAATTTTATATTCTTCAGTAACTGAATCTGCAGGGGCAGGGTATATAAAGAATGGCCTCCGAAGGGAAGTTATAAATTCAAACAGCCCACTCGAGGACAATAAACCTTCCATCTATATAATATGGGTCTCCATAAAACCTGAGTCCGAATTCCCCAGGGTCC
This sequence comes from Macrobrachium nipponense, assembly GCF_015104395.2. Taxonomy (NCBI): domain Eukaryota; kingdom Metazoa; phylum Arthropoda; class Malacostraca; order Decapoda; family Palaemonidae; genus Macrobrachium; species Macrobrachium nipponense. Next base: position 66,111,942 of record NC_087211.1, on the reverse strand, counting down.
TGTGCAGTGACCCTCTTCATTTATTGCAAAGAGAGGAAAGGTTTTGGATTGCAATATGGTGGTTAGGAGGCTACTGCAGGGGCTGCTTTTGAAATAAATGCAACAATATTTGTAGCCCTGTGTTAGGTCTCACCACTGAATACCAAGTTCCTGGGCATTGTTATCCCCCTTTCTTTAATTCCCTTCAGAGCTTTTGAAGTTGCTTCAGTCTGTTCTTGAGTTATTGCATTCACCTGCAACATGCGGGTCTTCATCTAGTGGTGCAGCTGGTCCGAAAGGTGAATAGGATGTTAATATTTTAACCCTGAATTGCCAGCGGAACTAAAAACAACTCTGCAATAGTATATGTAACTTCGAAATTCATCTTCTAGCTTTTCTCCTGAGATGAAATGTTGACCCAACCACAAATTACCAGCGAAGCTCAGTACAAACTGCCATAGTTTAAGTGACTTCAAATGAAGCTTCTTTCATGTCTTGTTTCTCAGGTAATGTGGAGTTCCATAATACATTTTTACCAAGTTTCTCATTCAGTGTGATAATTATATTGTCTATAAAGTTTGACGAAGTCCACAAAGAGCCGACCAACACCGTGAACAACCAAACGACGAAAGTACTGTAACCATTATGGAAAACAGGTGTTGTTACTAGATGCGGCTGCTTCTACCTCCTACGTCCTTTTTAAACTCCTCCTTCCTCTTCGTTTTTTCTTTGTCTCCTTCTTCTTCCTGGTTGCCATTTGTCTCTTATCCACGTCGTTAAATCTGATTCGTATCGCCTTTGTTCGACAATCTTCCTTTTCCTTTGTCATTTCATTCTCTCCTCCTTCTTTTGCTCATGCTCCATTTCCCTCTTATTCTACTTCTTCTTCTTCTTCTTCTTCTTCTTCTTCTTCTTCTTCGTGGAGGGAAGCCATAAAGTGGAAGAACACTTGCACCGAGTGATTAAATGCAACGAAATGGCGAAAGTTGGGAGCCAATGGAATGCATTTCGGAATCTCTCTTTCAGTCGATTAGCTGCGAAACGCACTACTTCGAGACGGTCGTGCATTGCCAAATAACATTGCTTCATTGAGAGACTCATTGTAATTCGGCAATTCATTTATATTTTGAGCTATTCATTTATTGATTCATCTTGTTTTTTTTTCCTAATAACTTATTTCTTTTTTTCACTTTTCCTATAATCTTCTTGTGCCCCTTTCAATTGAACACCATATTTTTTGGAAGCTTAAATTTCAAGTCAGTGACCCCTGTAGGCTTGTTCCATACGAATAGGGCTATGTTTATCTCCCGAATAATAATAATAATAATAATAATAATAATAATAATAATAATAATAATAATAATATAATAATAATAATAATAATAATAATAATAATAATAATAATAATAAGGAAGACTGTTACTGTTGACGCTGATGATGCTGATGATAAGTATGATGATGACTTTGATGAAGCATATATAGGAAATATCTAATTTAATATCTATTTATTTCCTTATTTGTATTTTTGTCTGACTTTACAAGACACGCTTTACTTATGCTAGACAAGTATATAAATAGCGAGTGCAAGCTAACGTATTTTAATCAACTTATGAATAAAAGTGATAAAAAAAATGATTCGTTAAGGCGCTTTTTTTATATATATATCGTCTCCGTCTTACAATGTTTCCCTAATTACTGGGAAATTATCGCAAATAAAGAAATACATAAATAAACCGATAAAAAATGTATAAGTGCGTAAGACAGAAACAAATGAATAGAAAATTGATGAAAAATTATTAAATAATACATAAATAAATACAAACATACTATCATAGGTATGTATGTATGTATGTATGTAGTATGTGTATGTATGTATGTATGAGTCGCTAAACCCGACTTACCCTGTATAACCCGACAGTGAAATTGCTAAACATTCTTTCTAAAGAGATATCTGAAGATACGAGAGAAAATAAATTACGAGATAAAAAGAGAGAGAGAAAAAAATACGAGATAATAAGAGAAAGACAGAGATTTAAAAGCTTTTTAGTAGAAGGATGGACAAAGGAAAAGAAGTATTTAATTAAGTTCATCAGCTATGCGTGGAATCAGCTGTTCCTTTTACCCGCTTCATTGCACTTCAAAGAAAACTTTGGAACGCAAGGAAAAAGGGATATAAAAACCATATGAAAATAGGAAAATGTTGGGCTGCTATAAACAAAGGATATAAAAACGAAACTGTACAAAAACAGAAAATAGTTGGTCTATTATAAAGCCACATCTTTGATTACATTTGAGAAAAAAAAAAAAAAAAAAAAAATACAACAATTGACATCTGGTAGAGCTAACCCAACCAAAGATGAAAAAGAAAAGAAAAAAGGAATTAAAAATACAACAATTGACGTCTGGTGGGTCTAACCCGACCAAAAATGAAAAAAAAAACAGAGAAGAAAGAAATATAAGCAAGGAAAATATTGTTGGATTAGGCCATTAAAAGTAATGAAATCGAAGATGGAGATATGAAAGTCCAAAATCTTGGAGGGATTAAAACTAGCACGATAATCTACTATTTTTGATATATTATATATATATCTATATATATGCCATATATATATATATATAATAAATATATATATATATTATATTATATTAATTATATATATAGATATATATATATATAAACAAGACCTGGGTACTATACGCTTACATGCACAGACAGACACACACACACATATATATAAAATATATGTATATATATATATATACGTACATATATATTTATATTATATATATATATATACATATATGCTTAAAAATCACAGTAGAAAATACGTGAATTCATGATATAAGCGAATACCACAGTAATTTCTGCTTATTATTTTTCCTGTGGTTATGTATATAAGTATATATGTGTATGTATATATATATATATATATATATATATATATATATATATATATATATATATATATATGTGTGTGTGTGTGTGTGTGTGTGTGTCTGTGTGTGTGTGTGTCGTACGTGCGTGTGCATGCATGCATAATAAACTAACACCTGTGAAGTATGAAAATAAAAATAGCCAAACCAGCACCGCTAGGAGACATCCACTTATATCAAATATCCTGTCGGGTCCAGAACTGAAAACAAACAAATAAACACATCACCCCACGCACTAAAACATAAAGAAATGAATAAATAAAACTCAGTGGGACTTAAATAACGCGGATAAAAATGGACTGATGTTAGGAATCACTGACATATTCACGAAAAGGGGATGAACATTTTAGCAAAATGTAAAATTTCGGAGCCGTGTCTTCTCTCTCGTGACTGACAAATGTCAGATAGGCTTTGTTCAGCTCATGGGCCATGGCGCAGCAATGCGATGGCCCAAGTCTCTCTCTCTCTCTCTCTCTCTCTCTCTCTCTCCTCTCTCTCCGTCATGTTCCCCAACGTCGGTATCTTTCTCTCCCTCGCTCTTCTTCCTAACAAAGAGATACTACTTCCATCCCTTGTAATAGACGAATTCCTACACTGAATTATAGATTCATATTTATAACTGGCGTTTCAGATAGCACCATGAAAATAGATAGTCTTAGAAGGAGTATGAAACAAGATGGAAAAGTTTAATGTATATTTACCTCCCCCAAAAATTGTAGCGTCATAAAAATATGAGTCTTGAGAACGTGTGAAACAAAATCAGAAGAGTTTGATGTATATTTGACCACAGAAAACCCCTATCTTCAACGTAACTTATTGAAGTACCAATGAAGGTGAATACAACTGTCAAATACAAATGTCAAATGACAACAAATTCCCACAGAACAGTAAGAGAGGCGAAGCAGACTTCATCAGCCCCAGAAACGAAAGCAATGAGCATCAGCCACACAGAGAGTTCGAAACGTTAAAGAAAACAAGAATTACGGGACTAAGCCAACCACTTCCTGCGTCAGAACGATGGCTTGAGAAGGATTTACCCCTGTCCTGAGTGAATTAGCCCAGGACGTCCCCCTCCTCTTCCTGTCTCTCACGCAGGGGAAGATATCTCTCCCCGACTCTATTATCGACTGCTCATTAGAGTGTCTCGGGGGGTAGACGCAGACAATTCGACTTGGAGGGCTCCGCTTTAACGACACTCATAGATGTAACTGGGTTATGTTGTCGAATTTGCTATGAACTGAATTTCTAGAAGAGAATATAGAATTTTAGGCCATAGGCCAAGCGCTGGGACCTGTGAGGTCATCCAGCGCTGAAACTGAAACTGACAGTAAAATGGTTTGAAAGTTGTAACAGGAGGAAAGCTTCGCAGTTTCACTATGAATCAATTGTTTGGAGAGGGTGGAAAGTTAGAAGAATGACAGAGATTATGAACGGAGGGTCAGTAATAGGGAAGGGGTTGCAGCTAGGGGCCGAAGGGACGCTGCAAAGAACCTTAAACAATGCCTACAGTGCACCGCATGAGGTGCGTTGACGGGGGTACCCCCTACGGTGAAGAAGCATGAAGCACCAAGGAGGAAGCATGGAGCACCAATTAATATTCTTTACCACTTTCCTTATAAAGCAAGTAACTGGCAAATTGACGAACCCAACTACGCGTCTTCGAAGAGATGACATTCCTTCCTGTGGATTATCAGTAACTGGAATTTATAGTTTTTTTTTTATACTTCGCTCGTTCAGATTATAAAGAGTCATCGGGAAAAATATTCTTAAGGCCTAAGAATTGATAAATAATGTCATTCTGATTTTACCTTTGAATGACGAATGCCATTTTAAAGGGACATCCATCACTGGTCATTAGCTGTCTAGACAGACACTTAATGGCTTGTAATACAATAAACAAATGACAAAAAAAACTAAATACTAATGGACTTAAGGCATTAAGGAAACAACATAATTACCTGCAATTATCTGAAACTTTCGCGCACAATATGACTGACCCGAACTGAAAAACAAATCACTCTCCAGCCGATCCGATCAAAAAGTTTGTCCATGAAATAATTCTAATAACCTGTAATAACTGGGTCGAAATAAATCATTCTGAATGAGAGCAATTAACGTCGGCTTCCTCCTCGACAAAAACGGCTTTCATTCGAAAGGGCAATTAGAGCGATTCCTGTAACTGTCTGGTCTCGATTAAACGAAAGAAATGTGAACTGGAAAAGTTTTAAAATGTGACCTGGAAACATTTTTAAATGTGAACTGGAAACAATTTTAAATGTGAACTGGAAACGTTATAAATGTGAAATGGAAACGTTTTGAGATGTGGACTGGAAACCTTTTTAAATGTGATATGGAAACTTTTTAAAATGTGAACTGGAAAGGGTTTCAAATGTAAGCTGGAAACGTTTTTAAGTGTATACTGGAAACTTTTTAAAATGTGAACTGGAAAAGTTATAAATGTGAACTGGAAAAGTTTTTAAATGTAAACTGGAAACGTTTTTAAAATGTAAACTGGAAATGTTTTTAAAATATGAACTGGAAACGGTTTTAAATGTGAACTGGAAACCCTTCTTAAATTTGAATTAGAAGCGTTTCTCAATGTGAACTGATAAACGTTTTCAAATGTGAACTGAAAACATTTTTAAATCTGGACTGGAAAAGTTTTTAAACGTGAACTGGAAACATAATTTAATGTGATCTGGAAACGTTATTAAATGTAAACTGGAAACGTTATAAATGTGAACTGGAAACGGTTTTAAATGTGAACAGGAAACGTTTCTATATGTGAGCTGGTAAACGTTTCCAAATGTGAACTGAAACCTTCTTAAATGTAAACTGGAAACGTTTTTGAATGTGATCTGGAAACGTTTTCGAATGTAAACTGGAAAAGTTTTAGTACTGAACTGGAAACGTTTTTAATTGGACGGACGGAAGGAAAGTCCCCTTAGCTCTCGTGAGCCGTTTAATTACGGATTGAAGCCCTTTAGGAGAAGTTAGACGTTCCTCGGAAGGACGAAGAATAATTAATCGTTTAAGCGAAGTTAGTCAGAGAAGAATAAGGGGAGAGTCAGGTTGGCGAGAAGTTGCACAAAGATATACGTGAAGTTAGCAACAATTGCTTAAGAAATGTGAAGATATTTAGGGAATTAAAGAAAAGTTGACAATTAAATGACTATTTATTTATTTATTTATTTATTTATTCATTTATTTATTTGGAAAGAGAGAGAGAGAGAGAGAGAGAGAGAGAGAGAGAGAGAGAGAGAGAGAGGAGAGAGAGAGAGAGAGGTTGCACAGAGCACAAACTGCAGTATCTTAGGATGTGTCCATATTACATTTAAACCTGTCATCAACATATGTTGGAAACTTATCACCTACACATCAGTAACAGACTGGATACAAGTCAACGACTTATTAGTAGTCATAACAAGTATTCCATACGACTATCCAGCATTTACCAAGGATTGTTAACTACTTAATGTCGTAGACACGTTTCCAACTTGTTCGTGATGTGTATGTGAAAAGTTCCCAACGTGTTTTTACGATAATTTCTAAGTTTGTGATGTTTTACCATAGCGTGTACTCCGCCTAAGTGACAAGTAAAAAGGAAACTGGGGATTTTGTGGTAGAATATTTAAGAACACAAACAATAACTTCATACAATAGAAACATCTGCAGGAAGTTGCCCAGAGATAAATGGGAGAAGAAGTTTCTGCCTGCGAGAAGTTTCAGTTTCAGAAGACATGCAAGGCGAAGCTTAAGAGAGAGAGAGAGAGAGAGAGAGAGAGAGAGAGAGAGAGAGAGAGAGAGAGAGAGAGAACTTTCCAGACAGAAGTTATAATAAGCACAGGATTTCTGAGATAAATCCGAGGAAAGGGAATATGACTGATGGTGTGGAATAGCAGTTGCAAAGTGAAACAAACATAGTTTATAGAGAGGAAATTAAAAAAGATTCTTTCGCGAAATTGCGGATTTATTACAGAAGAGTATGGAAGAAGAAGTTATACCTTGTGAAACTCACTTGACTCTTCAAGTAGGAGAATAAGGAACTCAAACAATAAATAATACTGAAGGAAGGACATATATAGAAACAAGAAATGACGCAATGAAAGAAGAGACGAAGAAACAAACGAATGGAGGTTGGAAGCAGAAGTGTAAAGAGGGGAATGTATCGAATGGTTTTGAGAAGATAAAGAGACAAAAAACTGGTCGAGATAAAAAAAAAAAAGTAGACTAACATAATATTTGGCAAAAAAATAAGAAAGGGGAGGAGAAAGGACAGAGATAAGGTCTGAAAAGATTAACAACACATTAATGCTGAGGCATGGTACTCTTAAAGAAGTTATCGGGAGAGGCCAAGTCTGGTAACCCGATAAAGCACTGGTTAAGGTACCAAGACTTCATGAAGTAAACAGGAGGTAAAGTAAACTGTACGATTATAAGAAAAGGACTCAAAATAATGGGAATAGGTATACATTAAAATCTCATAAGGAAGATTAAAAGCCCCATTGGGGAAAAAATAAAGAAAAACTAGAAAATTAATAAGCATAAATATTATATATAGATGCTCACGAACTTTCTGCTATCAAGAAATGAAGTTATGAAAGGACAACCTAAAAAATAAATAAATAAATGAATAAATAAATAATTAAATAAATAAAAAATAACATAAAGAAATGAGTAAATAAATGAATAAATAAAAGCACTGTTTGAGATTTGGCGAATGGAATAAAGAAAATGAAGTCATAAGATATAGAATAATTTTGCGCAATACAGAGGTGTTACCGTGTTCGGAACAATGAAAAAACTAGTACCATGTTTTTTCTAGTAGTAAGCATAACTCCAACACCCTGCTCCCTCACCACCGGGGCCCCTAACCCCACCCCACCAAAAAAAAAAAAAAAAAAAAAAAAAAAACCTTGGCAAGCCTTATCAGGTTGTCACGCTGAAACGAGCATTTTTTTTTTTTTAATCTGCTAATGCCATGGTGCTGTTGTGTCTGGAATCGATAAGCTGTAGGTCATGAGAGAAGAAAGAGTTAATGTCAGTTAGGTTAAGGTTATGTAATTTAGTGAGGAACATTTATGATGTTTTAGTCTGTTTTTGAAGTTTTCAGTACTTCTGTTTAATAACAATGTGCATCCACAGTGTTATTTCCTGCATGTGTCATATGCTCCACATTTATAATTGGCGCCGTTCAACATGGAACCAACCTCTTTTACCAGTATCCTAAGCTCGATACGAGCTTCTGGGGCGGTGCGTAACGTCCATAGCGTCAGGACTTTCCGTCCCGACCCACTATTTTAAAACCGAAATTTTGATGGTATGGGTGCACTATACTCTGTTTTTTTCCATCTGTCCATCCGCCTGTGGTGTTTTTGTATGGTAACACTGCGTCCCGGGCTTTAAATAGTTACGGTATGTGTAAGTTTTAGGTAAATAAAAGGATATCTGGGTGTACATTTGCAACTGAAAAGTGTTTTAATAATTTACTGTATGCGAAGTACACCATTAATATTCGAAATGGGATATTATTATGGTTGAATGTAAGCTGAATGTAACTATCTAAAGCCCGGGACGCAGTGTTAATATACGGAAACACCACAGGCGGATGGACAGATGGAAAAAACAGAGTATAGTTATTTTTTTTTAAGCTCATTTGTATTTTACTAGGTTATGGATACCCTAACGAGAATCGCCGTACTGCGTGGAAACGGTGTAAAATATGACCGAAGTGTAAAATGAAATTAATTGACAGATTAATACGCTGACCTAAACTAGCGGCGAGCCCATACACCCGTCAGGCAACCAGATCTCGTAGTTTACTTTGCCGAACTCAACAGCATCCGTCCCTCTTCAGCGAAGTTTTGCAATTCTATCAATGTTCTATACCCTTCCCTCTTTTAAAGGGTTAGGTTTATCGTTTCCTTTTTCCTGTTCTGTTAAATATTTAATGTATGGCTTTACGAAAGTTCCACGCTGGACGAGTGATTTTCGCGCTCGGCTGCCAATCCGGTGGTCCGAGGTTCGATTCCCGGCTCGGCTAACGCGGAATCAGAGGAATTTATTTCTGGTGATAGAAATTAATTTCTTCAATAAGCTGTAGGTCCCGTTGCTAGGTGACCATTTGGTTCCTAGCCACGTAAAATTATCTAATCCTTCGGGCCAGCCCTAGGAGAGCTGTTAATCAGCTCAGTGGTCTGGTAAAACTAAGATATACTTAACTTTAATTTTTTGGCTTTACGAAGGCAACAAGTTGCCATAAAAAACTACTTAAATTTGGGTATAGTATTTCCTTTCTGGCTTTCCGAGGTTCAGTGGAGGCTCTACGCTGTATGACTCGAACTTAAAAATTCTATTCTAATATAAAACTTATTGAAATTGTGTCCGGGATGTGTTCTAAGCTAATCGTTCAAAGAAATTCAGCGACCCTTTTCTTAAATCTAACTGCATCTATCTCTCCTTCCCCATGTTGTTTATTGAATGAGATGCAAACTGTAAATGTATCGCTAAATCTTGTTTTCATTAAGTTACCACCACTCACATCCAAAAAACAATAAATAAAGACGAAACAATATGTGATGAAACACCAAAAACTCAAGAGGTAAACTGCAGAGCACGACAGTAAAATAAAAAGGAAAATATTATTTCCAAATCATCATCCACGATCACCTCCCGGATTTATACAGAAGAAGAAGAAGAAGAAGAAGAAGAAGAAGAAGAAGAAGAAGAAGAGTTACGCAATAAGTCTTCTCGCTGGCGGAACTTATGTTCCATTCAACAGAAGTTAGAAAAGCGCAACAGAGAGAGAGAGAGAGAGAGAGAGAGAGAGAGAGAGAGAGAGAGAGAATCGAAGACAACTTGAAGTTGTTACAAAGTTAGCGCTGCTAAGGGCGCCTTAGCCCCCGCCCCCTCCCAACCAGAGACCGCCTCGGGGTAAGAGCCACAAAGGAACGAGAGGAATGTCGCCATGTCTTGAGCTTCAGGATCGGATAACGTAACAGATGAATGAAGCGTTGCTCCATTTCCAGATTAAAAAAAAAAATAAATAAATAAATAAATAAATAAATAGATAAAAAAACAGAATAAAACTGATATAAAGAGGAATAACTGATTTATTTAAAAAATAAACTGCATGAAGATTTTATGCGTAATGTTATTCATACCAAAGACTGAATAAATACATGAAGATGAGGATTTGTTTTTCGAGAATAGCTATTGAAGGAAAAGAATGAATAATACCGCAAGAAGATGACGCATATTTATTTTGTTTTGTGCTATATGTTGAATGAATTAGAGTATTATGAGGCTGAATTCAAGATAAATGGATTGCTATGTACTGTTGGTGGTATTAACCACAGGGGCATGAATTCAACCTTTTTCGAAAAGTGCGACTAAGTATAGGATACTGATTTATACTAATTGTGCACAATAAAATAAAAATTCAACTCATAACGATATAAGAGACAATAAAAATACCGCGTAAAGAACTAACATGTATCAAAGGTTAACCAGTGCGGAAGAAATGGATACGTTGTTGTTTGCTAATTGTAATATTGTGTCAGATATGCTATTTGGGAAAAGAGGAATATATCAGAAGAGAGATAATTATTTGAATTTTAATCTTACGTCTGTCATATAATTTATATATATATATATATATATATATAATATATATATATATATATATATATATATCTCTATATATATATATAGATATATCTATATATATATATACTTATATATATATATATATATATATATATCTATATATATATATATATATATATATTATATATATATATATATATATATAATAAATATATCTATATATATATATATATATATATATATATATATATATATATATATACGACAGCAGATATTCAATCTGCCACCACCTGTAAAACGAGGATATTAATCTCGTTATTTATTTGGTAAACGTGTAACTCCGAGCATCAGGCATACCTACACATAATCTCTCTCTCTCTCTCTCCAAGCGATCCCTCTCTCTCTCTCTCGCAATCTCTCTCTCTTTCTCTCCACCTCTTTCTCTCCATTCTAACAGGTAATCAAATGAGAGACGAAGTTATATAAAAATAACTATTTATTTAACAATGGAAAGTTAATCAATCAAGTCTAAATCAAGTCTCACAGACTAACTTAACTCAGTTACCCCCAATATCAAAATGTCTAAAACAGTAATTATCACACCAATTGTCTATTCTCCCATCGGGACCATCGGTCCCCCTTTGCCAGAACACATAGTTCCTCGCCAGAATCGCCTGTTTCAAAGACACGAGAAACACACTCGTAAGTACACATAAGTTTAAAGACAGAGTTAAAGATTAGATATTCTTACAAATGTCAAACAGACAACAAGCCACCCCTTTGGCTAAAGTAATTTAACTCACCTATGCAGCCGGAAATTTTCACTCACTGAATACAAACAAACTTTCGCAGAGCTCCCCCGGCATCTTGCCTTTCTCCCACAGACGTCTCTATGCAAGTCTCCCATAGACTTGGTTAGTGATACATTAAGAATAGAAGAGGCGCACACGCACATACGAATACACACTTCGACAACGCCTCATATTACTGGTCGCAGCCAATTTCCCAAAGGCACTTTGAACAAAGACCCATGAACTGACATAACTACAGGACGAACGTTGACCCGTCTTTCTATGCAGTTTTCATATCACGCCATCACAGAAATCATTCATCAGCTTTTCTCGGGTCGTTGCTTCGGCTCTGTTCTCCACATTCCAAAAAAGTCACAACGAACATGTTGGCAATATATCATTAATTATAACCCTAGGACTTACATATATATATATATATATATATATATATATATATATATATATATATATATATATATATATATATTTATAGAATGGATATGTATGTCTATATCTACTTTGTTTATTTATTCATTTATTTCACGCACACACACACATACAAACATACATACATACATACATACACATACACACACACATATATATATCACTTAAATATGAAAACATCTAATGGGTCTACCCCTCTTTTCTATTTCATTCAATTTAATTTTCCTCTAATGTTCGTCCCTTCTTCCAAAATGATGTCAGCCCCTTATTCGATAGATAACTGCCCACTTTCCATTCTATGAAACATACATTTTAAACCTACTTCTGATAACACTTTCAGAAAAAAAAATCACGAAATAAATGACGGTGAGTTTAAAGATTAACCAAACCGGTTGACTTTTGTCAGCTCCACGAGGCTTGAGTCTTGACAACTCTTTTTCACTACCCGTTAAGGACAATGCTAACAGGTCATCCTGTGACCTACTTTGCAATCATGTCAATGGAAAGACTAATAGTGATTGTCAGCTTGCCTAGGAAAAACCATTGACAAAATTTTTTAATCATCAAATCCCCGAGAAACAAAGAAACCGTACGACCTGTCAACATGACCAGGCGATACGTAATGGGAATTCCGGAAATATTCCCGAGTGGGACTCGAAACCGTCCTCCAGTTAATGAGAAAAGAACACGAGCCTCGAATGGCGCAATCAAACGGGGGATTGAACGCAACGCAAAAGGAACGAAGTGAACGCACCCTTAGATGGATTGTCGTGACGTCACGGGAATGGTTTTATTGATGACCTGAAGAGGTTACGAAGTTAAGGAGCTTCTTGTGTCTAGAGCCAACAGGTGAATGAACAGGATATTTAGATGGAATTGTTAAACTATGTGGTCGTTTTGGTCATTACTTATTGGGGAAATTATGATGAGGACGAAAAATTGTCCACATTGTACATGTAAGCAGACTGAAAAGCCAAGGACTCAGGGTAGAAAGATGATGCATTATTAATGAAAGACCTTTTTGATATATATAAAAAAAGTCATAAAACAATGATTCAACGTATGATATGGTGCAACACTGAATAATTGTGACTAATAAAAAAAATCGTCTTGAAATATTAACCGACATATACTATGATAAAACACTGAATAATTGTGGCTAATCAAAAAATTCGTCTTGAAATAATAAATGACATGATAAAACACTAAATAATTGTGAATCTAATCAAAGATGATTGTAACACTTTATTGTTCGCACAGACAACTTCTGATTACAAAACACAAATCTAACGTCAACCTTGAATTCCACACCATCCCAAATTTCAGGGGAAAAAAAACAACCTTCTTCTATAACTCACAAAACAAAAGAGAGCAGTATTACATTCATTAACAGGAGCAAAACTCCCTCTCCGATGAGTTCCTTTCATTAAGGGTAAGAAAACAAATTTGGGACGTCTTCAAGTTTCTTCGAAGTTTAATGAAGTAAATTAAGGTAACCCTCCCCGTCAGCGCTAAAAGTTCTAAAACAAAGGGCTGCCTTCTAAACTGTGCGAGTGTGTGACGAAGGGAGAGACAGAGAAAAGGAGAGATAATGAGGGGGGACGGGATATGAGCAACTTAATAAGATAGAATGGATATGTATGTCTACATCTACTATGTCTGTCTATTTTGTTTACTTCATACACACACTCTCTCTCTCTCTCTCTCTCTCACACACACACACACACTATACATACATACATGCATACATACATACATACATCATACATACATACATATATATATATATATATATATATATATATATATATATATACAAATACAGTGCACATCTATATATATTTACATACAGACACTTACACCCCACAGATAGATTTTAAAATTCCCACCGATACATCACGACATGAGGAGCCAGGACTCAGGAAGAAGGAGAATGGACCATCCAAAGCAAAATGACAGAATACAGTTTAATATCTACGATACCCGAACAAAACTCACCAGAGCGGAACTGTCAATTGCGTCGTGTCACTGGACTGTTGGGATAATTATAATAACTACCAGAAAAAACAATAAAAATAAAGTGTCCGGTGACAACTGACTGGAAAACCTACCCAGACGGATAAAGATGATTAACTGTATATCAATTAGATTACTAATGAACGCCGAAGTTATGTGAGAAACGAGTAGCGCTGATTACGTGAATTCCAATTAGAATGAATTGACTGGGCATTAAGGGTTGATACAGAAATAAATTCACTTCTGGAATTTGTCCCAGGAAGTATAAAGTCAATATTTGTTCTTGGCTTTAATTTTTTTTTTATTTCGATATAAATTTAGATCTGTATGATTTCAAAGCTTCATTATACTGTTTGGCATCGTTCACACAAGATATAAGCAAATTAGCTTAAAATTGTTAAACAGAAATGCACTTTTTGAAAATCAAACAACTTCTAGAATTTGGAAACGCAGAGCAGTAATATTACGGTTCTTGTTCAAAACAAGTTACTGAAAAGGCAACGTAAGTGATGATATTAATAATGATAATAATGATATTAATAATGATACTAATAATAATAATAATGATATTATTATTATTTTATTCTCATTATTATTATTATTATTATTATAATAATAATAATAATAATAATAATAATAATATAATAATAAAAATAATAATAATAATAATAATAATAATAATAATAATAATTAATAATAATAATAATAATAATAATTAATTATTATTATTATTATTACCACCACCGCTCCTAATATGAACATGAAGTCCTTGATGCCATAAAGTAAAAACATAATAGAAAGGTTATTATTATTATTATTATTATTATTATTATTATTATTATTATTATTATTATTATTTGTACTACCTCTCCCAATATGAACACGATGTCCTTGATGTCATAATTAGCTTTACCATTTTTATTTTTGCTCTGACCCAATAAAGCAGAGTGATAAAATGACTACGTCTCCATTCCTCACGGAAAATCGCAGAAATTGAGAGGCGAGGGAACTCGCGCGCGCGCGAACGAAAGATATACGAAGTCTGTCTTGAATTTCAATTGCTTCGTCTCAAAGGCTCAGTCAAAGGAGAGACTTCATCAAGAGGATTAATAAAGTTAACGTAGCAGATTTTTTCGTCCGCCCCAGCTAGGGTTATTAAGCTGCATAAAACACCGTCGAGCGATTCCGAGGAGCCTTTATCATAATTAGCTAATTGCTTAATGGAAGAGCATCAAAGGGGGATTTATACTCGTGGTGATTAAAGACTAATTAACGTTTTCACTTTGAGGTTAGGTATAGGCCACGTCCCTCCCCCCGCCCCCAACCCAGTGGCAGAGTTGCCAAATGGGAATATAGACGCGTTTTAAAAACTTCCCGTCTGAAGGGAGAATCTGGAATGTCATAAAAAAAAATCCGATTTTTGACTGTAATTGTAGCCCTTATTTTAAAGATACATATAATCAACATCTTAATGAGAGAGAGAGAGAGAGAGAAGAGAGAGAGAGAGAGAGAGAGAGAGAGAGAGAGAGTGAGCAGAAAACTTTTACGCTTGGCATGATTTTTTTTCCTTTTTTGGCACCAAAACACAAACACGGGCGAAGGTGACAGAGTCCAAGAAATGACCGTCAAACTAATTCCACGTCGTCGCTTTCTCTCGTCTTTCTTTTTCTCAGTTTTCTTAATACTTTCCCAGGTCGTTTCTCCCGAGAAGTTGCACAGGAAGTTCCTCGGTAGTAGCGAATAAGCTGACGCAGAAATGGATGACGTGACGATGACGTGAATATGCTGCCACGGTGGAAATGCCATGAAAAAAAAAATAATAAAAAAAATGAGAAGTGAACATTTAGATGGTCTTATACAGATTAGTGTTATATGGACTAAAAGCGATTGAGAATAATAATTATTAGTAAGAAAAAGATAGCATCCGATTAAGAGAACTTGATGAAGGCTGTGAAGATTTTGTAGAAGTTATGCAGAGTAAATAAAAGGTAAAAAGAGTCCATCAGACCTCGATTTCCATTTGAAGACAATTTTGGAGAGTCACTTGAAGTAACAGGAGGTAATGGGAAATACAGAAAGAGGAGACTAGCCATTAAAAATAGTGAAATGAAATAATAAATAAAACATAATAAATAAATAATAATGCAATTTGTTAAAAAAAAAACGAATAATTGAATTATGGTAGTCATGCATTTCACCTACGCTTGAACCTCTGAGTCAACAGTTGCACGACATCCCCTCCCTCGCATTTCCTAAACTATTCTCTCCTTTACCGAATACCCCGTGAGAATAAGGTCTCTCTCGGTCTCATAGAAACTCATCAGAGCAGCATCTTCGAGCTGTCGACTCCAGCCAAGGCGCCATTAATCATGCGATGCTTTTGAACAGTACGCCTACGAGCATATTGGCTAACAATGCTTTTATCACGTTTTGCGGTTTTATTTAAAAAAAAAAAAAATATATCTTCGGGATTCAAGTTTACCTAAGTTTAATGTGAAGTACATTTGCAAGAACGAATAAGGCATTATAATATTTTGACTATTTTCCCTTGAATGGGGAGTAAGCCTACAAACTACATTGTTGTTGTTATTGTGCTTGTTGGGGGGAGGGGCGGGGGGCTGGGTGGGGGTGGTAGGAAAGCTAAATAGGTCAGAAAAAGGTATTTCGCGTTGAGTTAAAGATACAGGAATGTTAGGATAAGATACATATGATTTATTTTTTAGAAGGAAAATGTAAAAAAAAATAAATAAATAATGTGCATCTCAAACTGTGGAGAAAATTATTTCTAATAAATTATAGCGCATTTATTTCAATTTACGTAAGTGAAGGACTGCTCTATTTAACCGCAGATTTTAGCACGCACCCCCAACTAAGCTGAAGGTCGGATGACACCTTGTCACATTATTTTACTACTATTGTCAGTAATACAAAAGTGATGGATGAAAACCGAAATTCAATTCCTTCTTCATACGATGTGTATTCGTAAAAATACTTGAACTAATGCTCTGTCATTAATTTGAGTAATTATCAATTTTTATACCAGCGTTTTTGTTCTTACGTTGCTATAATTTTCAGCGCAATGAAAAAATTCTGAGCTGAAAATGTAGCCTCCGTCCATTTTCGCGTTACGTAAATGATGTGTAATTAAAAAAAAAATTCGAGTGTGAACAATCAAGATAAAAATAGATGATTTACAGAAGACACGCTAATTAAACCAGGTTTTTCTGTTTGAATGTTTTGAACATTACGGTATAAAGATGTAAAAATATCGTATTCTGTAACTGCAGTTTAATACACACACACACACACACACACACACACACACACACATATATATATATATATATATATATATATATATATATATATATATATATATATATATGTGTGTGTGTGTGTGTGTTGTGTGTGTGTGTGTGTGTCTGATCATATCACCGTGATTCATATATACGCATTAAGCTACAAATGTCCTTCATATATATATATATATATATATATATATATATATATATATATATATATATACTATATATATATAGATATGTATATATTATATATGTATATATATTATATATATATAATATATATATTATATATAGATTATATAATGTTGTGTGTGTGTGTGTGTGTGTGGTGTGTGTGTGTGTGTGTGTCCTGATCATATCCCGTGATTCATATATACGCATTAAGCTTATATATATTATATATATATATCTATAGATATATATATATATATATTATATATTATATATATTATATCTGTATGTATGTATGCATGGAAATTTAGAAAATAATTTACTTACAGGCAACAAGAATCATTAGGAACCATAACCTTTTTTCCTTACACTGACATAATACAAATAACAGCGCGCGCAAGAGAGAGAGAGAGAGAGAGAGAGAGAGACCTAACTCCGTTCACTCCGGGGTAATAGGATAAAAGGATACTACATCTCTTTGAACGCGAATCCTATCACGCCGAGAAGTCTGTGCCGTTCCAGCTGAGCCTAAAAGGTGGTTCCAGCGACGACGTGTTTGTATGACGCAACACCTCGGAGCGCTGAAGTGGAGATACGAGGAGCACAATGCGTTTATGGCGCCCGCTGCCTGGCGACGTTTATCCGCTGCACAAAGAGAGAGAGAGAGAGAGAGAGAGAGAGAGAGAGAGAGAGAGAGAGAGATATCGCTTGCGAGGGAGAATCTTCTTGAAGAATCTTTGCGCCCGAGTTATCTCGGGAGAGTAAATCTGTGAGTCTTCTTCTTCTTCACCTTATTTTTGTCTATTTCTTCTTCTCCTCCTCCTCTTCCCTCTCCGCCTCTTTCTTCTTTTTCCCTCTTCTTCTTCTTCTTCTTCTTCTTCTTCTTCTTCTTCTTATTTTTTTGTATTTTTTCTTTTTCTCCTCCTCCTCTTCCCCCTCCTCCTCCCTCTTCTTCACCTTATTTTTTTCTATTTATTCTCTCCTCCTCCTCTCCTTCTTCTTCACCTTATTTTTTCTATTTATTCTTCTCCTCCTCCTCCTCTTCCTCCTCCCCCTCCGCCTCCTTCTTCTTCTTTTTATTTTCCCTCTTCTTCTTCTTCTTCTTCTTCTTTACGTTGTTTTTTTCTATTTCTTCTTCTCCGCCTTCTTCTTCTTCTTCTTCTTCTTCTTCTTGTCGCTGACGTCATACCGGTGTTCGTGTGTGTGGGATGTGTTTTTCGTTTTTATTTTTATTTCTTCACAAATTCTTACCAGCGTTTTGATGTTGCGGGAATAAGCTTGTGGTGTCCAGTGGGTTTTCGGCATCAGAATAGACATTTTGGGGGGGATGTTATGACAGAGGAAACAGCGATAGGATACCATCTCAATTTTGCATCTATGTTCGCGCAGAAAGGTCTGGGGACACTCTTTATACTTAGCTTTTTTTTTATTGAACAAGAATCGTATTTATTACCGACGTGCTATTAGACATAACAACATATATTTACTCAAATCTCTTCAAATCGTTGCAGCCTATTCAGTTTCAACGCTTAAAAAGGAAACATAAACCAGAACTAGCCTAATGTATCTTGCATTTGTGCCTTATGCTTGGTTAGGTATAAGCACTTAACTAAATAACCTTTCCAGTCTATCTTTACAAAATGGGATCTAACTGAACGTCTTCTAAAGCTTCCAAATAGCAACTAGAGGAGTTTTACATCGACAGCGCTGACGTCATGACATCCAACGCACGGTGTATTTAGTTGCCGTGATTTCATGAAAGCATACCAATTTAACTGACGTAAAAAAAGTTACTGAATGTTCGCTTATTGCATTTTAGTGATGTTTTCTACCTTTTTAATGAGGTACGCGTTCACGCGACTTCCTATCGACAAAATACTTTATGCCTGAATTTCTTGATTAATGACATACGTCTCTAACGTTATTTCGAATTAAAATATGCCTTTGATGAAGTCGAGATGATAGTCTTAATTTAAGATGAACTTGCCATTCATTCCAACTAAGTACACGCTAGTTTATATAAATACTTACCCGTGTCTCCATAGGACAACATATTTATATTGGTCTAATGGGTACCATCATTAGAACCCTTATACACACACGCACCTACACACACACACACACATACACACACACACACACACACACACACACATATATATATATATATATATATATATATATATATTATATATATATATATATATATATATGTACGTGTGTTTCTACTAAAAATACTGCCATTATATTCTCATGCAGACTACTGTTACTCGTCAAAACAGCCGATACGCGTATTACTGTCGCCTCTCAGCCGCGTCTTGGCATGACGAAAATTTTTTCTTTTCTCCCTCCCGAAGTCCTCATGGTGCCCCAATAAAAGAAAAATCCAATAATATTAGAGTCGATGTATTGGACCAACCATCGTTCTCGGAAAACGTCATTGTAAACCGTTATCCGATACCCTTGATGGACGCTTGAACGAATTCTAAGAGACGTCTGGAACGAGATGATGGTAGTCGAAATGACATTAAGTCTACGTGTGGGAGGAGGGTGAGGAGAAAAGGAGGAGGAGGAGGAGGAGGAGCGAAAAAGTTATCTCCAAGAAAAATAAGAGGGGGGTCGAGTGTTATCACATCTGCGAGATGTGAAAGATGAAGGAACTGGTATTCAAAACCTGTTGAATGAAAACGAATGAAATAGAAAAGAGGACAAAAAAAGATAAAGGATTTCCTGCGAAATATTTCCAGGTTTTTGTGTTTCGCAACAAAACCACAACAACATACACGCACGCGCATTCGCGCATTCACACAAACAAACAAACCCAGGGACAAAGAGAGGTGAAGGCATATTCACCCCAGTAAATGAAAGTGGAAAATATCTAACAAGGAGTGGAAAAATTGAATATAGCTTGAAAGTAGGAAAATGAGAAGGAAGAAAAAATCAAATAAAAACAAATATAAAGAAGTTAAATGAAACAAGTAAAGCGTAGATTATTTTTGAAATGTTTTGGTATTCTGACAATAACTTTTAATGTGAACTTGCAAATAAAAAAGTTAGTTAGAAAAAAATTGTGAGAAAACTTAGCGAGAAAGCATTTTCCGGTATCCTCCCACAAAAAAAAAATCGAAGTAAGAAAACACTCACGAAAACTAACGAATGACATTTTGGAAAAAAAAGAAAAAAAAAAACACCATTACAGGAAAAAAGTTTGACGTAACAGACTGCCATTGAGTTGGAAAAAAAACGGTGACAGACAGACAGTTAAAAAAATGTGACAGACAGATATACAGACAGACAGAGATAAAAAAGATGACAGACAGATAATCACAGATAAAGTTATTTTAAATAATGTAACAGACAGACAGTTATTAAAAAAAGGTGGCAGACAGAGATACAGACAGACAGAGATGAAAAGGGTGACAGACAGATATACACGGATAGAGTTATTTAAAAAAAGGTGACACGGATATACAGACAGACAGTTATTAAAAAAAGGTGGCAGACTGTCAGACAGACAGACAGATTCAGCTGGAAGTTAATGGGATGAAAGCATACTTACATTAAGCTCTTATTATACCGACATAATAGCGATGATCATCACGCACTTATCTCTGTATTATGATGAATATAATATTATAAATTCTGGAACCTAGTCTGTGCTTAATTAGTCATTATCATCTAATTATTTTGACTAATATAATGATAAAAAACCTAGTTGATGAGGAAGTTATTAATTTTTTGTTTTCTAGTACCGTAAAAAATTCCATTATCAAAATGTGGATACAGAAAATTCTAATAAACAAAAAATAAATAAATAAAATAAATAAATAAATAAATAAATAAATAAATAAATAAATAAATTTAAATTAAAATAAAAAGTGGGAAGACAAGTACAATTCATACAGTCTACGGAAAATGCACATCGGGTTTCATTAGTCCATCTGCGTGGAAAAAATCTACGAAATAAAAGATGAAGGCGGGAAAAAATGTTCCCATCTCATTATCTTCCGACAGAATAGAAAAAAGAGAGAAAATTAAAAACAGAGTCGTGTAAGCGATAAACTGATATACCAGGAAGACAAAAAAAAAAAAAAAAAAAAAAAAAAAAACAGTAAATCACGGAAAAAGGTTAATGTAAAATGTAGACTGACAGAATGAGATCAACAAGGCATCTGAAAATTTCATACTAAAGTCCAAAAATAAAAGAATTATAATAAATAACTAAATAAAATAAGATCAAATAAAGCGGGAGAGACCAAACAGAACGATAAGAAATGGAAATTAGCAACGAAGAAAAGACAAAGTCAAGAAGAATAAGTGAAAGAAAATGAACATAGCAGGAGAAGAAGATGACGTTTTGAGAATAGGAATTGAACTGAATTATGAGGTGTTATATCTGTCTTAGCCGGTAGTTAATAGGAAATACCGCCGGGAAGGATGTGAGACAAAGAGAGACCAATTAGAGGAACGAAAAATTTGGGGTGGAAAAGCATCCTACGAAAGAAGTGAGAGGTGTTTGTAAAGACACTGAAACACGTTCTGGAAAAACGAAGAAGAAGAGAACATTGGTGGAAACATTTCAAATCAGGAAGATTTGGCCCAAAAATTTAAAAGATCAGAAAATTAAAAAAAAAAAGGATAAAATACGTACAAAACACAACTGTAACACTGTAACGCACCTATAAAAAAATCTAGAAGACACAATATACCTAGAAATGAAGCAGCGAAAGAAATGATACGAGATAAAAAATATAAAATATGAAAAGAGTACACTAAAAACATTCTAAAAACATACTAGTAACTTATGAAACGCATCTATAAGAAATCTAGAACACATCATACCTAGAAATGAAGCAAAGCAAGAAATAATAATAAAAAAGGAATATTTAATCTAAAAAGGCATCGGTAACACAACAACGCATCTATAACAAAATGAGAATACACACATTACCTAGAAACTCTGCAATAAAAGAAATGGTAAGAAATGAGATTTAAAAAGTTATGATAGGTATAAGAAATGAAATTTAAAAAGTAATGAAAAAATAAGGAATGAAATTTAAAAAGTAATGAAAAAATAAGAAATGAAATTTAAAAAGTAAAGAAAAAAATAAGAAATAAAATTTAGAAAGTAATGAAAGAAATAAGAAATAAAATTTAGAAAGTAATGAAAGAAATAAGAAATAAAATTTAGAAAGTAATGAAAGAAATAAGAAATAAAATTTAAAAGTAATGAAAGAATTAAGAAATAAAATTTTTAAAAGTAGGGAAAGAAATGATAAGGAATAAAATTTAAAAAGTAATGAAATAAATAAGAAATAAGCAATAAAACATAAAAAAATTGCACTAAAAAGACAACCGTAACATACGAAATACACGTATAAAAATCTAGAAGACGCATCATGACTAGAAACGAGACGATACAATAACGAATCTAGAAAATATCTAGAAGACATTGGAAAAAATAAGAAATAAAATATAAAATTTAAAAAACATCGCAAAAAGCCCGGAAAGAAACCGATGCAGAATCAGAATCGCACCTGGAAAGTTAAATTGTCAATTTAATCTGAAAAAAGAAAAGAAAATAAAAATATCTTTACCAAAGAGACTGCAGCGGGACCAAAGCATTGCTGTCTGTCTGTCTGTCTGTCTGATATACACCTACATGCACCAACAATGGTGCTGCGTGTGGAACTTACTGGTTATGACAGAAATTAATGTTTTTTTCTCTCTATTGATATACGATTATCATTTTTCATCTTTATCGTTGCTTCTGATATCATCATCGTTATATCGTTATTATTATTATTATTATTATTATTAGGCGAAAATTATTGTTTTATTCCCTATTTTACTATAATTATTATTTATATCTTAATCGCTGCTTATCTATCATAATAATAATAATAATAATGAATAATAATAATAATAAAATAATAATCAAAATTAATAATAATAATAATAATAATAATAATAAAATAGTACAAAAAAGACAAGAGTAAGGGAAATATAGCCAGTAACTACAGGCCTATCACCTGCCTACCAATAATGTGGAAGTTACTAACAGGTATCATCAGTGAAAGGCTATACAATTACCTAGAGGAGACAAACACCATCCCCCACCAACAGAAAGGCTGCAGAAGGAAGTGTAGGGGCACAAAAGACCAGCTCCTGATAGACAAAATGGTAATGAAGAACAGTAGGAGAAGGAAAACCAACCTAAGCATGGCATGGATAGACTATAAGAAAGCCTTCGACATGATACCACACACATGGCTAACAGAATGCCTGAAAATATATGGGGCAGAGGAAAATACCATCAGCTTCCTCAAAAATACAATGCGCAACTGGAATACAATACTTACAAGCTGGAATAAGACTAGCAGAGGTTAATATCAGGAGAGGGATCTTTCAGGGCGACTCACTGTCCCCACTACTCTTCGTAGTAGCCATGATTCCCATGACAAAAGTACTACAGAAGATGGATGCCGGGTACCAACTCAAGAAAAGAGGCAATAGAATCAACCATCTGATGTTCATGGACGACATCAAGCTGTATGGTAAGAGCATCAAGGAAATAGATACCCTAATCCAGACTGTAAGGACTGTATCTGGGGACATCAGGATGGAGTTTGGAATAGAAAAATGCGCCTTAGTCAACATACAAAAAGGCAAAGTAACGAGAACTGAAGGGATAAAGCTACCAGATGGGAGCAACATCAAACACATAGATGAGACAGGATACAAATACCTGGGAATAATGTTCTTCCTGTGGCCATCCATTTGGGTGCATGGTGATTTGAGATACAATGCTGGAGTTGTTCTGCTATTTGTGGGTGTAGGGCCTTGAAGTTTTTGAGCCAGTATCCATGGACTTCATCGGGACCTGGGGCTTTCCAGTTGGGCATTTTCTTTAGTTGGTGTCTGACTGTGTCTGTCGTGATCTCTGTGAATCTTTGTTTTTATTCTCCCTGTTTCTTCTTCTTGACTTCCTGGAGCCATGTTGCATGTTTGTTGTGTGTTACCGGATTACTCCATATGTTTTTCCCAGAGTCTCTTACTTTGTTCGGCTTCAGGAAACTTTCTGGGTGGTTGTCTTCCCCTCTTAGTTGGGCTTGTATAGTCTTTTCTGGTTGGTTCCCGATAGTTTGTTTCTGTTGGTATCCCTTATTCCTGTTCATGTACCGTTGGATCTTATGTGCTTTGGCCTTAAGCCTCTGTTTTACATCTTCTATTGTGTTGTTTAGTCCCCTCTCTTGTACTTTGTATTTCTCGTTGAGTTCCTCCCTTGTTTTCTTGCTTCTTAGCCTTTTTTCTGCCATCTCTTTCAGTTTACTCAAGTCAGATCTCATCACCATGATTTGCTTTTCCAGGCGCCTTTTCCAAGGAGGTTGCTGTTTTGGTTTCTGTTGGGTTGGTTGTGCTGGTGGTGTTGGTGTTCGAATCCCCATCAGTTCTGCTACTAATCTTGCTCCGGCATATACCAAGTTATTTGTTTCTGTGATATTGGTGGTGTGTATTATGCCCATTATTTCATTGACCTCACTTGTTTTCTCCCTTAATTTCTTGGTGTTGTAGGCTTTCATGGAGGGGATCTTTGTTCTCTCTGTATCTGACTCCATCCATTGTTCTAATCTTCTCTACCCATTCTGTCCTCTCTGTTACTTCGTCGGTGTTTCTTCGTGTGTTGTTGTTTGATACCTCATCCTCCCTGTCGTCTTCTGTGGCATCGTCTCTCAGTTCGTCTTCGTGTAATTCGTTGTCGTGTGACATTTCCCTTTCCAGTTCTTCTCTTTCTGTTGGGGAGAGCCAGTTGTTTTTCTTTATGTTCCTTACTTGGTCTGCCAGCCTCTGGTCTGTTTGGGGGTGTTATTCCTCTCATTCCAGATGTTGACCAATCTTCTTCTATATCCTCTCCGTCGGGTTGCTTCTGATGTAGCATCTCCATATTTCCTTATTTTCTTCTCTTGTCCATTTCTTCCTTTTTGCTTCTGTAGCTCCAATCTCAGGCTGTTGATTACTTTCGTTGTGGTGATCAGTTGCTGGATGACGACCTCCAAGTACCTGACCGTCTTCCCCTTCAATTGGGTTGAATACCTGGTTGCCGGACGAAGCTCCTCTGTTTGCCAGAGGTTCCATTTACGTCGTTGTCGTTTATTCCTTCATTTTCTTTCCATCATTGCTGAGTTTTGCTATTTAACCCATAGCTGACCCTACCCCATGAGGATAGGTACTCATTTGCAGCTGAGTAGACTGAGGAAATTATGGTAAAGATACCTTCCCAAGGAATCAACGCCGAGGAGAGCGGTCACCCATCCAACGACTGACCAGCCCCAATGTTGCTTAAACTGACTTAAGTCCATTGAGGACCTAACCCACTCCTCCACGTATTATTATTATTATTATTATTATTATTATTATTATTATTATTATTATTATTATTATTATTATTATTATTATTATTTGACGAAAATTGTTGTTTTCTACTCTCCCTTGGTATAAGATTATCATATTTAAATTTATCGTTGCGTATGTCATTATTATTATTATTATCATTATTATTATTATTATTATTACTATTATTATTATTATTATTATAGTAGTAGTAGTAGTAGTAGTAGTAGTAGTAGTAGTAGTAGTAGTAGTAGTAGTAGTACTATTAATGAAAATAAATCAGCATAACTTTATTTTTCCAATATAATAAAAAAATGCATAATATTCCGTAATTCTTCCAAGTTACTTCGACAAACATTATATTCTGAATTTCACTAATGTCATTAGTATTATTACTCACAAAAATTAAATAATTCTTTATATGATATCTTTGCCTCAGTGACTAACACAATCTATTCAATTATTCAAATGAAATAATTACCTGGTATAGTTATTTCATTTGAGCGAAGCTATCAAAAGCAAGTAACAAAATACAGAGGTTTTTACGAGAATTCGTGAATTTGTCGGGAAAAATGCGTAGTAAGTCCCTACACGCATAACACTAAATAGTCTCATTAGTCTTAAGCATCGCTATCAGGTAATAAAACGATTAGGAGATATCTGTAAGGGGAAATAAATATGTACTACACATGAAAGTGCTCTCTCGCTGCTTCTAAATATACTTGTATCATCATCGTTATATTATTATTATTATTATTATTATTATTATTATTATTATTATTATTATTATTATTATTATTATTACATACATATATGCATGTATGTATTTACAATATATATATATAAT
The DNA here is from genome assembly GCF_015104395.2 of Macrobrachium nipponense. Taxonomy (NCBI): domain Eukaryota; kingdom Metazoa; phylum Arthropoda; class Malacostraca; order Decapoda; family Palaemonidae; genus Macrobrachium; species Macrobrachium nipponense. The sequence continues at coordinate 66,085,453 of NC_087211.1, read as the reverse complement.
ATATATATATATATATATATATATATATATGTGTGTGTGTGTGTGTGTGTCTGTGTGTGTGTGTGTGTCTGTGTCTGTGTGTGTGCGTGCGTGTAATTATTTTTTCAATAGACTTTTGTTTGCTTTAGAGGCGTTGGCATCGGCCGGGGTTGGGGTGCCGTATATTATCTATCTATCCATCATCACACACACAGATATATATATATATATATATATATATATATTATATATATATATATATATATGGATGTATATATATACTATATAGGATATATAGTATATATATATATATCTATATATATATATATATATATATATATATATAGTATATATATATCATATAATATATATATATATATATATATATTTATATATATATCTATATCACACACACACACACACACACACACATATATATATATATATATATATATATATATATATATATATATATCACACACACACAACCTTAGACCTAAACGAGGAAACACAATGAGAAACGCAATTCGTAATTTAACATTATTACGAAATTAACCAGTGTGTAACCTAAAATCTTTTAAATAATAAAGAAATTTATAATTCAACATAATCTACAGAACAGTGCAATGTACAATATGATGCCATTAACATGATAACGCTATTCTCAGAGTAATTAATTCATCAAGTGAAAGAAATCAGAGACAAACGCCACTCAGAAAATAATATCATTGATAGAATATATCCATTCATAAATAAAATAATACCATTCACAGAATAGCTTCATTCATAAAGTAATAATACTCACAGAAAATCTACATTCACAAAATAATAACATTCATAGAGTATCTTCATTCCTAAAATATTACGATTCACAGAATATCTTCATTCATAAAATAATGCTATTCACAGAATATCTTCATTCACAAAATAATATCATTCACAGAGTATCTTCATTCATAAAGTAATACTATTCACAGAATATCTTCAATCATAAAATAATGTTATTCGCAAAATATCCTCATTCATAAAATAATACTATTCACAGAATACCTTCATTCATAAAATAGCAATATTCACAGAACATTTTCATTTACTGAATAATACCATTTATAGAACACGTTCTCCCACCTTTCACTATACAGCTCTCTTCATTGAGAATAGCTGGGATTAAGAGATTATATAGGAGGGATGACGTAGAGAACTTGTTGCAAAAGATGTTAATGTCATTAGCAGGTGGTGTGTCACTGACAGGGAAATAGCATTAAATGTAATGTATTTTTAACTGTTTCCAGTTACTGCAAAGATTGTTTTTGAGAGAGAGAGAGAGAGAGAGAGAGAGAGAGAGAGAGAGAGAGAGAGAGAGAGAGAGAGAGAGAGAGAGTCCAATATGAGGTGGTATAAAAGACGAGTCCGCGGTGCTCAAGGATCTAAAAAAAAAAAAACTAACATAAAAAAAATTCTTTAGAATTTCTTCAGAGGAGCCACGAAAATATAAGTATATCTTCTATGCAGATTTTCCTTGCACTAGCAGTCTATGAATAAGGCGGTTCAAAGATTTTTGACATTTATATGTACAGTAATGATACGATGTTCTCTTGCCAAGTGCATTGGAGCGTTTATATTATTATTGTTACCATTACATCTTTCGTACTTGCTGCTGCTGTTGTTATCCGTTGTACTATTATTATTGTTTTTAATAATACTGTTATCATCAACCTAACAATGATACTAACGCTAAGAAATTCACATTTCCGTTAATAAACAGTTTGAGTAATAAAAATCCACAATTATACGTAAACTGTGTTACAATGTAAAAGATGAAAGCAAGGACTTTTGAACACCATTCATCAATTTACATTGAACCATCGTAATACAATTTGCTATATAACTGTGGATTTTCATTACACAAAAAAGATACTAATAATAAAACGTCACCTAACAGTATAGACGAATTTCCAGCCAAAGGAGGTAGCAAATCTAGCCCACAGATCATATCTCCGCGAGACGGTCTTCAAAGCAAAGGTGCGAATCAATATATCAAACAATGCGTTTGAAAAGGTGGAGCTTAGTCCACGAGGGGATGATCTAAGAGGGAGATCCACTCCGGATGCTGCAAATAATGCTAATGCAATTACCCTGCATCATTCACTGACGCCGCTTCCGGTAGGAGAAGGGAGCGGGGAGGTGGGGGTAAGTATGCTTCCAGGATAAAGGGTCTGTGTGCAGTGAATTATTGCGTTTTCTCCGGTTTCGATGATGCGATAATGGATTAGCGTTAAGGCGAAGTGTTGTCTCTTTTCCCTTTCTATACGAAGATGATTCTCTCTCTCTCTCTCTCTCTCTCTCTCTCTCTCTCTCTCTATTCACTGAAGCATAAAGCAGAGCATCGTATCAGACCACTTTTCTGTATCGTATCATTAACTGTAACTTTCTCTCTCTCTCTCTCTCTCTCTCTCTCTCTCTCTCTCTCCAACTTGTTCGTTCAATGTGGACCGTCAATCGGTTACCGCGTATCAAATCCCTCTTTCCCTAATATAATTCCTTATTTCTTCAATCTATTCTATTCCTGCAATTTTCTTCCATTAGTCTGACAGATCACCTAGGGACAAGCTGAACAATCAATCCATTCAGCAGAAAACCTAATCTAAGTTTTCGTTGCCCGATTTCAGGCTGGTCTCAACTTCTAAATGTATTATTTTCATTCAAAAGTTTAGCAGAATTCTTAAAACTCTCCTTTCATGTCAGTAGACGGGTGGTACCTGGAGATTCTCTCCTTTTGTGAATAGATTACTCCAAAATTATAATTAATCTTTATATGAGTGAGTTATGTGCGGATTAATATCTGAAGATTAATACATATATAAATAGATATGTATATTAGTAATACATAACTTAATGAATTAAGTATATAATTAAATATATTAATAGATAAATAAGTAAATGATTTAACTGGCGCAGTATTCATTTGTTTTCCCGTCCATTACAAGGTGGAATAATGTATAACGTGATATAATGCACTTCATCGCCAAGAAGGAAATGGCGCCATTACTTCATTTCAGAACGTTCACCTGGGCGTTAACTGAGAAACAGAGGCTCTCTCTCTCTCTCTCTCTCTCTCTCTCTCTCTCTCTCTATTAATAAATACAGACAATAAAATAAATCAATAGATAAATAATTGAAAATAAAAATAACTGAAATCAATAAATAAACAATTGAAAATATGAATAACTTAAATCAATAAATAAATAATTGAAAATAAAAATAACGAACTAAAATAAATAAATGAATAAATAAAAAAATAAACATTATTACAGACTCACAATACTAATCCTCCCTTCCACAAAAATCTCCATTTGTTGACACACCAAAGAAATACCCGGGGGGGGGGGGGGGGGAGAGATTCCGTCAATAGGCCTCATGCGGTGCACTGTAGGCATTACTTAAGGTTCTTTGCAGCGTTCCTTCGGCTTTTAACTGCAACCACTTTCCTTCCTTTTATTGTACCTCCTTTCATGTTCTCTTTCTACATCTTACTTTTAACGCTCTCCTAACTAGTGCAACTGCTTTGAGGTTTTCTCCTGTTACACCTTTCAAACCTTTTACTGCCAATTTCCATTTCAGCGCTGAATGGCCTCATAGGTCCCAGTGCTTAGCCTTTGGCCTGAATTTTATATTCAACTCAATTCAACTCAACTCCAAAGAAATATCGTTTACATTTGAAAGTTCACTGACCTACAGGGGTCGATTGTTATTGCCCTGATTCCCCCCACCGCCCCCACCCCTTACAAAAGAAAGATAAATGAAAAGGGAAAATAAAAGAAAAGAATGATATCGTAAACAGAAATGAGAAATGAGGTTTGGCACGGAACTGTGTTAAAGGGTGGGAGAAGTTTCGGGGAACACTGACCTTCGCGTTCAGTGGCTTGTGGTTAGATAATGCGGGGAAATGAATGGGGATTTCGTCCTTACGTTGGGATTTAACTCCATAAAATAAAGATTATAATGATGTGTTGCCGCAGAGCTGACATGAAAGCCAGTATGTTAATCTACATATTATCCAGAAATATTGAAATTCATTAAACCTGAAGTGTGAATTTTATGAATAAGCTATTTGCTGTTTGCACACACACACACAGACACACACACACACACACACACACACACACACACACATATATATATATATATATATATAGATATATATATATATATATATATAATATATAGTGTTTGTATGTGTATATAATTATATGTTGTGTATGTATGTATAAAAATTTTACGCAAGGTGCAGACACACATACATATATGTATATGTGTTTGTTTGTGTGTGTGCGCGCGCGCAAAAGGGTGTCATGTGTGCGTGCGCATGTAAACGCAAGCCATGTAGACCGTTTCCTACAGCACAACTCGTATTTCACAATTAACTTGAATTGAAGTGTAATTGACACTGACTCTAAATGACGGTCATACAATTTTCTATTAGCGATTCTCTATGGGTCGTTCATTTAGTCGCTTATTGCAATTAAATCTATGCTGCAAGTTTTGATTAGGTTAATTAGGGACGTAAGTGCCTTTAATAAGCAAAATTAACAGGAAGGGTGAGTAAACGGGGAGAAAAGTAAAATGCCCGTCATCGTTTAACGAATTAAAGGGGTATGGGTATTTGAAATACCTGAAAATAATAAGGAAATGGGAGAGAATTATATAACAAGTGAATCTTAAAATAAAGCAGTAAAAAACTAAAGTAAAGAAATTTTCAATACTGATCTTCAAAAAAAGAAAAAATTATAAGCAGTGAAAAATAATAGAAGACTGAAAATAATAGAGAAATGATAAAGAAATATATCAAGTGATATAAAAAATTGTAAATTAAAATAACGAAACTTTCAAAACTAATCTTTAAAAAAATGATATCTGAAAACGATAAACAAATAAAAAAGAATTATACGAAATGTGAATCTTAAAGAAAATTTTCAAACTAAAATAAACTTTCAATATTTACCTTCAAAAATATTATAAGCAGCGAAAAATAATAGATTTGAAAATAATAGGGAAATGATACAAAATTACACAAAAAGTCAATCTTATCTTAAAATAAAAAGAAACTAAGCTAACACAAAAAAATTATACCTTAAATAGATAAATAAATAATAAAGGTTTATATAAAAAGTCAATCTTAAAAAGAAAACTTTAAAACTAAAGTAATCAAAGGTTTGGCCTAGATCTTAAAAAAAATTATAATAAAAAATAAAGTATTTGAAATACAGATTTGAAAATAATAAAGATATAATAAAAAGCGAATTTCAAAAAATATAAAATTTCAAAACGAAAATAAACTTTCAAAATCAATCTTCAAAGGCAATTATAAGCAGCGGAAAAACAACGTCCATAAAATAGCACATGAGGAAAATAACCAAATTCATATAAACAGATAAATATTTGAAAAATCCCAACAAACGAAAGCAAACCATTCATTGAGGTTTTCTCTCTCTTAAGGACAACCTCCACAAACACTACGCCTTCGAAATTGTACAATAGCACATGAAAAAATTACAATAAACGAAACAAACTATTCATTGTGCTTTTCCTCTCTCTCCTGGACGATGCCCACAAACTCGAAGCCTTCATAATTGGTCCCTACTGAATATGCAGAGCAACGAGTTGTTGTCCATCTCTGCTTGCAATCGTTCCAGCGTGTTTGCAATTACAGCCTCGTGTTTTTAGAGAAACGGCCTTTCTCGTTTGGGTTCGGAAGGGGTAGAGAAGGAGGGAGGGAGGGAGGGAGGGAGAGAAGGGGGAGGGAGATAGGAGGGAGCATGCTTGCTTTGACCTGCACGACTCGGTGCACTTAGATTGACCAGTGACACAAGGAAGGCGCTGATGGAGCAAAAACAGAGAGAGAGAGAGAGAGAGAGAGAGAGAGAGAGAGAGAGAGCATTCAATCCACGCCGCTATCACTAGAAGGGCTGACATGTTTTCTAAAAAGACTGCGCCATCAAATTCCTTCGCACAGAGCCCACACGTCCATTAGCCCACAGGCCCATGTCACAAGACGAGTACTTTTTCAGTAAGTTGCTAAGCGTGTTTTTTTTTTTTTTTTTAGTTTTAATTCATTATATTTTCGCTCTCTTCCGAAAAGATAGATTTTTTCTATTTTTAATTCAAATTACACTTTTGCTCCCTTCCGAAAAGGCTGCCTTTTTTGTTTTTTTTTGTTTTTTTGTTTTTTAGTTTGATCTCAA
>NC_087211.1:66061732-66074232 GCF_015104395.2 Macrobrachium nipponense | reverse complement strand
ACTAATTCCTTAATAAACTTATTTGCTGAAAAACAAATTCTTTGATGAGCTAATTCATTGATAAACCCATTCTCTGAAAAACTAATTCTTTAATAAGCTAATATTTAGATGAAGTAATTATTTGATAAACTATTTCATTGATAAAATAATTTTTTCATTAACTAATTCTCTGATATTCTAATTCCTTGATCAAATGATTTTTTGATAAACTAATTCTTTGATAAAGTAAGTCTTTGAAAAACTCATTCTTCAATAAACTAATTTTTTTATAAACTAATTCTTTGATATTCTAATTCTTTGATAAATAATTATTTGCTAAGCTAATTCTTTGATATTATAATTTATGATAAACTCATTCTTTGATATCATAGTTTTTTGATAAACTACTTCTTTGATAAACGAATTCTTTGAAAAACGAATTCTTTGATAAACTAATTCTTTGATGAACTAATTCTTGAAAAAACCAATTCTTTGAAAAACTCATTTTTGATAAACTAATTCTTTGATGAACTAATTATTTGATGAACTACTAGTTTGATAAACTAATGTGATAAACTCATTCTTTGATGAACTAATACTTTGATAAACTAATTCTTTGATAAACTACTTCTTTGATGAACTAATAATTCTTGAAAAACTAATCCTTTAATAAAGTAATTTTTTGATGAAGTAATTATTTGATAAACTAATTCATTGATAAAATAAGTTTTTCATAAACTAATTCTGTGATATTCTAATTCCTTGATAAAATTATTTTTTATATACTAATTCTTTGATATTTTAATTCGTTGATAAAGTAATTCTTTGAAAAACTATTCCTCAATAAACTAATTATTTTTATAAACTAATTCTTTTATATTCTAATTCTTTGATAAAATAATTTTTTGCTAATTCTTTGATATTATAATTCTATGATAAACTCATATTTGATATCATAGTTTTTTGATAAACTAATTCTTTGATAAACACATTCTTTGAAAAACTAATTCTTTGATAAACTAATTCTTTGAAAAAACCAATTCTTTGAAAAACTCATTTTAGATAAACTAATTCTTTGATGAACTAATTATTTGATGAACTACTAGTTTGATAAACTAATACTATGATAAACTAATTCTATGATGAACTAATAGTTTGATAAACTAATACTATGATAAACTAATTCTTTGACGAACTAATAGTTTGATGAACTAATTCTTTGATAAACTAATTCTTTGATGAACTAATAGTTTGATAAACTAATTCTTTGATGAACTAATTCTCTGATGAACTAATAGTTTGATAAACTAATTCTTTGATAAACTAATTCTTTGATGAACTGATAGTTTGATAAACTAATTCTTTGATGAACTAATAGTTTGATAAACTAATAGTTTGATAAACTAATTCTATGATAAACTAATTCTTTGACAAACTAATCTTTCGATAAACTAGTGATGTAATCATCCCCGTGCACAGAGAGCATTGCCGATATAATAAAAGAAAACAAGGAATTAATCCTAATAAAAAGCACCATGACACTTTATGGGAATTGAACAGAATATAAAATTTAGGCCAAGCACTGGGACCAACAAGGTCATACAGAGCTGAAAGCCAAACTGAAGAGTAAAAAAGGTTTGAAAGGTGCAATAGGAGGAAAGAGAATATGAACGGAGGTACAGCAAAAGGAATGAAAGGTTGCCGAAGGGACGCTGTAAAGAACCATGAGTAATGCCTGCAGTGCACCATGTGATCTGCCCTGTCGGCACTACCCATCCCCCACGAGAAGAACACTTTATAGGAATAAATATTCTAAAAGAAAGATCTGGCAATGAACGATGCATAAATATGTATAAAAAAAAATAACATAATCAACAATTTATCGAAATGAACTGCTGCTGACCCGAGCTGGCATTCTAATTGCAATATTTGAATTGATTTTTATTTCAGCAGGGTATTGCAGGACGCGTCCAATTATAAACTCATGAAGAATTTAATCAACTGATGTCCAATAAAAAAAAAGATTCAGATGTCCAATGATATTCGATATCCAGTGATTATTTTGCAAATTGAAAAATGACCAAAGGCGACGACTTATGAACTCCGATTTTTTTATTGAAGTAAATTAGGTCAAATACCTGTTTGTGAAAGTAGATATAATCTTTAGGCCTAAAATTCACGTTATTAAGAATTGCTTTTAATTAAGCAGAAAAGTACTATATACCATACACAACTATATATGTATACCATGCTGTATTGTGTATATTTATATATTACGTAATACATATAATAATTGTTCTCGTCCTGAAACAAAGTTATATTCTAAAGTATTCCAAAGCTAATATAGTATATCACAATAAATTCCTACAACTGAAATACATCTAATATTCATAAAATGTCTTTATGCGAAATATTTTAAGATATTTGCATCCACAGGACTAAAAAAGACCCCACCCTAACTATTCATGACAGCTAACTTCCAAACCATGAAAACAGTCCATTCATAGAAATTCAAAACAAAGGTCAAAGACTCGACTGGCAAATATATCAACAATAATATATGAAGACCATATTAAATTCAGGGGGATTAGCATACGGAAATGTAATTATTTCGAAGTAAGATAAAAGCAGAATAAGTTGACGAGTCAGATCCGCTTAATCCAGCTTGAAAATAACCTGGATCAGCTGGTCGCTGCATTTGACAATAAGGGTGCTTATTATCATTGATCCCTTATAATGGAACTAATTATAATAAAAACGTGTGTAGTTGAGAGAGAGAGAGAGAGAGAGAGAGAGAGATAGAGAGAGAGAGAGAGAGAGAGAGAGAGAGAGAGTCGTGATATATATATATATATATATATATATATATATATATATATATATAATATATATATATATATATATATATATATATATAATATATTATATATTATATATTGCTACTTTCAAAATGCACATATCCCCTCTTAGACTGTATAAAATGTTGTGTAGAGTTTGGCAACATTTCTTCAGATTCCTAGCTAGCTTAAAATTAGGATGTTTTAAATGTGTGTTCAGATTTCGCATAAAATGATATAAAAAGAATATATAACGTAGTAAAGAAAAAAAAGAGAGAGAGATTATCTTTGTCCGTTCGAAGCCAGAGTTGTTTTTCAAAACCTGTCAACATGTTTGATTAGAGACATCGAGGTCTCCGTTGTGTTTTGGGAATTCTGTCATCACGCCTGATAGGGACTTTTGCTCGAGTCTGTTTCGATCGAATACGTGTCTTTGTCGAACTGACTGGTCTCATACGCGTATGTCTTTGCCGAATGCCACATGCAGATTTCACAGTTTTTTCTGTAAAGTTATGTCACTTTTCGAAGCTTCTGGAAGAATTGTGTCCCAAAACGTTTTGTGTCATCTCCACTGTCCATTTTCCATAAGGAAGAGAATTTCTTTGCATCTTAGAACCGTGTTCGGTTCAGACATCTCTCTCTCTCTCTCTCTCTCTCTCTCTCTCTCTCTCGTCTTTCTCCCTCTCTCTCTCTCTCTCTCTCTCTCTCTCTCTCTCTCTCTCTCTGCCTCGCCATAATTGATATTAATGTAACGTAAAATGGTCACTCGTAATTTGTAGATTTCAGATTTGATATTTCTTAAGAGTTTATTTAGTATTACTTAGTGTTTTTGTGGAAAGTGAACAAACATTGTGCGTAACGGCGCCTGTTTTTGTGAGTTTGAAACAAGCTGCAGCAAAGAAAGAAAATTGGTATAAAAAGAAGGTAGAGTGTGTAATATTTTTATTAATTGCAACTAATATCTAATGGTTATGATGGTTTGGTAAGAAAATAATAACTATTAGTTACTATGGTTTAGAGAACTAATAACTAATAGTTACAATGGTTTGAGAGAAACTATTTACATTTTTACACATTGCAATTTTTTGTGTTTTGTGTTTGTTTCATTTGAAGGTATTTTTATGTTTTGTGCATTTATTCATTTTCTTATTGAAGTGTGTGTTTTTATTTTATATTCTGTGATTAATACTTTTTGCAATTTTGGTATTTTCCATATTTTTCTGTGTTTTCATTTGCATTCACAATTTAATTAACTTAGCTATTTTCATTACGTAATCATTGCACATCTAATTGAATTTAACAATTGTGAATTAATTTGCATTTACTTAAAATTCTTTTCGAGTTTTATTATTGTTTAGCACTTGTGAATTAATTTCCAAATTTCAATTATTGCCTAACGCTTTTGAATTTTGATTGAATTAATTTTCTTGAATTTTGTGATAAATTAAATTTGATTTAATTTTACTTAATTGATTCAAGAATTAATTGAACTTTACTTTGTTTTCAAGTAACAGTAATTTTCCCTGATATTGTGAATTTCACTTATAAATTTTGAATTTGATTATAAATATTTGTATTTAAATTTTTTGTAAGTATTTTATTTCTAACCAGTATATTTGCATATGATTATATTTAGCTTAGGTAGAAACATAGAGTGGTAATTGATCTGCTTTCCTTCAATTTAATTGAAGTGACTTAGAACCAGGGAAGTACTTAGACTTCTGAAATCAGGGAAATACTTAGACTTTTAAAGTTGTTGATGGAGTGATGCCCTTTGATTAATTTAATTACTTACAAGATTACCTCACACCTGTTTTGATGAACTTAGTCTGATTTTCTGCAATACTGGTAAGTTGTTAAGGGATCACTGTTGCCTTTAGAGTATTCAGTCGTTTAGTACCTGTGATGAGGGTTCAGGTGTCTGGCTGTTGTGAGGTAACAATCTAGGGCTGAGAACTAAAAGGGCCAATGTCAAAAAATGGCTGATTGTAGTAAAGACCGTCACTAAACTAGGAATTTATCTCTGTTTCAGTGCTATAATGGCCAATGTTATAAGTTAAGCAATCACCCCAAAAAAGCTTTCGTTTGCTGTACTTACCTGAATTTTAATAAAGGAAGCCATATTTTAAAAGCGTTTTTCTGAATACATGGTTTTATGACATTGGCCCCTCTAGTTCTCAGCCCTAGAATTAATGAATGGTAAGTGTAGTAACCAGATGCTTGGCACTTTGTCACAATATATATATATAAAATATGGTTCGCAGTCTAGTGGTCATGATACTTGTACCCATAAAAAAAACGAAAAGTTCCAATACCAAAGTGACACCTGGCTTCAAAATCACATTCCAACACATATCATTGTGTCTCTGTTGACATATGTGTTGAATTAAGTACCTGGCAGTTGGCTGAACAACGTAGTACCCAAGGAAGGTGAGGAAGGGCATGGGGCTTGCAACCTCATCCCAAAAGATCTGATGAAAACCAGGAGGATGTCACCAATCATCTATCAGTGGCTAAATCTTTGCCTCACATAGCGACATACCAGAGTTCAATCCCAGGAAGGCCCCTTAGAACTCTATTGGGCCTTTATTGACCCAACCAGTGAATTAGATACCCAGTCGTTGGTTGACTGTTGTGAGTCGCAGACACCAGGGAAAATTTAGAATGTTATTCCTTTGATAGCGCAAAGAAATGTAATTTCAACACCTTATGGAACCAGCCTTCTAAGGAATGCGTTCATAGTGTCAAATATACATTTTAATGAGGAACAAGTGACATGAACACACACCAAGATAAACGCACGAAAGTTCAGACAACGACGCATCGAGCTTTTAAAAAGTCTGCAAAACGGAAATCTTTGCTTGAAAGATAAAAGCAGCAATGTTGATTAATTATTAAAGGGGGCCATCGCTACTGCCATGATTTCGAATCAGCGTGGAGAGGTTCTGACACGAGGGGTGTAATTGGTCGAATCAAACGTTAAATTACCTAGAAAACGGCTGATAAGCTGGAGATAATTACGTCCCTGCAGATTATACATCAGCATTGCGTACGAAATCAAAAAACATTTGCGAAAAAAATTACAAAACTATTAAAAATCTGGCAAACATTAGGACTGTACTAAAAGAATACCAGTAAAGTTTCAAAATCAACAATATTTTGCTATACAAAATATATCTGTATTTCTGGTGATAGAAGTTCACTCTCGACATGTTTTAGTCACGTAAAGCTGTTGGTCCCGTTGCTGAAAAACCACTGGTTCCATGCAACGTAAAAACACCATACAAACACACAAAAAAAAAAAAAAAACAAGCTATACAAATTTTCGCAGGACAGAAAAAAAAAACTTTCAAACATGAAGAGTATTCACACAAAAAAAATTCACAATTCACCAGTAAAGTCTCGATATCAATAACAATTTAGCCTGAAAGAGACGACCTCCAAACGACATCGAGTTCTAGGTACAAAAGCTAACAGATATAAGCAGATGATATTTAATGCGTCTCCAACAAAGTGGAAGGTTGTTTTACATCGCTGACATTTCGCTGGACATAACACTGACCTTCATAACAGTGCACAGTACAGTGTAAAAATAATGAACTTCAGTTTTCAATGTACAGCAGAACGAATGTATTTTAATCAAAGCGAAACATTAACGAGTAAGGCTGACTATATATTCTCTCATTTTCATTTGACCAGATTATTATTGAAACTGAAGAGGACAAAATAGTATTCATTGTTAGCGTAGACCAAAATCAACTCAAGAAGATGAGTAAACTTCAGTGTAAATAAAAATTTCCAATTAATTTTTATAATCTTACTGAAATAACTAAAAATCTGCAACGTTGTCCAAAATAACGAATAGATTCTAATGCAAATGCTACTATTATTTCCTATATTTTTACGAAGAAAATAAGTTTCTCTTAAAGGATTAAGACAAGGTTTATATTTAATCTTATACGGTACTACACGATTAACCATGTTTGACTGGTTTTCTTTTGAAGTAACCAAAGGGAATAAATAGCTTTCAGTTTAAAATAAATGAAATCAAAGGCAACAATAAAAACATCCATAACAAAATTCTTAACAAATAACAACAACAACAACAACAACAACTATAATAATAAAATAATAATAATAATAATAATAATAATAATAATAATAATAATAATAATAACAGCACACATAGAAAGAAGAGTGATGGACTCCTAAGGGGGCGTAATGCAACCCAGAAACCCACACTATAAAAACCACCCAGTCGAATAGGAGAACAGTGATAGACAAAAAAAAAAAGTAAATAAATAAATAAACAAAATAAAATAAATACATAAATATATAAATAAAATAATAATAATAATATTCTTGAACATAATGAAGCAGGTATTTCTGTACAGTGAAAAAAGCGGTTTTGTAATATGTAAAATAAAAATGAAACTGACAACTTTTCAGATATAAAAGTGATTTATAATGAGTATATGTTTACTGGTTTTTTGAGACCATGAATGAAAAGAGTCGAAATATTATTCAAACTGTCTTTGAATTGTGGAAATTCACCACTAATTTAACAATAGAAGTTAGAGTAATATATATTCATACGATTCTCGTAATTTCAAAAAACCTCGGAATCGTGAATTGGACGGAGGAAATGTACAATGATATGAAAACCTATGATGAAATAACAATATCCTTAACTTATATCATTTTAGATAAATGGAAAACACCAAACACATAAATTACAGAGGCAGAAACATAAATTTAAACATGTAAATTAGGAAAAACACATTAACTCATGAATGAAAAAAACATAAAGTAGGGGCCAGAAACATAAATTCAAACATTTACATTTAGGAAAAATAAGTGAATTTATAAACAAAAGAAAAAAATTAAAGGAAACATTAATTGGAGGGTAAAAATATAAATTAAATCATTTACATTCGGGAAAAATAAATAAATTAAAAAATAAATCCTGAAAAAACAAAGAATATTAAAGAAATACGATGTAAATCTCCTACAATCAGAAAATGTACACTAAAAGCAATGAAAATTAGAACTTCTCCACCTAAACCAGGGCAACAGAATCCTTCGGTAATGCTGATGTGTTCATCAGGCGCTTCCACCCAATAACCAGGAATTATTCCCCGACGCGCATTGTTCCTCCCGTGTTAACTACCAACGGAGAAGCGACCTCAGCTCAGGTTAGAATTGGCTGGGATGGTGATTATTTCATGGATTGTGGTCTTTACTTGATATATCTGTTAATAAAGCAAGGGATTCGCATTTCAGTGTATGTATAAGTATATATATATATATATATATATATATATATATATATATATATATATATATACATATATTATATATATATATATATATATATATATATATATATATATATTTATTTATTTGTGTGTGTATTTATGTATGTATTGTTTTTGTGAACGTTTGAGCTTGTGTCTGCCTAGATGTACACCTATAGATTTATATATATATATATATATATATATATATATATATATATATATATATATATATATATATATATATATATATACATGGGGGAAGAACCCCTAGTGTTCATAAGGTAGGCGTGGACACGAAACGGAAGGCAGACCCCATTACTCCATTACACACACAACCTATCTCTCTCTCTCTCTCTCTCTCTCTCTCTCTCTCTCTCTCTCTCTCTCCAAGGAATCCAGTAATCCCTCTCTCTCTCTCTCTCTCTCTCTCTCTCTCTCTCTCTCTCTCTCTCTCTCTCTCTCTCTCCATTCTAACAGGTAATGAAAATGAGAGAGTTGCATCATAACACTAACGTTTATTAACAAGAACAAATAAATCAATTAACCAAGTAATCCAGTCTTACAGACTAACTCAAAAACAGTACATTGTCAAGTCACCCAAAAAAGTCCACACTCCTCCGGGAACTCTTTTGTCCCCCGGCATTTCCAGATCCGTCTGTTTCAAAGATACAGAACACATCCCGGTAAGTACACACACAAGTTCAAAGACAAAGTTAATAAAATGGAACATCTTACAAGATATCAAACAAGCCATCCCTTTGGCTAAAGTAAAGGTAACACTTACCCATTCCCAACCGGAATATCACTCACTGTTTAAAAAAACACTTTGGCACCCGCCATCGTGGCTTTGCCTTCCCCCACGAATCTCTGTGCAAGTCTTCCCATAGACTTGGCTAGTGATACATTATGAATAGAAGAGACGCACACGCACATACGAATGCACACTTCGACAACGCCTATCATAAGTTACTGGCTACAACCAGTTTCCCAAAGGCACTTTGAGAAGAGTTCATAAACTGTCGTACATTGACTTCCTGAACTAAGCACTTTTATCTCACGCCACCCCCAGAAACTCATTCATCAGCTACTCTCAGGTCGTTACCTCTGCACTGTTCTCCACATTCCATAGGTCACAGAGAACGCACGAACAATATATTATAATCAAAATCCCTAGGCCTTACAGAATAGCTCGGCCACCTATGCTAGCCCCCGCCTAGCAAAATTGCTTATATAATACAAAAACAACTGGGCCGGCTTTAAAATAAAAAATAAGTAAAACTGCACGTCTCTGGCATTATAAAATAAAGTCTTATCACGCTTTATCTCCCAATAACACAAGACGCATTTTCTCTCATATTTTCTGCATTAGGATTCTTGAATATCCCTCTTCGCTTGTCTGCAAGTAGCTGAACAGACAGCAACAGGCTATAGCAGGCTGTAGCAACTGTAGGAAGACGGAATGCCTCCCTCATCGTAGAAGACTTCTCACGGCTTCTTGTAGATCCCCAAAAAACACGCTGTAGAATTCTCTCGCGATCACCCACGTGGAAATACTTGTAATCGCCCTGGGCAACATGGCAGCAACCTCTCTTCACGGCTGGTGGACGTCTTGCTGGTGTCGGGGAACGACTTTTTCCTTTGGGTGTGTGTTAGTATGTCAGTCAGGTCTTTGGTCAATCTAAGAAAATTAACCCAAACATACTACCTCTATCAAACAATGATCTCAAAAGGTCAGAAATACTAACTGAACGTCTCCCAATTAACTCCCTTAAATATGACTACTAAATGATAAGCCATTATCACAACTCTCTAAGAAAAAAAAACATCAAGTTCTCCAACTCAATTCTCCAAACTCACACATCAGCCAACACACACCCAACTCAGAAAATCAACCAGCAACCTCCACGGGAATTCTGCACTCACATTTCGAACTCGAATGTGCTCACAAAAAAAAAAGAAAAAATTCGTAACGAGCTCAAGAAAGAAAAGAATCACGTAACACCCAGACCCAAAAATGTTCTCGCAAGTTCTGACATTTAAACAACCCACAAAATCAGCAAAAATCTCCAACTTTTAACAGCAAAAACCCCTTTACTGCTCAATAATTAATCACAATGAGACTTAATGTCAAACTCCCTTTACGTAAGTAACAACCCTCGAAAAATTACATCTCCCGGTAAAATCAAATCTCCCGTCCAAAAAAGAAATGTTACTTAAGCTCAATCCCCAAATTATATCTCTCATAGGAAAAGGAAGAAAAATAATAAAAAAAATAATCACAAGTAGATTTCCCCAATCACAAAATACATAATACATGTATAATATGCATAACTCCCGCGTTTTTCCCCAAGAAATGCTCCATGTAAAGCCACGGAATTTGCCAGAAAGCAAACTCTCACACATGCGCTTTCGTGAAATGCTATAGCCAACATTTCCAGATATTGCAAAAATTCTGATCTATCACCATCAGAGGAAAAGAATCAGCACACGCTCAGCACACGGCTCATCACATCGCTTGTCAGCAGAAAAATCGCCTGCGGACGCATGCTCAAACAACAGCACAAAAATTGTCTAGTCAGACACATAAGTTTGGAAACTCATGATTCTCTAGAAAAAAAGGTCTGACTGACACATCTCACAGAATTAACTCCAGGATATGACTAATGTGTTCAAAAATTTGTCTCGAAGACTTATTCTCTCAACATGACTTTTCCCCAAATTATATGCCTCAAATTATATTTCTCCAAGAATAACACACTTGTGAACATAAAAAATGCACACACATCTCCATAGGACTCGTAATGCAGTAATGCCATTCGCCTCTAAATAGTCACGAAATAAAAAAAAAAGAACCACAGAAATCTTCTCTTTGCTCAAGAAAAAAACTCCCATAACCACAAAAAAAAGGGTCACCCGCCCAAGATTAATTCCAACTCCATTATGAGACACCATATTAATAATAACACCACTCCGGTTATAAAAATATTTCCTCCATTTGGTTAATAACCAACCCCCTTATATTATTCTCTCATTTCTCCAATAGCCACACGTCAGTAAAAAAAAGACACCACTCCAGGAATAGAGAATAATCACCTCTATTTCGGCAAATACAAAATATTTACCTCTATTTCCCCAATAACTCCATGTGGAACAAAACAAGGCTCCAAAAAAATATATCTCCAAAAAGGAATATCAAAAAATGAAATCCTACCTCCAAAAAAATGTGCACTCAAGGCAACTAACTCACATACTCACAAATATTGCCCCATAATCTCCAAATATGTGTCTCCATTTGCAACAAAGATGGCTGCAAAATAATTGAACTAAACATAGCTCTCATCACATTATTGGCAAATATCAAAAATGGCCAAAAAATATATCTCCCATATATTATATCTCAAATTATAACTCCAAAATAATATATCTCAATTATATCTCAATTATAACTCCAATTCTCCAGAGAATAACTCAATGTTATAGTCAAAAACTATAAAAACTCACTCCATTTAGCATAATTGCTAAAAAAGGGCAAAAACTCGGCAAATAAAACTGTCTAGAAAATTCTAGAAAAAATCACCAATGTGCCACAACTCATTATAACAGAATTCCCAACTCACAGTGTCTTACCCAAGACTTCTCCATATGCACTACGGCATAAGCCACTAGAAAACTTAACCAAGTTTCTTATCTCTCACAAAGTTGTCACAAATACGACAAGGGTATTGTGCAAGAAAACTCACAATTTCTGGAACACAAATATTCAGAGAAGAAATGTAGTGCCATTACGTATGCATTCAAAACATGCAAAAAATTCTCCCATATATTTCTCTATAGCATCAAATAGCTAAAACACGAACACGTTCCCGAACAATGACTCTAAGTCATGAACTGAGACATTAAAAAATATTCACACCAACTGGAGAGAAAAAATAAATTCAAATTCACCCTTGGTAAAAAAAACTTGTGTCAGCGATGGCTAATTTTCAAAAAGGAGAAAAGAAAAATCAACGGCACTGTTCACTATCTCCCGTAACTCACTCGATGTCAAGTAATTATCTGCTGAACTCATAAAAAAAGAAAAAAAAACTAAAATAATGTGTTGTTAGTTCCTCCCATATTCAAAAAAAGGATTCCACCTCCCTTGATAGCATTAAAACACCCACGTATTAGTATAAAAAAAATCAGTATCAGAAATATCATTATCACAAAATCACCAAAAAAATTGCTATCATCAAAATCATCAGTATCAGTACAAAAATATCACCAATGTTAATGCTTGTCCATTCTCCAAAAATTCAGCAAAAAATTCAGCAAGTTTCACCACAATTCACCAAGATTCAGTCAGATTCATCAAGATTCAGCAAAACTCATCCCCGTGAATCAC
>NC_087211.1:66044232-66056732 GCF_015104395.2 Macrobrachium nipponense | reverse complement strand
AATTTCACAAATAAACTAAAAAGAAAAAAGAAAAAAAGTCCATTTGCGTCAGCTAGTAACGGACACGTTTTAAAACCAACATAAAGTAGAAGAAATTCCTAGAAAAAAAAATCAATTAACTGCTAAAACGCTGTTATGAAAAAAAAAGAAAACCAAAAACGGTTGAGGGGTTTAAAAAGGAATCTTTTTGTTCCTAATCTACGAAAAGTAATTAGAGAATTCCATCACAGTTAAGGGTCTTTAATCCGGGAAATTCCAGTGTCGCTCCGGGATTAATTAATTACATGAACTTCTTTTAACCTTATGAAATAAGAAGATCTCTCTCTCTCTCTCTCTCTCTCTCTCTCTCTCTCTCTCTCTCTCTCTCTCTCTCTCTGTTTGCAGTTCTCTTCGCAAAAGCTGGAATGTTGTTTTTTGACTTAGCTATTCAATTTTGAGATGACTGACTCATGCAGGGACGTCAGTTTAACGTGGAAACAAAAACAGCTTCTCTCTCTCTCTCTCTCTCTCTCTCTCTCTCTCTCTCTCTCTCTCTCTCTCTCTCCTAGACGTTTCTGCACTTGCAATACCATCCTCGGGGCAGCAAGAATTCAAGAAAATACTTGAAAATAAGACAGAATAAGACACGAGAATTCTTGCATGAAAAACAGTTAATCATAAACGACTCGACTGCCCGCACGCTCTTAGATACTGCTGAATATAGCCATATATGAAAGGAGTGACTAAGTACAAAAACATGAGAATAATTGACCCATATTCACAGGTTGTCCTCAAAGGACTACGTAACTTTCCACGAGAAAATGTTTGAGGACGCAGTGAACTAATTCTCCGTCATATGAAATCGAAATCGATATTTTCTATTATAAATGTACTTCAAGCTTGTATTGTATAGTTGGATTTGACAAGCGTGCAATAGTATATACATGTGCTTTCATTAAAAAATAAAAAAATTATTTATATATTGAGTACATAAGTACAGTGCAGTGTCTCACTATTGTCTCCTAATTATGGTCGGAGTCTCTGATCATGAGATTTGTGAAAATTTGTTTAAAAATAACCCATATTTATTTCACGTATTCAAAACCGCGTCGTCGAAATCATAAAAAAAAAAAATAAATAACATTCCCAAAATAAACAGAGACATAGAAAAACTGCGCTTTGACATAAATGATGTCTTACGCCCTGCTGGTTCACAAACGGTCGTCCCTAGCTTATGGAGCCATCAAAGCATCCTCGGCACATCATCAAACTTCAAACGCAAACAGAAGCGAGTCTCTGAATCCCGAAGCAATCCAAAACGGGGACCACCGATGATCTGCCACCGCCGATATATAAACAATAACAGCAGACCATTCATCGCTTATCTCCACCCTTCCTCCGACTCCCCCATTCACAAAATTGAGAGCCTCGGGGGATTGTACATCACCCCAACCTCTCAAGTCCCCCTTACCCCATCCATACCAAGTTCAACCAACACGCAACTAGCAGCCACCTACTTCCCCCTCCTCTATCCTCTCTCTCCCACCCACCCTTTCAAAGTCTGTCGGTATGTTTGGATTTGCAGGGCTCATCAAAGCATTCACTAAAGTCCCCTAATTGATTTCAGGAACCGGTTGTGCCTGCAAGCCATGGGGAGGCTAATCACTGCTTCTGGTATTCAAAACGGTGGTGGCCTTTCAAAAGGCGTTGAGAGGCGAGGACTATGGAGCCCTTACTACTACTACTACTACTGCTATTTTTATAATAATAATAATAATAATAATAATAATAATAATAATAATAATAATAATAATAATAATAATAATGATAAGGGAGAAGCAAATCCACAGTTATGTACGGGTACAAATATATCTCAAAATCAACCTGGACAGATTCCCGAAAGCTCTCTGTATAGATTTATTTTGAAATATATATCTGTACCCATACATAAGTTTGGATTTGTTTCTCCGCTGTAAGACTTATGCTACTTTAAGTCATTTATGATAATAATAATAATAATAATAATAATAATAATAATAATAATAATAATAATAATAATAATAATAAAAGTAATAATAATAAACTACGCACTAGGCGAATCTGTGTGATGCATAAGAATACTGTCCTCTGAATTTAATCATTAACTTGAGTACATAAACTAATATAAATGCAAATGTGAATACTCTAGAAGGGTTTATTTGCATACTTCACTTTCTAATTCATTCAAATTGTGCATTCTATTCCCGAAACGCTTTAATATTTATGCATACGACAGGGATGACTGCTGTCAGTTATGGAGAGAAGGACATTTGCCCAAATCCACGTTCTCTTTTGACAAAATTACACCATTCTCTCTCTCGTCTCGTCTCTCCTCTCTCTCTCTATCTCCACTCTCAGCTCATGGCTCCTTCTCCTGCTCTCTCCTCTCTCAATTAATTAATTAATCGATCAAGCTGCATCAAGTCAATATTGGTAGATTCAGTTTCAAAAGAGTATGCGAAGAAAATTTCACGTATTTTTTCTTTCCAATTCTTTTAATAAAATTAGTGAAGCAGCATCACCCATAATTGTAAGAAGGAGCTTTCTAACTACAAAATAAAGACAATAATAAAATTAAAAACTCTATAATTGTAAGAATAATTTTCTAATTAAAAAATAACAAAAATTAAATTGAAAACTCCATAATTGTAAGAATAATTTTATAATTAAAAAAATACCAAAAATTAAATTACAAACTCCATAATTGTAAAAATAATTTTCTTATTGAAAAAAAGACGAAGTTTAAATTAAAAACTCTACAAATGTAAGAATAATTCTTTAGTTCCAAAGAAAAAAATAATAAAATAAATTAAATTAAAAGCTCCATAATTGTAAAAATAAGTTTCCTAATCGCAAAAACATAATATTAATCGAATAACAAAAATCTCTACAGGTAAACCTGTCCCAGTAAGATATTTTCCTTGGCCCTTAATTCGCGCCTTTCAAAAAGTTCCTTTTCCGGGCGGACAAATTCTGCCATTCCGAAGAGAGAGAGAGAGAGAGAGAGAGAGATCCAAAATCTCGGATGTTCCCAAAAGTTTGAAGGCAATCTGGCCTGTCAGGTCACGTAGCGCTGTTTTCTGAAACGCCATCTCTCTCTCTCTCTCTCTCTCTCTCTCTTTCTCTCTCTCTCTTCTTTTCTTTGCTATTCTCTTCGTATTTTCCTTTCCTCTCCTCACAAGGACCATTAGGGAGGGACATGTTTAGCACCTGGACCGGTCGTTTTGGCCCCGTGCGTGAAAGGCAGAGGCAAATTCCCATTCCGGTCCGTCCTGGTCCATCGTGGGTGACGTTGCAATGGATGGACCGCTGTCCATTTTCGAAAGATAAAAGTGAAAAATAGAGAGAGAGAGAGAGAGAGAGAGAGAGAGAGAGAGAGAGAGAGAGAGAGAGAGTTAAGTTTTACTGGTGATCATAAGATTGTTTTGAAATACATTTATATGTATGGAGGCGTTTCCAGACAAAAAACTAAAAGAGAGAGAGAGAGAGAGAGAGAGAGAGAGAGAGAGAGAGAGAGAGAGAGAGAGAAATAGTTAACTTTTGCTGGTGACTATAAGATTGTTTTAAAATACATTTACTTGTATGGAGGTGTTTCCAAACAAAACTAATATATATATATATATATATATATATATATATATATATTATATATGTATATATATGTATCGAACTACATATGTCCTTTAATATCTAATTCGCCCTACCTCGGAATTAATATATTTTCATATATGCTTAACCGCGGGGAATTTATAAGCGATAATAGAATTGGCCAATCCCAGGACAGTGGCAGTGAAGCCTTAAACCACCCCGACACCGCAAGAGATATAAGTTTCATGCCGCCTCCCACCTGAAATACCTTTCGTGCGCACAGGTATTTTTATTTATGGAGACTGCATCAACCCATCTCGTTCTCGGTGGCGCCTGTCGATGGCCAATTCTATTATCGCTTAATAAATTCCCCCGCGGTTAAGCATACATGAAAATATATTAATTCCGAGGTAGAGCGAATTAGATATTAAAGGACATATGTAGTTCGATATATGTATATGAATCACGGTAATGTGATAGACTTATATATATATATATATATATATATATATATATATATATATATATATATATATATATATATATATATATATATATAGAGAGAGAGAGAGAGAGTAGAGAGAGAGAGGAGAGAGAGAGAGAGAGAGGTTAGGAGCCCAGGATGATTTTGCAGTTTGAATTTGTATAGAAACTTTTCATTCTTTGCCACCTAATGAGATATACTTAGTTATTTAATGATTAAATAAAAAAGCCACTGACTTATCTGTAAGACTAATTCTGTCTACATAACAAAACTAATATAAAACCTCTTGGATATATTTCTTCTTACGTAAAATGTAAAGACACTTAGAAATTTATGAGTAAGATAAAAATTTCCAAAGATTTAAAAGACCGTCTGAAGGCTATTTGAGATTATAATAATTTTTTACGATTATTTTATTTGAATTTGATCTTTATGACTTGAAAGTACATAATACTGCCAGAAGTAGGATATTATCATGTTTACTAAAATGTCAGATCATTACCACTGAGACTTACTCACTGGACATTAATTCTGAATGACTCTTTAGTTTTACAAAATATTTTTTTCGCTCTTCCTAACATAAATTTGATTTGTCTATTCTCTCTAAGTTAGAAGTTGAATAACTATTCCGAACATCACTTTATGTCTTTTCTTTCTTTTTTATTTATTTTTTTTTTGCATTGCGACCTTATAATCATCATTTTCCCAGTTATTTTCTGCCATTATCATCTCCTACTGATTCATTATCTTCAGTTTACATACTGTTATTTCATTATCACTTTTCTGCGATGTGTAATTTTACCATCTTCATCATCTAATTCACTACCTGTCTCTAGACATCTAATGACTCTATTTTTGAGTGCTGTTAATAATAGCCATTTTTATTCAACAGAATAATAATAATAATAATAATAATAATAATAATAATAATAATAATAATAATAATAATAATAATAATAATAATAATAATAATAATAATCCAAAGAAACCTCATAATCACATGAGTTAATAAAATAAAATGGACAAGGAGGACCATGCAGGTCTTCGAAAGCTTTCTGCTTTGTATTTTAAATAACAAGATCAGACATATTATTGTGGATGTACTTTTCCAATAATAATAATAATAATAATAATAATAGTTAAAATCAACGCCTTGACTATCTTACACCTTAACAAATAAATCATTAACGATGAACGAGCTCTGAGTATAAATATCACTAAACGTTCGATCGATTTATCGATTTCTGTCACCTGGCGTTGCATCGACTTGGCCTTCTGCGCCGAATCTCCACTAGAGAGAGAGAGAGAGAGAGAGAGAGAGAGAGAGAGAGAGAGAGAGAGAGATTTCTAAATATTTGCAGCCTTTTGCCTCTGTATTTCTTAACAATGATTCCTACATTAATTGACGAAACATAAATGAAACTGTTCTAAAAAGATAAGATTACCCTCTTCATTTCATGTAAAATTTTATCATTCTCTCTCTCTCTCTCTCTCTCTCTCTCTCTCTCTCTCTCTCTCTCTCTCTCTCATGCCGGAGCAATCAACTTGAAACCATCATCATCGAGACTGAAACGTTTTGTGTGAAGATTAAAAATAAAAGGTTGAGATGAAAGAATCAAAGCGGAAATAGATCTTTAAATAACTCGCAAAAAAAGTAAAAAAAAAAAATCCCGCATTTAAATATTCATAAGTTCGCCAGACTTGTCTCTTGACCTCACTGATCGTTGAACTCAAAAAAAAAAAAAAAAAAAAAAAAAAAAAAAAAAAAAAAAAACCCCCCCCCCCCCCCCCCTAAAAAAAAAAAAAAAAAAAAACGAAAAAAAAAAAGTAAAAACAACATGATCAAATCTCATCGCTTGAGTAATATAAAAGTGATAACTGTTTTTACTTCGTGAAAACAAAGAAATGTTGAGTATCGGAGTCATCCCGCTGAATACATTACAGAATAGAGAATGTATTACATCGTTCGTAATGGAAGAATATAGTATATATGCATCGGTGAAACGATTCTGTCTCATATCGCCAGGAGAGAGAGAGAGAGAGAGAGAGAGAGAGAGAGAGAGAGAGAGAGAGAGATAAATGTTTCCACTTCATACGCCAGAATTAATGAGAAAGTCAAGCAAACATATGCACAAACATACAGAGAGAGAGAGAGAGAGAGAGAGAGAGAGAGAGAGAGAGAGAGGAGAGAGAGAGAGAAATATTTCCACTGCATACTCTAGAATTAATGAAAAACGGTCAAGCAAACGTACATGCATATACACACATACAGAGAGAGAGAGAGAGAGAGAGAGAGAGAGAGAGCAAAAAATTAATGCTCATGAAATGCTCCCGCCTCATACGTTACAATTAACGAGAAACAGTTATCAGACACACGCACACTCGCACACACAATGTGTTAAGACTGTATCAAAAAGTAAACTATTCTATTTCTGAAGACTCTGAAACCTCCTTTCCAATATTTTACGGTCATGGCTCTCGGCAGCAGCATCATCGTATAAGAAAAAACTCCTTTTTATCACCTGGCCAAAAGGAAAAAAAATTATCTATAACTTGGCCAAAAAAAAGAATTTCTGTCACTTCAAAAAACTTTTTATTAATTGGAAAAAAACTTTCTATCACTTGAAAGCACTATTTATCATTTGGCAAAAAAGAACGAAAAAAAATACCTGTCTATCACTTGGCAAAAAAAAAAAAAATCTATAACTTGGCAAAAAACCTTTCTACCACAAAAAAACTTTCCATCACGCTTTGTATCACTTTGAAAATCTCTCTATCACTTTGCAAAAAAAAAAAAAAAAAAAAAAAAATCCACCACTTTGCAAAAAAAAAAATTTCTATCACTTGGCAAGAAAATCTATAACTTGGTAAAAAAAAAACTCTTTATCACAAAAAAAACTTTCTATCGCTTCGAAAATCTCTCTATCACTTTGCAAAAAAAGACTTTCTATCACTTGGCTAAAAAAAAACGTTCTATCAATTGGCAAAAAACTATCCCTCAAAAAAACTTGCTATCGCTTGAAAAAAAATTCTATCACTTGAAGAAATAAAAAAAAAAATAAAAAAGAGACTCTATTACTTGAAAAAAAATTCTATCACTTGACGAAATAAAAAAACAATAAAAAAAGAGACTCTATTACTTGAAAAAAATTCTATCACTTGACGAAAATAAAAAACAATAAAAAAAAAAAAAGAGGACTCTATTACTTGAAAAAAAAAATTCTATCACTTGACGAAATAAAAAACAATAAAAAAAAGAGACTCTATTACTTGAAAAAAAATTCTATCACTTGACGAAATAAAAAACAATAAAAAAGAGACTATTACTTGAAAAAAAATTCTATCACTTGACGAAATAAAAAAAAATAAAAAAGAGACTATTACTTGAAAAAAAATTCTATCACTTGACGAAATAAAAAAAAAATAAAAAAGAGACTATTACTTGAAAAAAAATCTATCACTTGGCGAAATAAAAAACAATAAAAAAGATTCTATTACTTGAAAAAAAATTCTATCACTTGACGAAATAAAAAACAATAAAAAAGAGACTCTATTACTTGAAAAAAAATTCTATCACTTGACGAAATAAAAAACAATAAAAAAGAGATTATTACTTGAAAAAAAATTCTATCACTTGACAAAATAAAAAAAAATAAAAGAGACTATTACTTGAAAAAAAATTCTATCACTTGACGAAATAAAAAAATAAAATAAAAAAGAGACTATTACTTGAAAAAAAGATTCTATCACTTGGCCGGGAAGTGAGGGAGAAAAAATAAGAGACGTCGATGATCTCGCAAAAAGAGATATTTCAGGCAGCGCCGGTGGAGAGGAAAATTTTCCGCGCGAGAAATTTTATTCGAAGGGAAATTTTCTTATCGGGGGTTGGGGGGAAGAAGAGATTGTGAGGGAGAGAAGGAGGGAAGGTGGGAGGAGACTGTGCTGAAGGAGATTGCGAGTGAATTTTGTTATATTTCTCAAGGGTGGAGGGTCCTGGACGAATAACTTTTTTGAAGACATATTTTGTAAAGCTGTCGAATCTTTTGGACGTCAATATTGTGGAAGATGATTTCAATAGGCACCCTACCTAGAAGATTCAAATTTTCGGTGCAATGCTAAAAATTGCGCAACTGTCTTGATCGCCTAGGACCTCATATAGAATGAGTTAATAATAATAATAATATAGGCCTGCAAGCAAAAGATGTTATCTGCACACGCTCGCACAAAAGTGTAGCTACATTATACCACAACAAATAAAAATACTTCAAATGCAGAATGCAAACACACCTTCCCTTAGATTGTGTAATACTAAGGGTGCGTCTACACCACAAGAAAACATGTTTAAAATATATGTCTGCAACTTGTCGCACAATCATCACAAACAAGTTTGATACAAATCGTTGACTTGTTTTCAACCGGTTTGGCATATGCATGCAACAAGTTGTAGAAGTGTGTCTATAATATAGAGTACTGGTAGTGTGGATGCATTGTAATAAGCAACAGAGATGAGAAATTCTAACAGATGTTTACATAGAAGATAAATTCTATCAAAATCGTTAACTTGTCTTCAACCTGTTTAGGACATGTTTAAAAATAATTGCAGACGTGTGTTTAAGACACGTATTACTGGAGTGTAGACACAGCCTTAGAGGCAACAGAGAAGAAGAATTCTAACAAATATTTACATAGACGATAAATTCTATCAAAATCGTTAACTTGTTTCCAACCTGTCTGGGATATGTTTACAACCTAAGAAGCAACAAAGATGAGGAATTCTAATAGATATTTACATAGACGATAAACTCTATCAAAAAGCAGGGAATTCTAAAGGTCCTCTCGAAGGGATTTAAGCAAATAACTGCAACATGGAATCCTAGCAAGTCCCTTCCAAGGCAAAGGATTACTAAACCCTCTCGCAGCGGAGATTTCCATATATCTAAATCCTAGAAAAGGGGAATTCCCTCCGGCACAAGGATTTCATAGATTTCTGACGAAATCTTTTCCATGATAGAGTTTTTGACGCGTCTCCAAAACAAAACACTTTTGAGAAATCAGAAATCTTCTCTGACACAAGAGAAGTCCAACCGAATTCCACCCAGATCCCTTCTCTCTCTCTCTCTCTATCTCTCTCTCTCTGTCTCTCTCTCTCTCTCTCTCTCTCAGCGAGACACGTCGAGCACATGCATTACACATCCTTTTGAGAATCTTAACAGGCTTGTAAATGCCCGCAAACGAGACCATTTCATTCGGAGTTAATCGCCCGTTTCCGGTAAATTAGAGCGGAAGATCTCTCTCCCCCAACACACCCACCTACCTCCTTCCCCCACCCCTTATCTCCATCCCCTCTCCTTTACGGCAATTATCCACAAAAGAGCGTAAAAGAGAGGCTGGATTATCTCCTGCCCATGCAATGGATTATTGGCGTGAGGAGGGGGGCTTCGGGTTCAACCAGATGTAAACAAACGTTGGGAGTTCAAGACGCTGATTCGTGTATGAAGCTGAAAGGTTTTGTTGGAATATTGTTCGGGCGAGAAGGCTTCTGGTTTTTTTTTCTTACAAGTGTGTCTGTCTGAGAGTTTGTGTTTACAAGATCCTCTCTCTCTCTCTCTCTCTCTCTCTCTCTCTCTCTCTCTCTCTCAACACACCACACACACACACACACACACACACACATATTCAGAAAAACACAAGCTCCTCCGGGTAAGGTACGCCCTTATGTCAAATTATGTCATCATATTTGGTTGCAAACGATCTATGATTGTGTATAACTTTCAGAGTAAAAATTGTGGTGCAGGAGGACACAAAGGATACTGAGGTCTCCCTGAGTGTATTAGTTTAAATTATGAATATAATAAACAAGTACATCCCTTTAACCAATAAAACGGTAGAAGAGTTTTACATGGAATTATTTTTTCCTCTCTCTCTCTCTCTCTCTCTCTCTCTCTCTCTCTCTCTCTCTCTCTCTCTCTCTCTCTCTCTCTCTCTCTCCTCTCTCATCCACACACATTTAACGAGTACTATTTAAAAAAGATTAAATCAAGCCATGAGGACTCTTGCAAAGTATATCACAGCCATGAAAGTGCTATATAGAAAATTACTTGAAACAAGCACAAAGCTGTTAATGAAAGCAACACAAAAGACACCATAAAAATGAGTATTTTATCCAGAGATCTCAAAAGTCAACAAAAACTATGAAATATAAACAGACTAAATTAAACGCAGCAATCTGAAGAAGAAGAAGAAGAAGAAGAAGAAGAAGAGAGAGAGAAGAGAGAGAGAGAGAGAGAGAGAGAGAGAGAGAGAGAGAGAGAGAGAGAGATTAATTAGAGCAGGTGAAGCGAAAGATAGAGAGTTTAATTAGAGAACTTGATTGAAGCTGTGTCTAGTGAGCCTTTCAAAGCAAAATGGATTCAATTAATCCTCCATTCCATTCTGCCCAGCAAAAATGCCATTAATATTATGAACAACAAAGAAAAGGCAATTATCACGTACTCATGGCAATATTGGGCACTGGCAAAAGGGTCGAAGAGACAGAGAGAGAGAGAGAGAGAGAGAGAGAGAGAGAGAGAGAGACAGAGAGAGAGAGAGAGAGAGTCGATGTTTTCGTGCAATATCCTATTGGACAATGACGGGGGAAAAGACGCCATCGTGGAAAAATGATTTTGAAGTTTTTAAATTAAAAAACCTGCCCCGATCCACGTTGATTATTTGCCAGAGGACAGACTTTTCAAAAGCTCACGCTTGTACTAACGCGCGCGCACGCACGCACGAACAAACACGCACACACACACACACACACACACATATATATATATATATATATATCATATAAATTCTTTTCATAGATAACAGTATTAATGAAAAGCCAGGAAAAAAAGTCACATTATCAGTCGTTTCATATACCACTGTAAAAGCTCTTCAGCAACACTTCAACCACCCCCAAAGAATTATGCACCTTTTCACTAACCAACATTCTTTATTTTCACACACGAGATTAAGCAAGATAAAGCAGTTTACTAACCTTTCATAACATCTTCAGTCTGTCTCTGCATTTTCACTTTTTGAACAAAGCAGTCATCACTACGCCAACTTTTTCCATTGGCAATCAGCAAGCACAAGTCACTCCCATAAAGGAGAATTGGCTTACCAGCTTACCGATCTCTTCATGCATCTGAGAGAGAGAGAGAGAGAGAGAGAGAGAGAGAGAGAGAGAGAGAGAGATATCCTCTTCCCTTCGTTGTTCTTATCCTACCACCATCCGAAAGATATACTCCTAAAATATCTGTTATTTATCATTCTCAGTCAGAACACTATGATAACCTTTCCATATTAAACTTTTTCATTTGTCCCTACAGTTCTTACAGCTTTAACTCTATAACCATCACCTCTATACAAAGGAGGTCTTTTCCATTTCTTTATAAAATATCTGTTATTTATCAATCCACAGTCAAAATACTATGATAAACCTTCCATATTATACTATCCCATTTGTTCCAACAGTTCTTACAGCTTTAACTCTATAGCCATCACCTCTATCCTCTATACAAAGGAAGGCTTTTCCATTTAAGTCTAAAAGAGAAGACTTTCCCTCATGCAGACTTACTTTAAGCGTCTGATAAGACCACTACATCATCTCCACTTATACCGGTGCCAGTCACTCGCATTTCTGCATAGTGCCTTCTCGTTCTTTACTCTTTTTATCCCTCTCCTTACATCATCACCAGTTATATCACCAAGCAGACTCACTCGCTACTTGCATTTCTCACAATGATATCCAACCTTCTCAGCTTTTTGTACCGGTTTTATCAAAACTGAATTTTTATGTACCTGATTTGCAAAGACAGAATTTATATTTACCAGTTTGGTAAAATCAGAATTTTTACATACCAGTTTTGCAAAAAAAAAAAAAAAGTATGTATTCCAATATTTTTACAACAGAATTTATATTACCATTTTTATTAAAACAGAATTTATATATAGCAGTTTTTTCATAAAATTTATATATACCATTTTTGTTAAAAAAAATTTATATGTAACAGTTTTAAAACAACAGGAATTTGTAAAAGTAATTTTATGTATATGAGTTTTGTAGAGAATTTAAACTTACAAATAATACGTGTACAAATTTCTAGAAACAATTACAAATTTGCAAATAATACTTTTATAAATAACACGTTTATAAATTTACAAAGAATACGTTTCAAAATACTGCAATATTAACAAAAACAAACGGATAAAGTAATAATTAAAATTATAAATGAACAGCACAACAGCTCATGTTTAATGCAAGAAGGAACCACCGCTTAAAAAGGCATTCCTAGCCAGGAATGCAGAAGGAAAGTCAGGAATGCAGACGATGCACCCTCACGTTACCCAGTGTCCCTGGAACCCAGGACATAAAAAAAGGAGA
>NC_087211.1:66016732-66036732 GCF_015104395.2 Macrobrachium nipponense | reverse complement strand
ATGTATGTATGTATGTATACGCCTATCAACGCACACACATGCATCATACATCCACACGTATAATATATATATATATATATATATATATATATATATATATATATATATATATATATATATATGTGTGTGTGTATAAATTCTGTTAAAACTGGGTATATCTCCCACTATATATTTCGCCAATGTAACTTCTTCAGTCATTCATTACTTGGTAAGGTGTGGAGTCAGTCCTTAGTTTTAAACCAGTGTTGTAATGGGCCTTTTATACTATATATATATATATATATATATATATATATATATATATATATATATATATATATTTATTCATCAAAAATTAAGATATCGTATAAATTTTAAATAGTTATTTATAGGAGGAATCTGCGACGATGAACCGACATTATATTATATATAGTGAATTTTAAGCATCATTGACATCAGGACTTTCAATAACACCGTTATCATTAACTGTTATATGGAACAAAAATAAAAAAGACTATAGCATAATAATGATAATATCTCCCCAAAACTCCGCCTAGTTGCCAGATGGCGCTTGCCCTGACAAAAAAAAAAAAAAAAAAAAAAAAAGGATGTTGCTATAGTTTCATATACTTTAATTTATTTTCTTTTATTTTACTTATTTTATAGGGAAGGCCGTCGGGATTGGCAAATCAATGACCTAGTAAGAATAAATACACCACAGAGAGAATTAAGAGATGAAAACTGAATTCTTGTCTTGGAAGACTTGATGAACACTCCTTAATACATATTTTTCTAACATATCTCTTAGAATGTATGTATGTATGTATGTATGTATGTATGTATGTATGTATGTATGTATGTATGTATGTATGTATGTATGTATGAGTGGGCGATACATACATACATACAAATAAACATTTATGCATGTATGAGTGAATGTTTCTTACACGCACACATTGACAAATGAATTTGTACTGGATATATATATTTTGTTTTTGTATTTGTCAAAGTTTAATTCAAAGTCAATCTGAGAGAAATTTTATTTAAAAAATAACACTTGAATATATCGAATCTCTCACAGCAGCGTTCATTCTCAAAATTGGTGGTGCAAGACTAAACTGCAAACCTTTCACCTAATAATCCATGAAACAATAATAAAAAAAAATCAATGATTTTTGGAAAAGGTGTCCAATAAACAGAAGCTGCAAAGCGGTCGGAACATACTACAAAAAAATTCAGAATAATAATAATAATGATAATAATAATAATAATAATAATAATAATAATAATAATAATAATAATAATAATATAATAATAATAATAATAATAATAATGTCCCACTACTCTTCGTAGTAGCCATGATTCCCATGACAAAAGTACTACAGAAAGATGGATGCCGGGTACCAACTCAAGAAAAGAGGCAACAGAATTAACCATCTGATGTTCATGGACGACATCAAGCTGTATGGTAAGAGCATCAAGGAAATAGATACCCTAATCCAGACTGTAAGGATTGTATCTGGGGACATCAGGATGGAGTTTGGAATAGAAAAATGCGCCTTAGTCAACATACAAAAGGGCAAAGTAACGAGAACTGAAGGGATAAAGCTACCAGATGGGAGCAACATCAAACACATAGATGAGACAGGATACAAATACCTGGGAATAATGGAAGGAGGGGATATAAAACACCAAGAGATGAAGGACACGATCAGGAAAGAATATATGCAGAGACTCAAGGCGATACTCAAGTCAAAACTCAATGGAGGAAATATGATAAAAGCCATAAACACATGGGCAGTGCCAGTAATCAGATACAGCGCAAGGAATAGTGGAATGGACGAAGGCAGAACTCCGCAGCATAGATCAGAAAACCAGGAAACATATGACAATACACAAAGCACTACACCCAAGAGCAAATACGGACAGACTATACATAACACGAAAGAAAGGAGGGAGAGGACTACTAAGTATAGAGGACTGCGTCAGCATCGAAAACAGAGCACTGGGGCAATATCTGAAAACTAGTGAAGACGAGTGGCTAAAGAGTGCATGGGAAGAAGGACTAATAAAAGTAGACGAAGACCCAGAAATATACAGAGACAGGAGAATGACAGACAGAACAGAGGACTGGCACAACAAACCAATGCACGGACAATACATGAGACAGACTAAAGAACTAGCCAGCGATGACAATTGGCAATGGCTACAGAGGGGAGAGCTAAAGAAGGAAACTGAAGGAATGATAACAGCGGCACAAGATCAGGCCCTAAGAACCAGATATGTGCAAAGAATGATAGACGGAAATAACATCTCTCCCATATGTAGGAAGTGCAATACGAAAAATGAGACCATAAACCACATAGCAAGCGAATGCCCGGCACTTGCACAGAACCAGTACAAAAAGAGGCATGATTCAGTGGCAAAAGCCCTCCACTGGAGCCTGTGCAAGAAACATCAGCTACCTTGCAGTAATAAGTGGTACGAGCACCAACCTGAGGGAGTGATAGAAAACGATCAGGCAAAGATCCTCTGGGACGTATGGTATCAGGACGGATAGGGTGATACGTGCAAACAGACCAGACGTGACGTTGATTGACAAGTCAAGAAAAGAAAGTATCACTCATTGATGTCGCAATACCATGGGACACCAGAGTTGAAGAGAAAGAGAGGGGAAAAAATGGATAAGTAATCAAGACCTGAAAATAGAAATAAGAAGGATATGGGATATGCCAGTGGAAATCGTACCCATAATCATAGGAGCACTAGGCACGATCCCAAGATCCCTGAAAAGGAATCTAGAAAAACTAGAGGCTGAAGTAGCTCCAGGACTCATGCAGAAGAGTGTGATCCTAGAAACGGCACACATAGTAAGAAAAGTGATGGACTCCTAAGGAGGCAGGATGCAACCCGGAACCCCACACTATAAATACCACCCAGTCGAATTAGAGGACTGTGATAGAGCAAAAAAAAAAAAAAAAAAAAAAAAAAAAAAAAAAAAATAAATAATAATAATAATACTATCTTGGAAGAAGACCCTCTTTCAAACATGCTAAAAAGAATGGCTGTACTAAGCGAATTTACCTTGTAAGTTAAATGCTCTATTTTTCTTATTAATCGCTTTTGTGGTTCAGCAATATTATTTAATAACTGGCCAATATTCATATTGGTGTTAAGTAGAAAGGATGCCGGAATGATTTAGAAATTAAAATGAAACATTCCCGCATCCTTTCTATTAAACATTGATATCAATATTGGCCATTTATTAAATGAATATTGCTGAGCCAGAAAAGCGATTAATAGAGAAGTTGTCATATAAAATTAAACACAACCATTCTTTCTAACAGAATAATAATAATCTTACTATAGTGGGCGTTATGTTTGTCTGTCCGTCTTTCATTCGATCACGGCCAAACGGTTGGTCCGATGGGCATGAAACTTGGCAGGGTTATAGCAGGGACCCCTAAGATGGTTTATAATGGAGTTTCATCCTACCTCCCTAATCCCCTACCTGCCCTATTTGGCCTTATGACTCCGGGACAGGTGGAAAATTGCTAATAATAATAATAATAATAATAATAATAATAATAATAATAATAATAATAATAATAATAATAATAATAATAATATGCTGGAAGTAAACCCTCTTTTAAATAAGTTTTATTAAAAGTAATCACTGCCTTAGCTGCGATAATTTTATAAAGGTTCTTCTCTATTTTTCTAATTATTGTTTTCTCATTGTTGCTTTAACTGGTAAGCAACGCACCGAAGGTTGGCATGTCTCAAATAGGTAATAGTCAAAGGTGATTGAATTTTATTTGAAAATAATATTCAGCTTAAGAGCATGTCTGGAGTCTCAGACGAAACGTCGTGGCCCCACAAAATGTATAGAATTGAATTTTACCTTCAATAAACTCTACGGTATATACCCTGAACATTTGACTACCACCACTGGCAATTTTTTTTTTTTAAATAAAAGTCAATCGCCTTTGACAATTACCTATTTGAGACATGACAAACTTTGGTGCGTTGCTCACCAGTTTAAGCAACAATGAGAAAACAATTATTAGAAAAATAGAGAAGAACCTTTATAAAATTGATGCAGCTGACTCAACAATTACTTTTAATATAATAATAATAATAATAATAATAATAATAATAATATAATAATAATAATAAGATTCATATCACAAGAATCAATGAAACTTACTAAGAGAAACATATTTCTACAATACTGCAAATGATAATAGAAACTTTATCACCCGAGTCAGCAAAAAATGACTGATAATGAAAGAAAATAAAATGCTAATCCAGTATCGTTCAACGCTTGAATCACAGGCACGTGGTATAACAGTCACATGGTATAACAATAAGCAATTCATTCAAACAATCTAAATAAAAGCAATATACGACGTGCGTAATAAATATTTACATTTACCCAAGTCTTATTATAAAAAGTCGGAACAGAAAATAGTTCAATAACCGATCAGGACTAAATTTAGAAATATACATATGTTAATAATAACTGAAAATAAGAAGTATACGTTATGATAAAAAGCTTTTAAAAATCCCTAACAATAAAAAATGTAGCATTATGAATTTTATGATATTCGAAACAACATAAGACTGAACCACTGGAAACATAACACAAATAAGCTTGTATTTATTTTAAAAAATCAAAATGATAAAAAAGGATAAAAAAACATCTTGTGAAAACCTCTAATAATAAAAAAAAGTAGCGTAATAAATTTTAAATAAACTTAAAAACAGAGAAATGACCAGAAATATCATGTTACATAACCTACGTGAGCTATTTTAGCTCTCTTGCGGCCTAACATTTTTTTTATTTATTTCCTCTTTTTGGCAGCTGGTATACCAGAAGGATGCAATAAACCCACAACAGGAATTTCATCTCCCAAAGCAAATTCTTGGAAGAAGAAGAAGAAGAAGAAGAAGAAGAAGAAGAAGAAGAAGAAGAAGAAGAAAGCCCTAGTGGCGGAATTTTTACTTCATTAGCGAGTTTGAGGTAAACAGGTGCAGTGTATGAAATTCGTAACCATACCAAGAATAGCAGCTATGATTATTTTAAAAAGCTGTTACCTTAACTATTCATGAAATGATATCAGAATTATCATTATGATGGATTTTAAAGTAAAGTAGAATTCAGAATTTAGGCCACACGTAAGTATATCCTAGTTTTACCAGACCACTAAACTGATTAACTGCTCTCCTAGGGCTGGCCCCCGAAGGATTAGATATTTTTACGTACCTAGGAACCAATTGGTGACTTAGCAACGGCACCTACAGCTTATTGTGGGATCCGAACCACATCGAGGAATGAATTTCTATCACCAGAAATAAATTCCTCTGAGTTGGCGTTGTCAGAATCGAATCCGGATGGGGAATCGAATCCGGACCCTGAGATCGGTAGTCGAGCACGTAACCGACTAGGCCACATGCCAAGCGCTTGGACCTAGGAGGGAAATTGGCAGAAAGAAGGTTTGAAAGGTGTAACAGGAGGAAATATTCGCTGTTGCAATATGAATAAATTGTTAGAAGGTAGAAAGTCGGACGGAAGAGTAAGAATATAAACGGAGGTACAGTAAAAAGGATTGAAAGAGGTTGCAGCTAGGGGTCGAAGGGACGTTGCAAAGGGCTTTAAGTAATGCCTAAAGTGCACCACGTGAGGTGCACTGGTGGCATCATCCCCCCTGCGGAGGGATTTCAAATTAATGGTTGAATCACGGAGGAAATAAATTTTATGACAGCACCCAATGCACTGATTAAACATAAAGATAAAAAGGTCGTATTTGTGATTGTGAATATCACTACACATCGTTCTTTATATCTAAACGATATTTATAATATGACTAATTACAAAAAAATTAAATAATAATAGTATTTTATATGATTGCATACACTTCGATAAACAGAAACAGAAATAGAAATTTGTTCATTCACGATAACAAATAACGCTTTTACTTTGACCTTTTAATAATGTCTATGACAGATATTTTTTCTGTGTTAACAATGAAATCCCATAATAGTTCAGGGAGAGCATTCAACAACACAAAACTCCGAGTACATATATGGAGCTACGGTAAAGTGGCCATATTGAAATATTTAATTGTTCCGTTGTAAAAAAATAAGAATAAAAAAAAAAATAAAATAACTCACTCCTAAAAGGCAGATGCAATTATCCATTAAACAGTATAGATTACAGGTGCACAACTAAAATTTCGGTGCTGGCGGTAGAACAGGTTATTTCACTCCATATATTTCCATCTAGAGAGCGGAATTCTTTTTTTTTCCTGTATTCCACGAAAGATTTAAACTGCCTTTGTTTCAAAAGGAGGATTTGGCGTTTCTTCAAAAACATAAGCAAATAAATTAACCGATAAAAAATTTATCAAAGTTCAAACTCTTGGTTCATCAACCAATGTCGAAATCTGGGTAAGAGAACTTAACGACTATAGTGTTCAGTGTTCTGTGAACGTGTTGTGTGTGTGTGTGTGTGCATGCATACTGGCATCTCTTCCTGTAATACAGAAAGAGAATTAAACTGATTCACTTACGAATCGATTTTATTTCATGTTCAACTGCCCCAATTTCGGATTTGGAGGCGCACCTGGTATCATTCATTTCCGGTCCCAATTCCAGATATAAATGTTCCAAAGCCGATTCGGAGATGTAACGTATATTATTCGGTTTCCGATTCCATTTCCCGGTTTAAGTGTTCCCGATTCGCGCCTCCAAGTAATTATTATTATTATTATTATTATATTATTATTATTATTATTATTATTATTCTTATTATTATTATTATTATTATTATTATTATTATTATTTGTCTGAAAGAGTGCCTTCTTCATAACAACGATTATATTTGAAATCTGAAATCTAATAACAACCTTTGCTTTTTATTTTGTTCCCGTTTCGCCATTTCTTCCTCTAGTAGCCAGGTCCATCGTGTTAACCTATCCAGCCCACTGATTGACCTTCTCCGTTCCACTAGCCTTCTCATCCAACTGACCTTTGAAACACCCCCCCCCCCCACCCCCAAATCCCCACTTGCCTCCCCACTCCCAAAATAAAGAATAATTCAACCACTATCCCTAAGAACCCAACCATTATCCGGAAACAGACGAATTCCATTCTCGAAGCGACAGGAGTTTTTTTTTTTTTTTTTGTATTTTTCTTTCTTCCTTTTTTTGCTGTTAAATGAAGCTGTCAATTCTGAAATGAGGTCGGGTCTGTTTCCACAGCGCAACCTGACCTCGCTTCGCACGGGAACAGCCGCCGTTTCCAATAGTTCCATTTTAAACCCACTGGATCTGACGTACTGGGTAGGAAAGCGGCCACCACACCAATAAATACAACGGCGGCCCGATTGGACTTGGTCCCTTTAAATGGAATAACGGTGGACTGAATCGAGCCGAAAAGGAAAAAAAAAAAAAATTATTGTCATTAATATATCTTTATATCTTTTGTTATTCATTCGCTCATTTCTTTTATTCAAAGTATCGATGACTCATAATTACCTATTGAAATCATTCTGATTATTTAACTAAAGATAACAATTTATTTATATTTACCTGTTATTTTTGACCTATTTATTGAAGTTAGCTTCATATTTTTAACCATTCATCTATTATTGCATGGTATTTTTTAAAGAAATTTATTTGTGTCCGTTATTTTTTAAAGAAACTTGCATCATCTGTGAAGATGATGCAAGTTTCATCTGTGAAGATGATGTCAAGAAATTCAGACAAAAGAAAACACTGTTATTATTGTTGTTATTATTATTATTATTGATTATTATGTTATTATTATTATTTATTATATTATTATTTTTTTTTTTTTTTTTTTTTTTTTTTTTTTTTTTTTTTTTTGCTCTATCACAGTCCTCCAATTCGACTGGGTGGTATTTATAGTGTGGGGTTCCGGGTTGCATCCTGCCTACTTAGGAGTCCATCACTCTTCTTACTATGTGCGCCGTTTCTAGGATCACACTCTTCTGCATAAGTCCTGGAGCTACTTCAGCCTCTAGTTTTTCTAGATTCCTTTTCAGGGATCTTGGGATCGTGCCTAGTGCTCCTATGATTATAGGTACAATTTCCACTGGCATATCCCATATCCTTCTTATTTCTATTTTCAGATCTTGATACTTATCCATTTTTTCCCTCTCTTTCTCTTCAACTTTGGTGTCCCATGGTATTGCGACATCAATGAGTGATACTTTCTTCTTGACTTTGTCAATCAACGTCACGTCTGGTCTATTTGCACGCATCACCCTATCCGTTCTGATACCATAGTCCCAGAGGATCTTTGCCTGATCGTTTTCTATCACTCCCTCAGGTTGGTGCTCGTACCACTTATCACTGCAAAGGAGCTGATGTTTCTTGCACAGGCTCCAGTGGAGGGCTTTTGCTACTGAATCATGCCTCTTTTTGTACTGGTTCTGTGCAAGTGCCGGGCATTCGCTTGCTATGTGGTTTATGGTTTATTATTATTATTATATTATTATTATTATTATTATTATTATTATTATTATTATTATTATTATTATTATTATTATTATTATTATTATTATTCGCAAAAAATCAGCATAACGTGATTGGAATATTTTGAAATAATAAAAGTCCACACTTATGTGAAATGTGTATTAAAAAATTCTAACATGACGGGAGCTTTCGTCTACTGATCAAGTAGACGAGAGCTCCCGTCATATAAGAATTTTTTAATACACATCTTACATATGTGTGGACTTTTAATACTTCAAAATTATTATTATATTACTTATTATATATTATTATTTTATCTATTATTATTATTATTATTTTTATTATTATTATTATTATTGAATTTCATTTTTTTTTGTTTTTATATAGTTCATAGATATTTACGTCATCTAAGTGACGATTTACTAAGTACTACCACATCAAGAAATTTAGATAAAAGACAATGTTATTATTATTATTATTATTATTTTACTATTATTATTATTATTAGCAGTAGTAGTATTATTATTGTTATTATTATTAATACTGAAACCCTCTATATGGAAAATAAAATATACTGACAATAACAAAAGGTCCCAAAGTATTATAGAATAAATAAATAAAAACCAGAAGCCCTCCATGCCACTCCCACCGACCCAGATGCCCTTTCAGAATCACCTAATTTATCCGACGCAAAAAGAAAGAAAGAAAGAATAAAAAAAAAGAAGAAAAACCCTCCGCCCAAAACCTACGCCTAAATCAGCGGCAGCAGAAGGAGCAGGACGCAGCGGGAACAGCAGGCGACAGCAGCAGCAGCAGCAGGAGCAGAAGCAGAAGCAGCAGATGATATAATCCGATGGTTGTTAAGGATAAAAAGAGCCCGAACTAATAAGAGAGAATGAGCCTCCATTGGAGAGCAAATGAACTCTGGCCTCATAGCCCGCCCCACAACCCCGGCCCCCAACCCCCTAACCCCTAAGGGTCCCCACCCCCCCACAAGCCCCTTCCCCTCCCCAAAGACGTACCAACTCCCCCCACTCCCTCCCCCCCGGAATGGAAGAGATGATAAGAGGAGATGCTTAAGGGCTGATGGGATGAAAAGAGGAGGAGGAGGAGGAGGAGGAGCAGGAGGAGGGGGAGGAGGAGGAAGGCTTGGAGAGGGGGTCCGGTGATGCTGAGCCTCGTGAGATGATCCTGCTGAAGAAGAAAGTCGTCTCAAGGATAATAGGGATATGAAGGAATCTGGACTTATAGAAGGATTCAAATGAGTTTAGAATCCTTTTATTTTTTTATGTTGAATGATTCAAGTTCAAAGAAATTATATATATATATATACACACACACATATATATGTATATATATATATATATGTATATATATATATATATATTATATATATATATATGTGTGTGTGTGTGTGTGTGTATATAATTTTCTTTGAACTTGAATCATTCAACATAAAAAATAAAAGGATTCCAAACTTATTTGAATCCTTCTATAAGGATATATATATATATATATATATATATATATATATATATATATATATATATATATATATACATATATATATATGTGTGTGTGTGTGTGTGTGTGTGTGTGTGTGTTGTGTGTATAAGAAAAAGTTAGATATGCAAGAACATTTTGATTTATTTAATAATTTATATTTTTATCAAAACTGGAATAGCAACAACAACAAAAATTAGATCCATTGAGCATTGAGTTTAGAATTTTTTTTATTGATGCTGAATGGACCAGAGATGATATGTATGGAAAAGTTAAATACGAATGATTACTTAGATCTATATAAGAACACATATAATGAAGAGTTAGATTCATTGAAAACGGATACCGAAGAAAGGGTAGAATTATACGAATACGATATATACACAGTACTGAAAACATTTAAAATCAGTTTAAGATCCACACAAAGTTCTAAAAACAACTTTTAAAATAAGAAAAAACTCAATCCACGCAACGCTCTAAACAGACAGCTTAGATCTACGCAAAGTCCTACGCGAAAAGTTGAATCCATTTGATAAGTCCCAGCCTCACTACAACCTCGAACTCGTTCAGGAATTTAATACTTTTCGTCAGACAGAACGTCACCCAAGAGGCCGATGACTTCGGAGTATAAACGAGAGGCAGAAATTCGTGCCGTTGTTACTCTTTGTAAAGAGAATAAAAATAAAAATCGACAGCCTATACTGGAAAAGGTGTAAAGGGAAATAAGATTACACCCAAAGCCTGAAATTAATAAAAAAAAAAAAAACTCACAAAAAAGAGTCAATAAACAAGACTCAATAGTCTACATCACAAGGTTTAAGAGACATTAGAGCAAATACATGATTTTAATACAGTCAATATTGCAGCAAAAGAACCTGAGAGTAAATAAAAAAGTAAAAAACTGACATTGAGAGGCTTAGGAGAGATGACACACAAAGCATGGAATTATGAATAAAAAAATGACCAACAGCTGACATTGCAAAGTTTAAGAAAGATGAAGAAGCATGAAATTCGTACCATCTATATTACACCAAAGAACCTGAAATTAATAAAGAGTAAAAATAAAGAGTGAATAAAAAAGTCAACAACCTTCAGAAAGCTTATACACAAACCTTGACATTAATACCATCGATATAACACCAACGAAATACTAAATTAACGACTGAGTCATCACGTCATGGCAACACAACGAAACGCCTCGACAAATTAGGGAATGACCTCCCCGCATTCCGGTAAATACCGGGTCATACGCATTACTCCCGACAATGACCTGGCTAGGATCCTGTCAAAACTGACGAGGAAGCAACGACAGATAAATGCGCATTTCCGCCGATCAAATAACCCGTCATCTGGTGCGGCGCCACGCCCTTCTCGATAAGTACCGAAAGTGGTCTCTGGAACTGGACTCTGGAATTTAGGCTGGAAGGTCCAGAGGCCGTGAAAGACAGGAATTCGGTCATGGAATTATTTTTCCATGAACCAAATCAGAATGACAGACATATAAAATTAATAAAGGGCTAAAAATGTCTGATAGATACAGTAAATATTCACAAGCATAAGCAGGTCCTTACTTTATAGTTATATATATATATATATATATATATATATATATATATATATATATATATATATATGTGTGTGTGTGTGTGTGTGTGTGTGTGTGTGTGTGCGTGCGCGTGTGTATATGTATGTTTGTGTTGGCCTGGTCGGTTAGGGCATCACTGCAGTCCTGATTTCTCCTCTGTGCGCTGGTTCGAATCCACGAGAGAACGAAATTATTATCAACTAAAAAAATCCCCTTTCGGTTATCATATGTGAAAATATATTATTTCCGAGGCAGAGCGAATTGTATATTAAGGACATTTAAAGCTTAATACTTATATATGTAGACGTATGCACTGTATGTACACACACACACATATATATATATAATGTATGTATGTATGTTACTATATAATAAATACATATACATGCATGTGTATATAAGTATGTGTGTATGTACACACACACACATATATATAATGTATGTATGTATGTTACTATATAATAAATAAATATACATGCATGTGTATATAAGTATGTATATACTGTACAAGAAAACATAAATCCCTCTCACTGCTCGTGTTGCATTACAAAGCAACAGAATCCCGCTTGGCA
Organism: Macrobrachium nipponense; assembly: GCF_015104395.2. NCBI lineage: Eukaryota > Metazoa > Arthropoda > Malacostraca > Decapoda > Palaemonidae > Macrobrachium > Macrobrachium nipponense. The sequence goes on along the minus strand of NC_087211.1, from coordinate 66,024,589 downwards.
GACGTACCAGCTCATCATTCAAGTCTCGCAATACATAAAATTCAAAGAAATCCAAAGAGTATTATTCCCCGTCATAATAACACGGTAAACTGGACGTCATCGAAACTAATGGAGACTACAAAGAAGAAGACCATTAATCTAAATTCGAAAAAATGAAAGCATTCATGAAAACGAATTTCTCCCCTGACGATAATAATCACCTGGCAGAAAAGATTGAGATGATAATCACGAGAACTGGCCACTGACGGATTGCCGCTACTCTTTCGGGGGAAGGAGGATAAAGGAAATATGATATTATAACAAATGAAAAGGACAACTTTTTACATAAGGCTCCAATTTGAAGACAATTCCCTCATTCGTCCATTAATGTAATGAGAGGTTATATAGATTTTATGTATGTATGTGTATATATACATACATATATGTACATTATATATATATATATGTGTATATATATATTATATATATATATATACATATATATATTTTATATCAGTTTGCTGTGAACCTGTCTTGGTAATAAGACGAAAGTACGTAGCATCTCTAGTGCTTCAATTTTCCTTCGTGGCTGTAACTTTGTTCGTATAAACCATCACGTTTATTTTTATTCTTCGTGATTAAAATGATATAAATATATATATATATATATATATATATATATATATATATATATATATATATATATATATATATATAAATATAATCAGCTGAAATGATCCTTTATCTCGATTCATTAGATTTATTTTCAGAAAGCCTTCAATCTGAAATGAAGAACAATTGGAGAAACCGCGACTGCCAATGTGCAGCATCGAACTCAACGCACATTCGGGTCGGAGTGAGGTTAGGATAAAGCGCTTGGACTTCAAAGAAGGATATATAAGTATGCGCTCGCTGTCAAAACTGTAACGTAGGCCTTTCGGAAAGGAATTAATTACAGGCGGAGTTAAGTTAAGATGAATGTCTGCAATAAAAATCTTTCTTGAGAGGGAGAGAGGCTGGGATTCGATCCCCATGTGAGTCAGATATATATGTGTGTATATATATATAGTATATATATATATATATATAATATATATATATATATATATATACATACACACACACACACACACACACACATATATATAAATATATATATATATATATATATATAATATATATATATAGAGAGAGAGAGAGAGAGAGAGAGAGAGAGAGAGAGAGAGAGAGAAAATGCTTTATCAAAATGACTTCAGCTCAAGGCTTAGGCCTAAATAAAATAGAATCATCCCAACCTTATATGGCAATCGTGGAAGAAACAAACAAACAATTTTGTGTGTCTCGCCCCCAGCTCCATCTTCGGAAATATTTAGTGGGGCTCTCTCCCCGAGATCTGCATTTATTACTAAGATAAGATGGGCTCCACTCTAAATCCCAACACATGTGGCATGTCTGACGGACATTAATAGTCGGATACCTTGTTTGCTTCTCCTGAAAACGTCTATCTTTTATTAAAATACATTTCTTTTTTACTGTTTCTTCTCTGCAGCAGTACTTTATTCTGTTATTGTATTTATGACGCCTGTCATTCATGATATTGTTCATTCTATTCATAAATCATTTTTAATCCTCTATTATGGGTTGGCAGTTCGGAGATTAAACATCTCAAAATTCCTTCATTCTCAAGGAAATTTCCTGTTATTTAATCAAATACTTTCAGAAATTTATATCGGATTATTCAGCGTTTCTTATTTTATAGCTTTCCATCAATTCTTGGAGTTATAATCCAATAATTATTATTTTAACAATACTCAAAAGGTCATTATTTAGAAATGTCGGCTTTTCAAGACGAAATACTTAAAATTAGACAAATTTAACCTTCTGAAATTTTTTTTAATGTAAACCTTAAGCGTCTACATTGACATATGACTTATACAACGATATTAGCTTCACTGTGCTGGGTAACTGGATACTCTGCGAGTATAATTAATTCCTTGCAGAGAAATTCCCCTGTGATATTCTAAGGACTTGTAGGGATATTCTCCTGTGATATCTTAGGGACCTGTAGGGATATTCTCCTGTGATATCTTTGGGACCTGTAGGGATATTCCCCTGCTATATTCTAAACGGAAAAATTGATGAATAATGACATTCTAGGAACATGTAGGGAAATCCCCCTGTGATATTCTAGGGATCTAGGGAAATTCACCTGTGATATTCTAATCAGGAATTGACGAATAAAACGTTTAGAGATTATTACAGTATTCGCCACTCATTTCCTTGTGATTTCTAAATCACTTATTCACTCTAGGTTAATTTATGGGGAGCTCGGCTGTCTCATAGAGTGAAAAAAGGGAAAGAGTGAAAGAAAAGAGAGTGAGACACAAGAACAGCAACAAAAGAAAAAGAGAGTGAAAGACATGAACAGCAAAAGGAAAGATAAAGTTACAGAAAATAGGAAAAACTGAAAAAGAATCAAATAAAGAATGAAATGGGGAGAAATAGCGAAAGAAAAGTCCTTAAAACCAAATGAAGTAAATACAATATTTTTCTTCACTTAAGGACTTGTTCACTGTCTCCAAGGTAGAGAGAATAAATATCTCTCAGATGCCACATTAGTTAAAAAGCTTCTTAACATAAGAAAAAAAAAGCCAAAGAATTATTTCTTCTCCAAATTAGCTTCTGAAGATCTGAAGACCAACCGCATTCAAAGGCTTTCTTTGATGTCGTCTCGTAGTCGTATTCACAATGTCCAAAAAGACTTTTAGAAACCTAGAGACTAAATCTGCCTCTGAGGGCCGTAACCCCTCCCCCTATAATTCTCCCTCCCCACCCTCCCCACCCACCCCCCAGCCCTGTCATTCCCTCTCTGCATTACTTTCCCACAATGCAATCAACCTGACGTCCCTTGATTGACGCTGGCCCCAAAACGGTGGGACAGGCGTGGGACGCGTTTCCTAATTGACAACATAAACAATTGCGGTCTCCGCGGACCTTACTAAAGTTTAAAGGGATTAGGATTAAAGATCCTTTACTTTTTTAAGGGTTTTGTTTTATTCTGAAGCTACAAAATGTATTATTGACAAGGAGGACCGTGCAGGTCTTCGAAAGCTTTCTGCTTTGTATTTTAAATAACAAGATCAGACATATAATTGTGGATTTACTTTTCCATTTTATTTTAATAACTCATGTGATTATGAGGTTTCTTTGAATTATTATTATTATTATTATTATTATTATTATTATTATTATTATTATTATTATTATTATTATTATTTATTACTTATTAGGATTATTATTGGAGAGACAAATCCACGGTTATGTAAATGTATATATATTCAAATTTAAAACTTTAAGGACAGCTTTCGTGAATCTGTTCGGTTCCCCTTATCAATCTCTATCCTTAAAGTTTTAAATTTAAATATATGTACATTTACATAACTCTGGATTTGTTTTTCCATTTGAAGACTCGTGCTACTATGAGTTTTTTTTATATATTATTATTATTATTATTAATATTATTATTATTATTATTATTATTATTATTATTATTATTATTATTATTATTATTATTATTATTATTATTATTATATTTATTTATCTTCTTTTTATTGTTTGGTCTATCACAGTCCTCCAATTCGACTGGGTGGTATTTATAGTGCGGGGTTCCGGGTTGCATCCTGCCTCCTTGGGAGTCCATCACTTTTCTTACTATGTGCGCCGTTTCTAGGATCACACTCTTCTGCATGAGTCCTGGAGCTACTTCAGCCTCTAGTTTTTCTAGATTCCTTTTCAGGCATCTTGGGATCGTGCCTAGTGCTCCTATGATTATTGGTACGATTTCCACTGGCATATCCCATATCCTTCTCATTTCTATTTTCTGATACCATAGTCCCAGAGGATCTTTGCCTGATCATTTTCTATTACTCCCTCAGGTTGATGCTCATATACCACTTATTACTGCAAGGTAGCTGATGTTTCTAGCACAGGCTCCAGTGGAGGGCTTTTGCCACGGAATCATGCCTCTTTTTGTACTGGTTCTGTGCCATTGCCGGGCATTCGCTTGCTATGTGGTTTATGGTTTCATTGTTCGTATTGCACTTCCTACATATGGGAGAGATGTTATTTCCGTCTATCGTTCTTTGAACATATCTGGTTCTTAGAGCCTGATCTTGTGCCGCTGTTATCATTCCTTCAGTTTCCTTCTTTAGCTCTCCCCTCTGTAGCCATTGCCAATTGTCATCGCTGGCTAGTTCTTTAGTCTGTTTCATGTATTGTCCGTGCATTGGTTTGTTGTGCCAGTCCTCTGTTCTGTCTGTCATTCTCCTGTCTCTGTATATTTCTGGGTCTTCGTCTACTTTTATTAGTCCTTCTTCCCATGCACTCTTTAGCCACTCGTCTTCATTGGATATTATTATTATTATTATTATTATTATTATTATTATTATTATTATTATTATTATTATTATTATTATTATTATTATTATTATTGGAGAAACAAATCCTCGGTTATGTAAATGTACATATATTCAAATTTAAAACTTTAAGGACAGCTATCGTGAATCTGTTCGTTTCCCCTTATCAATCTCTATCCTTAAAGTTTTAAATTTAAATATATGTACATTTTCATAACTGTGGATTTGTTTCTCATTTGAAGACTCGTGGTACTATGAGTTTTTTTTATATTATTATTATTATTATTATTATCATTATCATTATTATTATTATTATTATTATTATTATTATTATTATTATTATTATTATTATTATTATTATTCATTTATTTATTTATTTTTTGTTTGGTCTATCACAGTCCTCCAATTCGACTGGGTGGTATTTATAGTGTGGGGTTCCGGGTTGCATCCTGCCTCCTCAGGAGTCCATCACTTTTCTTACTATGTGCGCCGTTTCTAGGATCACACTCTTCTGCATGAGTCCTGGAGCTACTTCAGCGTCTAGTTTTTCTAGATTCCTTTTCAGGGATATTGTGATCGTGCCTAGTGTTCCTATGATTATGGGTACAATTTCCACTGGCATATCCCATTTCCTTCTTATATCTATTTTCAGGTCTTGATACTTATCCATTTTTTCCCTCTCTTTCTCTTCAACTTTGGTGTCCCATGGTATTGCGACATCAATGAGTGATACTTTCTTCTTTATTTTGTCAATCAACGTCACGTCTGGTGGTCTATTTGCACGTATCTGTTCTGATACCATAGTCCCAGAGGATCTTTGCCTGATCATTTTCTATCAAATATTATTAATGTGGCGCCGTGGCATAGTGGGTTAGGTCGTCAATGGACTGGTTAAGCAACATTGGGGCTGGTCAGTCGTTGGATAGGTGACCGCTCTCCTCGGCGTTGATTCCTTGGGAAAGGATCTTTACCATAATCTCCTCAGTCTACTCAGCTGTAAATGATTACCTATTCCTGATGGGGTACGGTCCAGCTATGGGTTAAATAGCAAAACCCAGCAATGATGGAAAGAAATGAAAGATTATTATTATTATTATTATTATTATTATTATTATTATTATTATTATTATTATTATTATTATTATCATTAAATGACGGATAAGCCTTTCTCTTTCTTCAGGTTAAAAGAAGTGATAGTAAGCAATATAACCTGAACATTTCTGCTACACGAGGTGGCAATGGTTCGGAGTACAGATGTAATACGCCCAAACAGAGCTTTGCGGACCTCTTGATGGACTGAACTGCTTCTGTAAACGGCATATAAGCCTCTTTTCCCTGAGGCCCACGACAAACGCATCTTTTCACTCCTTTGGGGATGTAGAGAAAGGAAAATAATGGTTTTCTCAATTCTCTGAACAATGTGAAAATCTTCAGATATGGCTGGGAGCTGGGAGTTAGCAACACTATACACATAAACACCCAAGTACGCACACATGCATACTACATACATATATACACACATACATACATACACAGAAAGAGAGTTATGGTGGGCACTTAACCCGTAGACATCTACCACATGTCTTACATAATGTCCATCTTAACTGTCTCCCAGTTAGACACAACATTTCACACACGTAAAATAAATATATAAATAAATATATAAACAAATAAATTCATAATCCATCAAAATACTTCATGTATACATACTATATACATACTTATATACATACACAGGAAGAGTTATGGCGGGCACTAAACCCATAGACATCTACCACCAGTCTTGCATAATGTAAATTTTAACCATCTCACAGTTAGAGACAATATTTCACACACACATAAAAATATAAATAATAAACAACTTTTAATCCACCAAAATAACTTTATAGAACTTCACAAGCATTCCGATCGAACAAGCCAAAGTATCACAAAATATATCATAACACTTTAAAAAGTAAACAATGATTATTCGGAGTTAAATTAAAAAAAAAATACAGCAAAGATATGCATCACGATATAACGTCGTATCTAACAAGATAAGATAAAGGCTTTCAAGGAGCATGATATCAGTTACAAAAAAAAGTCTCTTTAGTTCCTGACCAGTGGCAAACATGGCGAGGTGGGAAATAATCTTAGTGTTGCTTTCGGCAATAGGATTCTGTTTGTCTTCTACGGACGGAACCGAGTCTGGTGACACACATCAAAAGCCTCACATCGTGTTTATCCTAGCTGATGACTTAGGTAAGATGATACCGTTTAGACCAGCGGTCGCCAACCTTTCGAACTTCATGGACCACTAAATGTATATTTTAAATTTGCCGGATGACTAATGTGAATTTAAAAAACAAAAGAGGTAAATGCATTTATTTGATATGCATTTTATGTATACTACACTAGGATACATTCATATTTGTAATGTTTAATTTATTGTAATTTATAATTCTGTTGGTTAGTTAATGGTGTTTCTTTTTTCTGCTAAATGCTAGCTCCAAATTTTTAATGCCAAGTCGCCCTCATATGCTAAATTTAGCATTAAAAATGCTAAATTGGCATCACTGGGCTCTCTGCTTTCAGTGCAATATATATCAGGATCGCCTGAACAGGATTAAGAAAGCATAAAAATTTGAATAGTGCTCCAATATTTCTGCGGACCATCAAAATTTACTCATGGACCACCGGTTGGCGACCGCTGGTTCAGATTCCTCGTAGCGTCCCTTCGGCCCCTAGCTGCAACCCCTTTCATTCCTTTTACTGTGCCTCCATTCATATTATCTTTCTTCCCTCTTGCTGTCCACCCTCTCCTAATAATTATTTCATAGAGCAACTGCTTTGAGGTTTCCCTCCTGTTACACCTTTGTAACCTTTTCACTCTGGATTTCCCTTCCAGCGCTGAATGGCCTCACAGGTCCCAGCGCTTGGTTTTGGCCTGAACACTATGTTCCATTCGATACTATTTAGAACTGTTGAATCTACAGGTAACAATCAGATGTAGCTCTGCTTAGTTATAATTATTTAGCCATACACCATGATCAGTGATTTTCTATGGAACAGTAGTAGCAGAAATACCACAGAAATACCACAACTATACTATAGTTGTGGTATTTCTGTTTCAGTATCTGGTTCGACACCGATGTTCTCAGTCCTTTTCAACCATTAAAGAATTTCTTCTTAGTTTAACCCAGATGTCTCCCTCGAACACTAGGTAAAGATAAGAAAAAACTAATTATCGCGGGTTGGTTCAATATGAATAGGATTCGTCGTCTCAATAATAATAATAATAATAATAATAATAATAATAATAATAATAATAATAATAATAATAATAATAATAATAATAATAATAATAATAATAATAATAATAATAATAATAATAATAAATTGTGATGTCACTTTACATTGAGGCGAAATCTTCGTCAAGTACTTATTTCCAGGTATCTAACTTAGAGACGAACTTTTTTTTTTG
>NC_087211.1:65961732-66011732 GCF_015104395.2 Macrobrachium nipponense | reverse complement strand
CATATTACCTGTATTTTATCATAGAACAAAGGTGCAATATCTCATAAGCGCTCAAGACATCCCGAAATGCAAAATGAAAACAAGGCGTGATTCGACCTCCAGCTTATGTATATACCTAAAGGAGCGTGCTAAAATCTATGGTCATTTAAATAGAGCACTATTTCACCAACGAAAATGAAAATAAATACGCGCTATTTATTAGAAATAATTGTTCTACACTGCCTAACGTGCACATTATTTGTTTTTGTTTCTTTTTACGTTTTCATTGTAATAAATAAATAAAAAAATATCCTATACTAAAATTCCTGTATCTAACTCAACGCGAAAAACCTTTTTCAGAACTTTTGAGGCTCTTCCATAGGACTTTCCCTACCCCCCAACCAAAACAACAACAGCAACAACAACAACAACAATGTAGTTTGTAGGTTTACTCCCCGAATAAGCGACGAGTAATTAATGGAGAAGTAATTTACATTATTTGCTGATGCATAAAACGAACCGTATCACTGACGGACGGACGATTTATCGAAGCAGCGACCAATTCCTTTAAACAAACAGGGAGGAAAAACGATATATCGTGACTTAGCCATGAAGGTCTGTACACAACCTTGCTTGTTGACACTGGCAGAAAAAACAAAGGGAAGGGTCGTCTACCCAGTTCTGTACACAGACCGAAAAGTACCTGCGTTTACACAGGCAATGCTATGCAAATATTTCATAGGTAGGAGCTGCCACGGCAACCGTGAGATTTCTTCAAAATGTAGGTCTATATATATATATATATATATATTATATATATATATATATATATATATATATAATATTTTTTTTGCTAGTCAATTCTCCCGATGGAGATTATCAGAAATCAAACTTATATTGTAAACCCCCCTCTCTCTCTCTCTCTCTCTCTCTCTCTCTCTCTCTCTCTCTCTCTCTCTCTCTCTCTCGTCGCTTTTTTTTTACGGTGCAAATAACCAAGAACGTAGAATAGACGTAATTTGTATGCATATATTAAGTTTTTGTTTCGGTGAGTGATATTAACATTGGAAGAGTAATAAAAGTCATGTTTAGATTTACGACATCGCTCCTCTTCTATATTACCGTAGTGTTTTAAGTATCCGCACATTTTTTTACACTAAGCATATATAGAAGTATAATATATATATATAATATATATATATATATATATATATATATATATATATATATATATATAATATATATTATACATATTTATCAATGACACCGAGACTTTTCTGTGCGTGTATAACTGTATTTATGTAAGCATGTGTGCATGCGCACGCGCGCGCTTGTAGAACTGAGATTCAGCTCTCATTATAATTCAAATTAAACCTTCTCTGCAATACCATAGCAATCACGAGAGCCCATATGGCCATACATATGTATGACATTTTAATTATGCACCAATGTATACGTTAGCACACACACACACATCGTTCTCCTTTCTGAAACGGGAAAGATATCACCTTATGTGCAAGAAACTTGACTGTAAAAAAAATAACTCACAAAGAGTCACACTAACAATGGCACACATACACACATATATACATACACACAAATATATATATATATATATATATATATATATATATATATATATATATATATATATATATATACATGTGTGTGCATTTTATGACTGTGAGCTTGTTTGATATATATATATATATATATATATATATATATATATATATATATTATATATATATTTGCATACATATGCATATTTATATAAGTATGTGTGACGATGGCAAGCTAAATATTACATTTAGTAAAGATGACAGGTAAATTCTGCATGGATAGTATAGTAGACAGAGAATGATAATTCCTAGCACACACACCATAGCTGATACAATAACTGTAAAAGAAGCAGTGTTTACACTTTACAGAGTGTCACGTGACCAATCTTTTTTATTCTGCAGACTTGGGGTGTCTTTTAAGAAAGAAAAAAAAAAAAAGAAAAAAAACGTACCCTTTTTTTCTATTATTATAACAAATTGACAGATCTTTGGTGTCATTAATATTACTTTTTTTATCGTATTTATTGATATACTCAGTTATTTTGAATTAATATTGAATTTTCACTTTTTTGGCAGCTTCAGTTTCCCAAAGACTTGAACACATTCTCTCAAAGTTGGGAACAAATGAGCTTCATGAATAAATGAATAAAGGAATTACTGAATTGATCAATCTATTTATTAAAACTGGACCAATATTCTTATGTTTATCATATTTCATTTTTAGGACGAGAATTCTTATCTGTTTATCATATTTCATTTTTAGGACGAAAATTCTTGTGTACATATTTCATTTTTAATACGAGAATTCCTATGTTAATCATATTTTATTTCTAGGACGAAAATTCTTATCTGTTTATCATCTTTAATTTTTAGGACGAGAATTTTTGTTTATCATATTTCATTTAGGTCGAAAATTCTTATATGTAAATCATCTTTAATTTTTAGGACGAGAATTTTCATTTTATCATATCTCCTTTTTTGGACGAGAATTCTCATTGCGTCGCCAATGCACATGCGCAAACAGGCACAAAACTCAGCCTTATTCACTCACATTTTCCCGAAAAAGTTACTCAAGAATGGTAAGACATTCAATGCAAAGGAAATATTTCAGAATATTATAGAAACCGGTTTATTGGATGAGGGTGCTCGGATTTCCCAAGGGCGTAATGCAATTCGCTTTTAATTGATAACTAATAATAATCAATTTTCAAAATAAAAGGGTTAGTTGGAATAATGGAGATTTTCCTTTCTTTTTAAACAGGTGCTACAAAAACGCAAGGTTACGACTTCAGGAACAACACTGAGGTGGAATACAGCGTCAGAGGCGATTATTCAACGGTAGGTGATATTATTCCTATCCCCCCCCCCTTCAACAACCCCCCCGCTCTCTCTCTCTCTCTCTCTCTCTCAGGAGAAAGTTTCCATGAAACATTTTCAAAACACAGTAACATCATAAATAATAAGTGTTCTTGTCGAAACAGTTTCTCTCTCTCTCTCTCTCTCTCTCTCTCTCTCTCTCTCTCTCTCTCTCTCTCTCTCTCTCTCTATCTCTCCCTCTTTCTCCTCTCTATATATATAATATATATATATATAGATAATATAGAACTATATATATCTAGAATAGATAATTTCTAGATATATATATATATACATGTATATATCGTCACATCCAACATTAAATAGTTAAGAATCATATTTTGCACCGCCGAACAAAGATAAAAATAAGTTAAGTCATTAAAAAACGAACAGTATAAATGCAGGTATGTTATTCAATGCCTAAATGCTGAATGACAACATCTATAAATATCTTCAGAAACACAATAGGAAATTCTTAAGGTAAATTTTTTTCTAATTTTTTCCTAGTAGTTTATGCCAAACTTTATTTCGTATTTTCCAGTTTTCCACGTTAGACTTTTTCCTTCTTCTTTTTGAGTCATCGACGTTAGTCATCTCTTAACCTTTTCCAGTACTCGAAGCCCGTGCTTTTTTTTTTTTTTTTTTTTTTTTTTGTTTTTTTTTTTTTTTTTTTTTTTAGCGGCTCCACAGACAATTTTTTTTTCTTTTTTGTTCTCTTTTTTTTTAGGGTCTCCAAGTTAAAACTTCTTAGAATCTTTTCCTTTACTCCATTCTAAATCTTTTCGAACCTTTTCCATAACTCCGTGTTTAGACCTTTTTCAGAATGTTTTCCAGACCTCCATGTTTAATTTTTTTGTATGTTTTCCAGAATTTCATGTCAGACATTTTTGTGGTAGACCATTTTTTAATTCTTTTTCAGCATTCCGTTTAAGGCCATACTTTTAATAATTTCCAGTAAAACAACTTGGGCTTTTTTTAATCTTTACCTGCAACTCGTTTTGGAACTTTTTCACGTTTGCCAGTAATTAATGTAACAGTTTTTTAAAGTTTTTGTCATTACTCCATGTTAGAGTTTTTTTATTCTTTTCTTTAAATAATTTCCAGTTAAGCATATTGGATCTTCATATAATTTTTACCTGTACTTCATTATAGAGCTATTTCGTATTTTCCAGTATTCCAGGTCAGAACTTTTTTTTATCCTTTTCATTACTCAGTATCATATTTTTAAAAAATACCTTCCAGTATTCCATTTTTAAAATTTTCCTAATATTTCTAGTACTTACAGTCAATTTCTTTAACCTTTTCCAGTACTACCCATTAGACATTCTTTTCAAATATCTTTTCCAGTACTCAGTATTTGGACTTTTTCACTAAATCCTTTCCAGTACGCCTTCACATCCTACACAGTGGACCTCCTGGAATCCAGGAACCCAGAAGAACCGATGTTCCTGTACCTGCCTTTCCAAAGCGTCCACGGACCTCTGCAAGTTCCCGACAATTATATAAAACCTTTTAAACGCATTAAAGACAGAGATCGAAGGGTTAAGCTGGGTACTACGGAGGTTTTAATGTTTTTGAAATACATTACTCTGTGCGTGTGTGTGTGTGTGTGTGTGTGTGTGTGTGTGTGTGTGTGTAGTGTGTGGATTACCTCCTAACAATACTGCTATTCTTGAAATTTCTCTCTCTCTCTCTCTCTCTCTCTAAGACCTCCTAATTCTGCTAGCCTGAGTTCTCTCTCTCTCTCTCTCTCTCTCTCTCTCTCTCTCTCTCTCTCTCACTCTCTCTCTAAGACCTCCTAATTCTGCTAGCCTGAGTTCTCTCTCTATCTCTCTCTCTCTCCTCTCTCTCTTCTCTAAGACCTCCTAATTCTGCTAGCCTGAGTTCTCTCTCTCTCTCTCTCTCTCTCTCTCTCTCTCTCTCTCTCTCTCTCTCTCTCTAGGTAAAAAGTTATAAGAATAAAACTAAAGTATCCCATATGGTACGAGAGATACTTTGTCATTCAGTGATCCATTTTCATTCTTTCAAATAAAATTGTTATTATCTTGTCATACAGTTGACTTTAACCAAAAAAAAAAAAAAAAAAAAAACAAAAAAAAAAAAAAAAATGTAACTCTTTTCCTTCTCTTTCAGGAATGGTATCTGCTTTGACGAAGCTGTGGGTACCATAGTTGAAGCCCTGAAGACCTCGTGGTCACTACAATAATACCATCATTATATTTTCTACGGATGTATGTTTGTTATTGTTTGTGTGTGTATATATATATATACTATATATATATATATATATATATATATATATATATATATATATATATATATATATATATTTTACGATGACGATGAGGACAATTAGTCCAGGAAAGCTGGTGATTTTTTTTTTCTAAATAATATCTCCACTATGTTCCAACCTCTTTTAAGGAGGTCCTGTTATCAACTGTGCTAATGCACAGAACAATTGTGATTTATGAAGGTGATAGTTTTTATTATATATATATATATATATAATATATATATATATATATATATATAATATACATACATATATATATATATATATATATATATATTACTATATATATATATATATATATATATATACAACCAGGAGCTGAAGGAGACGTCATGTACCAGTAATTGTCCATAATATAATATATATAAAAGACTTAAGAATTAAGAATTTACAATTTAAAAAATATTTACACTTTAAACAAAAATTAAAAATTAAAAATTTAAAAAAATCTAAAATGCAACAGACAGAATGAAAGAAATAGACCGCTACCTTTCAGGACGGGAACCAAGGACCTAATGACATAAAAAACAGAGAACAGGGGCACACTCAAGACAGGTACAGTGTTGTGGAGGTAGTTTGATTGTTTAAAGGAGGAACAAGCTTCTTAATATATAACGATTCGGCTATTGCTATTGATGAGGTGAGGTGGCTCTGGAGAGAATTTTAAAATGTTTATATTCAATATCTTTTTTACATTTTTTGGCATGATCGCGTATATTAGAAAATTCAGGATTAGTTAATTTATTGCCTGTTCTGTAACTAACTCCCCGATGACAATCAATTCTAACTTTTAGTAGGCGACGAGAAGCCCCCACATATTTCCCCACCTTACATTTGGGCAAGTATATAAATAAACGACATTGGAAGTCATCAATGAGCTTATCTGTCTTTATGTTTAAAAGAGAAGCAATGGTTAACGGGTTCTTTGGTATAATTCTACTGTTATACTGCCGGAAGGTGTCGGTGAATAAGGTCATTTAACTGAACATAAAAGGACTTATCATGAATAAAAGGAATACTGAAGTAAAATGCCAATATTCCTACTGTACCCAAGTTGGCATTTTTACTTCAGTATTCCTTTTATTCATGATAAGTCCTTTTATGTTCAGTTAAATGACCTTATTCACCGACACCTTCCGCAGTTAACAGTTAGAATTATACCAAAGAACCCGTTAACCATTGCTTCTCTTTTTAAACATAAAGACAGACTAAGCTCCTTGATGACTTCCAATGTCGTTTATTTATATACTTGCCCCAAATGTAAGGTGGTAAATATGTGGGGGCTTCCCCTCGTCGCCTACTAAAAGTAGAATTGATTGTCATCGGGGAGTTAGTTACAGAACAGGCAATAAATTAACTAATCCTGAATTTTCTAATATACGCGATCATGCAAAAAATGTAAAAAAGATATTGAATATAAACATTTTAAAATTCTCTCCAGAGCCACCTCACTCATCAATTAGCAATAGCCGAATCGTTATATATTAAGAACTTGTTCCTCCTTTAAACAATCAAACTACCTCCACAACACTGTACCTTGTTCTTGAGTGTGCCCCTGTCTCTGTTTTTTATGTCATTAGGTCCATTGGTTCCCGCCCTGAAGGTAGCGGTCTATTTCTTTCATTCTGTCTGTTGCATTTTAGATTTTTGTTTAAATTTTTAATTTTTTTAATTTTTTGTTTTAAAGTGTAAATATTTTTTTAAATTGTAAATTACTTAATTCTTAATCTTTTATATATTATAATTACGTTTTCAGCTTTGAAAATGATGGCTGTGTCCTCGAAACGTCAGCTTGTTTAATAAATGGACAATTACTGGTACATGGCGTCTCCTTCAGCTCCTGGTTGTATGTTGGTTGATAGCAACGCTTCCCATATCCATATATATATATATATATATATATATATATATATATATATATATATATATATATATATATAATATACATTATAATATAATTTCAGAACGGGGGACCAATATCAGTGGCTGGTAACAATTGGCCTCTGAGAGGCAACAAGGCGACCCTCTGGGAGGGAGGCACCAGGGGGCCGGCCTTCGTCCACTCCCCCCTTCTCTCAAGGAAAGGGGTCGTATCTAATGAGTGAGTATTTCATCTTTAAGTAAATATATAAAGCTAAGAAGGTGAAGGGTATTGTAATGAAAGAATGATAAGGTGTGGAATGGGTTTAAATTCTAAGTTGATAAAAAAAACATATATATTTATCAGGAATTTCAATTACATGGTAGGAGATGTTCTGATGCAAGGATAAGATAAGCAATGAATTTCAACGGTACGATAAAATATATAGAGAAATACTAGGAATTTCAATTACGTATTCCGTAAGATTTAAAGTTCTTCTAGTACATGGTGTAGGAAATGTAGGAGTCCAGTGGCGCTACGGACAAGATATTGGGGACATCAGTTACATGAAGTTATATATATGAAGGCTATCAATGACAAACTTCTCTCTCTCTCTCTCTCTCTCTCTCTCTCTCTCTCTCTCTCTCTCTCTCCAAATGTTTTATAGGAATTCCAATGACAAAATAAAAGAGATGCGAATCACAATAATAATGGAATAGATGTCATGGTTCCTTTTGAAGGCAAAAGGCGATGGAAGCCGGACCGGAGAGGGTTCGAATCCCAAAAGGGAACGAAAATTTTTTAATTCATTTCCTTTCAGATTATAATGGCTTTTAGTAAAAAGTGTATCCAAAACATTAGGATAAAGCTAAACTAAGATGTCATTATTTCTATCGCAATACATTTCATAATGCAATTTTATTTCTAAATTAAACCAATATACATTAAAATATTGCGTGTATACATACATACAAACATACAAACATACATACACACCCACACACCCACACACATATATCATATATATATATATATATATATATATATATATATATATATATATATAGATATATATATAGTTTTAATAATCCTAATAAGACGTCGTCACTCTAGCAAAACACCCTAACTAGCTCCTCAAGTCTCCCAAAAATAAACTAAACGCTCTTTCTTTATTTATTTATTTAATTATCTTATTTTATTTTAATTTTATCTTTTTTTTGCTTCTAATTTCTTTTGACACTCTCTTCGGCATCGGCTCTAAGCCTGATACACGTCACAGACTGGTTCCCCACCATCGCCGCCTTGGGAGGGGGCGTCGCTCCCGAGGATACCCACGGGTACGACCAGTGGGCAACCATCTCGACTGGGGCACCTTCTCCCAGAGTCGAAATGGTGTACAACATCGACACGACGACAGAACTTAAAGCTGGCCTCAGGTAAGGAACAATCCCCTAGCAATCTTTCAAGTTTACCAAATGAATGAATGAATGAATGAATGAATGTGTGACTGAATGAATGAATGAATGAATGTGTGACTGAATGAATGAATTAATGAATGTGTGAATGAATGAATGAATGAAAGTGATTGAGTGAATGAATGAAAGAATGAGTGAGTGGGTGAATGAATGAATGAGTGTGAGAATGAATGAATGGATAAAAGAATGAATGAGTGAGTGAATCGATAAATAAATGAGTGAATGAATGGATGAATGGATACGTGAAGAATGAATGAATGAATGACTGAAAGAGTGAGTGAGCGAATGAGAGAAAGAGTGAATGAGACTGGGTGGGTGAATGAATAAATGAATGTGTGACTGAATGAATGAATTAATGAATGTGTGACTGAATGAATGAGTGAGAGTGATTGAGTGAATGAATGAAAGAATGAGTGAGTGGGTGAATGAATGAATGAGTGTGAGAATGATTGAGTGAATGAATGAAAGATCATGAGTGAGTGTGAATGAATGAGTGTGAGAATGAATGAATGGATAAAAGAATGAATGAGTGAGTAAATCGATAAATAAATGAGTGAATGAATGGATGAATGAATACGTGAAGAATGAATAAATGAGTGAATGAATGGATGAATGAATACGTGAAGAATGAAAGAATGAATGAATGAATAAGTGAGTGAGCGAATGAGAGAAAGAGTGAATAAGACTGGGTGGGTGAATGAATAAATGAATGAATGCATGACAGGGTGAATGAATGGATGAATGAATAAATGAATGAATGAATGAATGAGAGAAAGAGTGAATGAATGAATGAAAGACACATGGCTCTATCAAGCATTACTGCTATGGTGTGCACGCAACCTGTTCTTCTTAGCAATATTTGAAGGATGAACTATGCCGTTCATACAACTGAATTCGTGAAAAACTGAATGTGCGAATAACTGGAAGAACTAAGGAATAGACGGATGAAAGGACGAATAAATGAATGAATCAAATAACTGTTTAATCGAGTAAGATCGAAAGATTTCTATCGTCCCTCTCCTGAACCAATGGCTGTCACATAGACCGCTGGTTATGTTATATGGGTCATCTGGGACATTTTGGGTAGAACCGCCTCTTTCGGCGGCTAGATAAAGCTAGATAAAAGTGGGTCAACTGTGAGCCCTACCTGGGACATCTTCCATGACAAGAAGTTGCGTGAAATCTAATATTACCGATTGATTGATTAAGGTTTAAACGGTATATTAACACTCAAAAGAGGTAATGTTTGAGACAGTGATTCACAGTAAAAAAAAAAAATACTTTAAGTAGTCCAGCAAAGGCATCTTCAATGCCTGAAGTCTATTTTGCTATGCCATTTAAATTAGATAGAGGAGCGTTTCTAATTCTTTTAAAAACGCACACCTTAACATTATAATTCCTTAAAAGGTAAGATGTATAATTTTTATTTTATTCAGCACTAAGAGTTAAGACTCGATTTCCTTCATAAATCCTGACATTTAG
Organism: Macrobrachium nipponense; assembly: GCF_015104395.2. Lineage (NCBI taxonomy): Eukaryota > Metazoa > Arthropoda > Malacostraca > Decapoda > Palaemonidae > Macrobrachium > Macrobrachium nipponense. The sequence goes on along the minus strand of NC_087211.1, from coordinate 66,001,724 downwards.
CTCCCTCAGAACCTGAACACGGCAATGTAAATAGTCTCAAAAGCCAAACAGAACCTTAAAAATGTATTCAAACGCACAGCACTTATATCAAAATTTACTCAGAAACCGTAAAACTGTCATCAAAATTTCCACAGAAACCAAAACCAATCACTAACCTAATGAAAACGAATAAAACACTAAAAGCTAAAGCAATCTTGTCGGAGCAATGATTCCAACTTTATCTTTACCTCGCAGGATGGGAAATTACAAGATGCTGTTAGGGGATCCCGGAGAGGGGGACTGGACCCCTCCCCCGGAGGGCTTCAACGCGACCCAGGATCAGGAGCATGACTCACGTCAGCGTCATGAGGAAGAAGAAGGAGAAGAAGAAGGAAGAGGAGGAAAAGGAATTCCCAGTGATGAAACTACCGAGGCGTATAAATCATTGCATGACAGGACGACGGCAGAAATAGATGACCCAGGAAAAGAAGACCGGATAACAGAGGACCCACGACAAGATGGCCCACGAAAAGATGACCCACGAAAAGATGACTCACGAAAAGCTGACCCAATAAAAGAAGACAAAGAAGGGCGAAGAAAAGAAACCCCACGAAAAGAAGAGATATTCAGACCCCGTAAAAACCACAAAGGACCATTTGTAGTCGTGGCTGGCGTTAACGGAATTGACTCCTCTGAAAAGAAAACAACAGAGGAAAATGAAACCATTACAAACGACGATGAAAAAACCGACCCACCTCGGGAACATCCCGAGACGGAAAAGGACTCCGCGGAGGGAATTTCTCCTGAGAAAGGGTGGAGGGGCGTAGACGATGGCTTGACACTGGGAGAACTGAAGTTAAACATCAGCCAGTTCAGGACCCTTGAGCATTTCCTGACCGCGAATACGACAGTCAGGCTGTACCATGTAATGGGTAAGAATTAATCCAATTTGAAAATGAATGCAGACATACATTATATATATATATATTATATATATATATATATATTATATAGTATAATAGTATATATATATATATATATATATATATATATATATCTATATATAGTATAAGTCATTGAAAGGCACGGGCGGTACCAAATGAACCAAATGTGATTATAATCATTATATATATATATATATATATATATATATATATATATATATATATATATATATATATATATGTAGATATATATATGTATATGTATATTGTGTATATATATATATATATATATATATATATATATATATTATATAAAACAGTGCTGTGGCTAGTCAATCTCATAAACTTATCAAAGCAGAGCCCCATAATCAATTATTATCTCGAGTGGTAAGGGGCAAGTTCTCGTTAATCTCAAACCTATTAAGGATAAGTCTTATCTCTCACAATAAAATCTTACGTAAGATATTTTTTTTAGTAATAGCTCGGTGATAAATGTGAGTGCGCAAAAGAATTAAAGACCAGAATGTAACTTACGGTACCCAAACTATTAATGGTCCATATTTCTTTGACTGGGAGAAATATACGGCTAAAGAATTGTCCTCATAACTTAAAGGGATATTTTTTCTCAGATTTATATTGTATATGTAGGGAAGGGCTTCCATACTTTTACGAAGAGGTGGCTGATAACAGAAAGGGCTAGGAAATAGTCTCTCTCTCTCTATTTACAAAATTCACGTATTGTATTTACATACAAATTTCTCTCTCTCTCTCTCTCTCTCTCTCTCTCTCTCTCTCTCTATTTACAAAAATTTACGTATTGCATTTACATACAATTTTTCTATTTTCATCTATATGTGTTATATATTATATATATATATATATATATATAATATATATATATATTAACAGCCTATATGTGTATATATATATGTATTATATTATATATGTATAAGTATATATATATATATAATATATATATATATATATTATTTTATATAAGTAAAATAGTATATAAATGTGTAAATTATATATATATGAATAGCTTCAATCTTATAAATCATTATTATATATATATATCTATATATATATATATATATATAATATTATATATATATATATTAATATAACCGTTCCTCTTCTTCTCTCTCTTGTCATAAAGACGACCCCGAGGAGCGCACCAACGTTGCCAAGAGCCGAAAGGAAGTGGTGCAAATCCTGCTGGCGATCCTTCAGCATTACATGAAGGACTACGTGAAGGCTGACATTCCCCCGGAGAACCCCGCCGGGGGACCCCAGCACTGGGGGGACGCGTGGAGCCCCGGGTGGTGTCGAGCCAAATAATTTGGAGGGTTTTGTACAAGGTAGTCTGCTATAGTATCTGGAGTAGTATTTGATTGCCTTATAAATGAATAAATAAATAAATGTATAAATAAATAAATATATATGAAGAAAAAAGAAATTTAGAAAAAAATAAAGAAAAAAATTAATAAAGAAGTAGATAAATAAATATATACATAGATAAATAGATAACAGATAAATATATAAATAAATAAAGAAAGAAAGAAATTAATAAAAAAGTAGATAGATAAATATATACATAAATAGATCAATAAATAACAGATAAATATATAAATTAATAAATAATGAAATAATGATAAATGAATAATTAAATGAATGAATGAATGAATAAGTGAATAATACATTGTAGGTAACACAGTCCCTCGTTTATAAATTGTATCTGAAACAACATTGCATGAAAAGCAGCTATTTGGTGAAACAACATCATGTGAAAAGCAGCCAGTTGGAGAAACAGAGTCATGTGAGAAATAACTGTTTGGTGAAACATCATGTGAAAAGCAACAATTTGGTGAGACAACATCATGTGAAAACAGCTATTCGGTGAAACAAAATCATGTGAAAAGGAGCAATTTGGTGAGACAACATCATGTGAAAACAGCTATTCGGTGAAACAAAATCATGTGAAAAGCAGCAATTTGGTGAGACAACGTCATGTGAAAATCAGTTTTTTTAGTGAAACGCCGTCATAAGAAATCACCTATAACGTGAAACAACGTCAGACGAATTCACCTACTAGGCGAAACAACGTCATAAGAAATCAAATATTGCGTGAAACAACATCACGCGAACTAAACTATATGGTTAAACAACGTCATTGGCAATCACCTATTTGGCGAAACAACGCCATGTGAAAAACAGATGTCAGATGAAACAACATATGAAAAACAGGTATCTGATGACACGTCATGAGGAAATAATTATACCTTACGGAACAACACCGGCTGGAAAAACAAGACGCTAAATCAAAATCAACTTTGCGTGAGCAAATAGCAAACTGTTGCAAAAACATCCTGAGTACAATTAACATTTCTTACCATTTCACGACGACTTTAGATGATGTGATATCTTCTAAACACTTTCCCAGGGAATGTTCACCTTTTTTGTAGCTTATAATACTTGATAGGAAATAAGTATACTGTTGTTTCAATAAAGTGAGACTATTACAGTATTTTGTTATTGGTTCCTTGGTAAGTATCATAGGCGCCTAAATAATACTTTTTATTCGGCAGTTAGCAGGCATTTGAATGAACGGTACTAAATTATGCAATCATACATACAGACATACGTGCACATACATATATATAAATAATGTGTATGCATGTATGCATTTGGTTTTGCGTGCATTAAACCATCAAATATCAAACACAGTCAAACCTCATATACAATGCACTCAAAATACCCTTTGACTGTTACACAGAATAAACCATTTTCGTATTAAATCATTCAAATTAACATGTTACATCCTTATAAAAAAATAGCAATCATAACAACAATAACTGAAATAGACAAAAAAGAAAAAAAAACACAATTGCTTCCCCTCTTTTCTCCTCCAGAAACTATTCGAGAGTGCCTCAAAAAATTCTGCCAAGACAACCTGGTCATCAATTTCTCACTAACCAAATAATATCAAGCATTCAGTTTTTTATCTCTATTAAACTGAAGCTGAAATCTGTCGAATAACAATAATGATAATAATAATAAACATTTATATATAATAATAATAATAATAATAATAATAATAATAATAATAATAATAATATAAATAATAATAATAATAATAATAATAACTCGGAACCCCCCACTATAAATACCACCAAGTCGAATTGGAGGTCTGTGATAGACAACAAACAAAAAAAAAATAAATCATAATAATATAAATAATAATTATAAAAACATAATAATAATAATAAGATATAATAATAATATAATAATAATAAAATTTTCCCTGCAGCAAACTGAAGCTGAAACCAATCAAATAGCAGCGACAATCCAAGTACACAAAAAATCCCATTTAATCAGGCTCCAATCTATTATTCAGTGTTGGTTTAATAAAGTTAACATGTCTGAGAGACAAATACGACTGCATTTTCAAACAAGGGTTGTGACTGGAGATCTTATATACACCCTCGATGATGCCCGGCTCGTCTGGTTCCACCGTGTTTGCACAGCTTATTAGGGAGGTACAAGTAAATGATTAAACTACCCTTATTGTGCAAACACTTCAGCAATTCCCTGGAATCTGTTCCCGGCAGGGGAAACTCTCTCTCTCTCTCTCTCTCTCTCTCTTCTTCCTCTCAAGGTCTCTCTCCTTCTCTCCTCTCCTCGAGAAAAGTTAAATGTATCATCATGTTAATGAAATTTAAATGAGAAGTGTGTGAGAATTTTTTTAAATAATGGTTTCCATCAAGACATAATTTTATGAAGATGTATAGAAAATATTCACGATTATCTAGAGTAAGGTTGTTATTGATGGGATAAGATTACTTCCTATAGTGATAAATTTCCTCTTTTTTTGTGTCGTGAATCCAACGGAAACATACTACTGCAATCACAGCAAGGACGCTTTCCTCTCAAAATTCTGATTCACCAGTATTTTACATAACCTTCCGTTAAAAAAATAAAAATAAAAAATTCTACGACAAAGCAAAACGTATCCAACCCTTCATGTATTCTCTCCCCCCTCTCGCGTCCATGTCTCCAAATTCCTTCATTATTCCACACGCAATAGAAAAAAAACATTCCCCCTTTTCCAAAACCCACTTCCTGCCAAATGTCTCAACGTCTTCCCTCACTCCGCCCCCATCAACTCCCGAAGAACGGCTATTTCTCTTCGCAAAACCCAAACAACGCACGCACTCCGGAAGAAAAAAAAAAAAAAGTAGAGAGCCGATCCAAAGGCAGATTTATGGGACCCGTTTCATTTTTGCTCTGGAAGGCTTTACTACACCCGGGAGAGAATATTTACCGGGAAGTATTCAAGCGGCCGGCTTAAGCCTAATGCGCTTCCATTTGTTCCTCTGTCTTGGAAACGAACTTTGCAACAGCAGCAGCAGCAGCAGCAGCGAGTCCTTGAGGCCGAAAATTATGTGGTCCTTAGGCACCAATTTCTGAGTTCCCAAACTTAACTCGTGTTTTCGACTTCGCAAATAACAAGGTTACCAGTTTTTCCCGAGTAGGAACTGTTAGTCGGAAGGGCCCAGATGCCATGAAGTTGGAATGTAACAAATTCTTTTCTTTTTCTCCTAATTTAGCTAACTGATGAGATGAGTCGTATCTAATATGCCATGGAAGAAAGTTTTTGTGATAAGAGGTATTTCCTTCATAATAATGGGTTCAAAGCTGCTCGATTAACCATAGAGAATGATTTGTTTAACATTTTTCCATCGTGACCTTTCGTGGAAATCAGAAATTTTATTCCATTCTTACTGGCCCCCATTTGACGATCAAAATCAAAACGTAAAACGTGCGACTCTATTAGCATCAAAGTAAACATCTAGAAATAATCTGGCTATACTCAAGACCATTTTGAACTCCTCAATGACTTCATAATTTCATTCAATAGTGAGTTAACACTACCCACCAACGTTACTTCCTGAATTCCCAATCGGATTCATTCCAAACTCTAAACGACTTTTCCTTTGTCCATTGTCAACTCCTCTACAAACTTTCATAGGAATCCATTCACAACTTATTGGGATATCCTTGATAACAGACAGACAAACAAAGAGACACGGGAGAATCCATAACTTCAGTACAACTTCGTCTACGAATTTCAGCTTTTCAGTGACATCAGTGGCTTCATCAGTTCAAAAGATAAAGATGTACCTCTGGTTTGCTGAGACTACAATCAACTTTTCCAATGGACCAAGTGCTTTAAGCAATAGACACTGATGAAAGTATTCCGGTCTTTTAAAGACAAGTTTCTATAAAAGGTTTTCAAATTTTATGACGAAGTAAGCAGATTTTCAAGAGCAAGGTGACAGAAGAAACTATTATACAAGTACAATCGATCCTGGAAGTATATGAACGAATGCATATTGTCATATTTTGCACAAAGGCCGACGGGATGGGAAACTCAATAGCCTTATTAATTTAACTCAGGCCTAAAGGAAAAGGTAAAGAATACGATGGGACTTTTAAACGTTTATGCCCTCACTGAACGTTTGAAACCTTGATAGATAAACTAAATGCAATAACTGGTATCAGTGTTTCAACAATGAAATATCACCTTCAAGCATAAAAACCATCACCCTTAACCCAGTCATTATGACATCGGTATTTTAATCTAATTATAAAAAGCACAAAAAAATTTTGTTAAATAAAAAATTAAGGGAGAACGCCTCTGAATTTTCATACGCAAACCAAAGAAGAATTTCATTAAAGGCGCAAATGACCGACATCATCCATATCTCGGAACTTTGCTATTTTCTTTATCTCGGCCATTTTCATAACATTTCCCTAATGACGGCGCTTCCCCCAAATTAAAAAGCCCCCAGGAAATTAATATTTTGGATGGGCACCATATTCTTTGCAGACACGAACTTTAATCAGAAAAAAAAGGGGGGGGGGAGGCTCCCTACACCTCCTCTTGAAACGACAACTGAGGCCAACCCCTTTCCCCATCGAGCCCCCTCTTACTGAGGCTCAGCCTCCTCTTGCTGAATTTCAGCCCCCTTTTACTGAATCTTAGCCCACTCTTACTAATTCTCAGCCCCCTTTTACTGAATCACAGCCCCCTTCTTACCGACTCTCAACCCCCTCTTACTGGAGTTCAGGGCCACCTTTCACTGGATCTCAGCCTCCTCTTACTGAATTTCAGTCCCATCTAACGAAATCTCAGCCCCTCTTACTGAAACTAAGTCCCCTCTTACTAATTCTCAGCCCCCTTTTACTGAATCTCAGCCTCCTTTTACTGTACCTCAGCCCCTCTTACTGAAGTTCAGTCCCTTCTTACTGAAACTCAGCCTCCTCTTACTAATTCTCAGCTCCCTTTTACTGTACCTCAGCCCCTCTTACTGAAGTTCAGGCTCCCCTCTTTTAATGAAATTCAGTCCCTTCTTACTGAATCTCAGCCCCTTCTTCCTAAAGTTCAGCCCCCTCTTACTGAAGTTCAGCCTCCCTTTTATTGAAATTCAGTACCTCTTCAGCCAAGCGCAGTGTCCATATAGCTTAAATTCAAACCCTCTTTATCTCAAATCTTGCATCGATTCAGTACACATTCACTCACCATTCAGCCTAAATTCAGCCTTATAGTATTTCAGTTTATATTCAGATCCTATTTAGATTCAGTTCAGCATTCATACAGCTTACATTCAAACCCTTTATAGCCTAAATTTAACATACTTTCAGCTATTCAGACCTCCTCACTGAATTTTCTTTAAAATTAGATATATTACAGTATTTGGAGTCGCTAACACATACATGATTGCAGAATTGCAATATATTGCATTTTTCTTGCAATACATTCACACTTAAGCGTAAACTTAGCATAAATATATTTTATATTCAAATCCTCTTTTGTGTAAATAATTAGCATTCCTAAAGATTGCATTCGCATTCTTTCCACTTTAAAAATAAATCCCCAGCAGCTAAAAAAAAGGGGGGAGGGTGGGGGAAAGTTCAGGCTGAGTATTTATACGATAAGAAACCCAGAAGGTTAGATTAGCTTTTGGTATTAGATGCTACTATCACTGGATGTCCCAGGGAATAATAATAATAATAATAATAATAATAATAATAATAATAATAATAATAATAATAATAATATAATAATAATAATAAAAATAATAATAATAATAATATGTGGCGCCGTGGAGGAGTGGGTTAGGTCGTCAATGGACTTAAGTCAAGTTAAGCAACATTGGGGCTGGTCAGTCGTTGGATGGGTGACCGCTCTCCTCGGCGTTGATTCCTTGGTTTCCCAAGGAATCAACGCCTCAGTCTACTCAGCTGTAAATGAGTACCTATCCCTGATGGGGTAGGGTCCAGCTATGGGTTAAATGGCAAAACTCAGCAATGATGGAAAGAAATGAAGGAATAAACGACAACGACGTAAATGGAACCTCTGGCAACAGAGGAGCTTCGACCGGCAACCAGGTATTCAACCCAATTGAAGGGGAAGACGGTCAGGTACTTGGAGGTCGTCATCCAGCAAACTGATCACCACAACGACAGTGATCAACAGCCTGAGATTGGAGCTACAGGAGCAAAAGGAAGAAATGGACAAGAGAGAAAATAAGGAAATATGGAGATGCTACATCAGAAGCAACCCGACGGAGAGAGGTATAGAAGAGGTTGGTCGACATCTGGAATGAGAGGAATAACACCCCCCAAACAGAGCAGAGGCTGGCAGACCAAGTAAGGAACATAAAGAAAAAGAACTGGCTCTCCCCAACAGAAAGAGAACTGGAAAGGGAAATGTCACACGACAACGAATTACACGAAGACGAACTGAGAGACGATGCCACAGAAGACAACAGGGAGGATGAGGTATCAAACAACGACACACGAAGAAACACCGACGAAGTAACAAAGAGGACGGAATGGGTAGAAAAGATTAGACAATGGATGAGCCAGATACGAGAGAACAAAGATCCCTCCATGAAAGCCTACAACACCAAGAAATTAAGGGAGAAAACAAGTGAGGTCAATGAAATAATGGGCATAATACACACCACCAGTATCACAGAAACAAATAACTTGGCATATGCAGGAGTAAGATTAGTAGCTGAACTGATGGGGATTCGAACACCAACACCACCAGCACAACCAACCCAACAGAAACCAAAACAGCAACCTCCTTGGAAAAGGCGCCTAGAAAAGCAAATCATGGTGATGAGATCTGACTTGAGTAAACTGAAAGAGATGGCAGAAAAAAGGCTAAGAAGCAAGAAAACAAGGGAGGAACTCAACGAGAAATACAAAGTACAAGATGTAAAACAGAGGCTTAAGGTCAAAGCACATACGATCCAACGGTACATGAATTGGAATAAGGGATACCAACAGAACAAACTATTCGGAACCAACCAGAAAAGACTATACAGCCAACTAAGAGGGGAAGACAACCACCCAGAAATTCCTGAAGCCGAACCAAGTAAGAGACTCTGGGAAAACATATGGAGCAATCCGGTATCACACAACAAACATGCAACATGGCTCCAGGAAGTCAAGGAAGAAGAAACAGGGAGAATAAAACAAAGATTCACAGAGATCACGACAGACGCAGTCAGACACCAACTAAAGAAAATGCCAAACTGGAAAGCCCCAGGTCCCGATGAAGTCCATGGATACTGGCTCAAAAACTTCAAGGCCCTACACCCACGAATAGCAGAACAACTCCACCATTGTATCTCAAATCACCATGCACCCAAATGGATGGCCACAGGAAGAACATCCTTAGTACAAAAAGACAAGAGTAAGGGAAATATAGCCAGTAACTACAGGCCTATCACCTGCCTACCAATAATGTGGAAGTTACTAACAGGTATCATCAGTGAAAGACTATACAACTACCTAGAGGAGACAAACACCATCCCCCACCAACAGAAAGGCTGCAGAAGGAAGGCTGCAGAAGGAAGTGTAGGGGCACAAAAGACTAGCTCTTGATAGACAAAATGGTAATGAAGAACAGTAGGAGAAGGAAAACCAACCTAAGCCTTCGACATGATACCACACACATGGCTAATAGAATGCCTGAAAATATATGGGGCAGAGGAAAACACCATCAGCTTCCTCAAAAATACAATGCGCAACTGGAATACAATACTTACAAGCTCTGGAATAAGACTAGCAGACTAGCAGAGGTTAATATCAGGAGAGGGATCTTCCGGGGCGACTCACTGTCCCCACTACTCTTCATGGCTACTTAGTAGCCATGATTCCCATGAAAAAAGTACTACAGAAGATGGATGCCGGGCAACAGAATCAACCATCTGATGTTCATGGACGACATCTGTATGGTAAGAGCATCAAGGAAATAGATACCCTAATCCAGACTGTAAGGATTGTATCGGGGGACATCAGGATGGAGTTTGGAATAGAAAAATGCGTCTTAGTCAACATACAAAAAGGCAAAGTAACGAGAAAACTGAAGGGATAAAGCTACCAGATGGGAGGCAACATCAAACACATAAGATGAGACAGGATACAAATACCTGGGAATAATGGAAGGAGGGGATATAACACCAAGAGGTGAAGGACACGCATCAGGAAAGAATATATGCAGAGACTCAAGGCGATACTCAAGTCAAAACTCAACGCCGGAAATATGATAAAAGCCATAAACACATGGGCAGTGCCAGTAATCAGATACAGCGCAGGAACAGTGGAATGGACGAAGGCAGAACTCCGCAGCATAGATCAGAAAACCAGGAAACATATGACAATACACAAAACACTACACCCAAGAGCAAATACAGACAGACTATACATAACACGAAAGGAAGGAGGGAGAGGACTACTAAGTATACGTAGAGGACTGCGTCAACATCGAGAACAGAGCACTGGGGCAATATCTGAAAACCAGTGAAGACGAGTGGCTAAAGAGTGCATGGAAGTAGATGAAGACCCAGAAATATACAGAGACAGGAGAATGACAGACAGAACAGAGGACTGGCACAACAAACCAATGCACGGACAATACATGAGACAGACTAAAGAACTAGCCAGCGATGACACATGGCAATGGCTACAGAGGGGAGAGCTAAAGAAGGAAACTGAAGGAATGATAACAGCGGCACAAGATCAGGCCCTAAGAACCAGATATGTTCAAAGAACGATAGACGGAAATAACATCTCTCCCATATGTAGGAAGTGCAATACGAAAAATGAAACCATAAACCACATAGCAAGCGAATGCCCGGCACTTGCACAGAACCAGTACAAAAAGAGGCATGATTCAGTGGCAAAAGCCCACCACTGGAGCCTGTGCAAGAAACATCAGTTACATCGCAGTAATAAGTGGTACGAGCACCAACCTGAGGGAGTGATAGAAAACGATCAGGCAAAGATCCTCTGGGACTATGGTATCAGAACGGATAGGGTGATACGTGCAAACAGACCAGACGTGACGTTGATTGACAAAAGTCAAGAGGAAAGTATCACTCATTGATGTCAAAAATACCGTGGGACAGCCAGTTGTTGAAGAAAGAGAGGGAAAAAATGGATAAGTATCAAGACTCTGAAAATAGAAATAAAGAAGGATATGGGATATGCCAGTGGAAATCGTACCCATAATCATAGGATCACTAGGCACGATCCCAAGATCCTGAAAAGGAATCTAGAAAAACTAGAGCTGAAAGTAGCTCCAGGACTCATGCAGAAGAGTGTATCCTAGAAACGGCACACATAGTAAGAAAAGTGATGGACTCCTAAGGAGGCAGGATGCAACCGGAACCCCACACTATAAATACCACCCAGTCGAATTGGCGGACTGTGATAGAGCAAAAAAAAAAAAAAAAAAAAAAAAAAAAATAATAATAATAATAATAATAATAATAATAATAATAATAATAAAATTAATATTAACATTATTATCTATAATAATAATAATAATAATAATAATAATAATAATAAATAATAATAAATAATAATATAATAATAATAATAATAATAATAATAATAATAATAATAATAATGTTTTTTTTTTTGCTGGGAAAAACTCTCTCTCGCGAGAGTATATATAATGTTCTAGAGGGTCCACAATAATACAAAGGGTTGAGTCCGTATATATTTTTAAAACTTTACAAAAAGCTTTCGAACCCTTCCCTGGGTTCATCTGAAGCTAAACCCAGGGAAGGGTTCGAAAGTTTTTTTTTGTAAATTTTAAAATTTAAAATTACCACGGGCGGTCTCACACTTTGTATTATTGTGGGCCCTCTAGAACAATAATAATATTATTATTATAATAATAATAATAATGTTAAGAAATTCAGTTTCGTGAAAATAAATTGTAAAAAAATATCCACAATTATATATTAAAAATATTTATTTCTATGTAAAAATATATAACAAAGACTTTCGAACACCTGAACGGTGTTCCTTCCTCAGTGAACGTTAAAATGAACATTTTAACGTTCACTGAGGAACGAAAATCTTTGTTATATATTTTTACATAGAAATATATTTTTAGTATATAATTGTGGATGTTTTTTAACAATAATAATAATAATAATAATAATAATAATAATAATAATAATAATAATAATAATAATAATAATAATAATAATAATAATAATAATAATAATAATAACAACGAATTAAACCTACCTTGAGAATGGCCAAGTATAAAAAAATCGAAATACCACTTTTCTATAAAGGAGATAAACCTCCACCTACCCAACCCCCCAAAAATGAAAAGAGGTCAATTAGACTTTTTTCTGAGCCCATTTATATTCCTAATTCCCTCGGGCCCGGGCTGCAAAGGGAATTTAGGTTACTCGTTCTGTACCCAAAAGAAAATAAAAATCTTGGACACAACCAGCTGGAAAAGGCCCGATTTTTATTATTTACGTAACGGAGTGACAGGCGAACGAGGATATGTCGGATTATGGTCGAGGAATCCGGCGGATGGACAGGTAAGCTGACTTGCGGTGCGGTGATGCAATTTGTCTTTGGCGAAAAGGGTAAAACATGATGTATATAATTCACCACTGGTAGAAAATGTCAGGTTTGCTCGTAAATGTCTGTTGTAAGGATATTTGTACTATGTACGCATGGCGATACATATTGGCGAGAGTAAATTATACATACCTGCATACAAGCATAAGTATATAAATACATACACACAAACTCATTTTATATATACATATGAATATATATATATATATATATACATATATACATACATTCATACATACAAACATAAGTAAATACATACATAGATACATATATACACACAAACATATATTATATATTATATGTATATATACGTGTATATATATATGTATACATATATATTATATATATATATATATATATACTATATATATATATATATATATATATATATATATTTACATATATTTTTATATATGTTTGTGTGTCTGTTTTATATGTGTGTAGATCAGTATACAAAACACAAATATAAAATATATCAGTATATTCCTTCAGGAATATACGTATGCATATATGTGTGGATGAGTATACAGCGCATACACGCACCCATACACCCATGCACATAAAAAACGGTACATTCCTTCGGGAATCCGATATATATGCTTACTTCAAATATTTACCGGCTCCTTTGCTGTTTACAGAAACGCTCATTAGTGCTCTCGAAAGCGCCATAAAAAGTAACCAATGTGTGTGCTTATACCCCCTGGCGGGCGTCCTTCTAACTAAAATGAGCCCACGTCTTTTTTACTCTACGACCCGCGCTTATTACATTCGTATTTTCGAAGCTTCGAGATATTAGAAATTATCGGCGAACGCATTAGGGTCAAACGTAAGGGATCTCATTCCGTACGTTTCAATTTTTGTAGAAAGTCTGTCGTAGTAACAGGATTTTTGTTATTTTTGAGAGATAGTTCTGAGAAGGGGAATTTTAGCCTTGAGGACTATTTAAGGTACATTGTTGTTAATTTCTTGTCTGCTGGAAAATGGTTGCACATTGCTCGCTGTGCATTGCTGATAGTTTTGTATACGCCTGAAAATAGTCGACAACGTCTTATATTCGAGTAATCTAACTTAATCAGAATTCTTTTCCTTAAATCAGTATATCTTCTATACACCACACACACACATACATACAATACATACATACATTCATATATATAAATATGTATATAATATATATATATATATATAATATATATATATACTATATATATTTATATATATATGTATATGTATTACAATGGTTATCTAAATACATACATATATATATATATATATATATATATATATCATATATTTATATACGTACATATATACATATTCATATATATACACACACATATTTATATATAGTATATAAAATAAATATATATATATATAATATATATATAATATATATATATATATATATAACGTAATATTATATATTACACATACATAATTAAGCGCCATCATCACAGTAAAACTCGTCTGAGCACTGCCACTATTATTCCTAATCAAAAATCAGTTTCAAATAAATATCGTATTTATCCAGCCGGTAACGGTGTGCATGCCGGAATGACAGAACTAGAACCCAATAACATTCACCGTTGACTGAGAGAGAGAGAGAGAGAGAGAAGAGAGAGAGAGAGAAGAGAGAGATGTTTCCTTCCCTCCTCCATAATTAAATTCCGTCTCATTGCACAATGTCTGTCTGCAGACGGAAAATTGCTCTTGAATTATTGTGGGATTACTTGGAAGCGATAACCACCAGCCGCTAGAATGAAAAAGCAAGAAGTAAAAACAAAAGGCTTTGTCTCTCGACAAACAACGCAGAGAAGCAAAAGCAGAATGTAATCTACCTTCTTTTTTTTTTTCTTTTTAGCGAGGTGAGAACTGTTGCTTTTGTTCATATTGCTTTCAGAACGACCTGTAAATAAAATTTCATCCATTTATTATCTGTGTTTACGTTTGCGACATGAATAAGTATTCTCTCTCTCGTCTCTCTCCTCTCTCTCTCTCTCTCTCTCTCTCTCTCTCTCTCTCTCTCTCTCTGACCTTTGCCTGTTTGGATACGCACTTACGCTATAATCATACGATGCAACCTCCTCTCCTCTCCTCCTCACTCTCTCTCTCTCTCTCTCTCTCTCTCTCTCTCTCTATATATATATATTATATATATATATATATGTATATGCATATATATATATATATATATCATACATATATATATATATATGTATATATATATATATATGGCTATAAATATATATATATATATATATATATATATCTATATTTTATATATATATATATATTACGTACTAACATGTTACGTGATTGTTACCAATTCATGGCATCGTTCGTTCCCCTCATAAATTTCATTTCCTCTCCAAGTGTGCAACATGCAATAAAAAAAAACAAATTGAATATGCTATCCTTCATTCAGTTTATGAAGAGGGAGACCTAAATACGCAATTTCGCCAGAATAAGCATTCAATCATTCATCGCTATTCCCAGCCGACGTTAAATCACAATGAAAGAGTAAAAGCCAATTCACTCTAGAATATAAATATTCTGGAACCGTTATTCCCAGCCGATGTAAAATCATAATGAAAGATTAAAATCCAATTCATTCTGGAATATAAATGTTCTGGAATTGTTATTTCCAGACGATGCAAAATTGAAATGAGAGTAAAATCCAAATCATTCTGGAATATAAATATTCTGGAATCGTTATTTCCAGCCGACGTCAAATCATAATGGAAGAGAAAAATCCAAATCATTCTGGAATATAAATATTCCGGAATCATTAATTCCAGCGGAAGTCAAATTAAAATGAAAGAGTAAAATTCAATTCATTCTGGAATATAAATATTCTAGAATCCTTATTCCCAGCCGATGTAAAATTAAAATGAAAGTAAAATCCAAATTATCCTGGAATATAAATATTCTGGAATCGTTATTCCCAGCCGATGTCAAATTAAAGAATGAAATGGAAATGAAGAGTAGAATCCAAATCACTCTGGAATATAAATATTCTGGAATCCTTACTCCCAACCGACGTCAAATCAAAATGAACGAGTAAATTCCAGTTCCTTCTGGAATATGTTTGGAATCCTCAGAGATATTTTTGTAAAAGTAAAGACGACACATTCAACAGGCAAGGGACATTTTACTATTTACCGGGATATACCTGAATCAGAATTTACACCAGGCTTTTATAACCCTCGGAGAGAGACGAGGGATTAAGGGAAGGAGGGAGGAGAAGAAGAAGGGATAAGAGAAGGCGGCGGTGGTGAGGTAGGAGGAAGATAAGGAGTTGAAGAATTGGTGGGGAAGGAGAAGGAGCAAGATAGCTTTTGTACAACCAGGAATAGGAGGAGCAACCCAAAGGGTGGAGGATGATGATGAGGAGGAGGAGGAGAAAGAAAATGAGGAGGAGGCAGGTGAGGAAGAGGTGAGGAAAAAATAGATTAGGATGGGGAAAAGTTGTTGGGGGAAAGGAGGAAAAGACAAACATTAGGGGAGGAAGGAAGAAAAGAAAATTAAGGAAAGGTGGGAGGTAAAATGGAAGGAAGAAGAGGAAAAATGGAGGAAAAATAGGGAAGACAATTGAAGGAAGAAGGAAGGGAGAAAATGAGGAGGAAGAAGAAAATTAGGAAGTGGAGGAAAATGAGGAAGAGGAGGAAAATGAGGAATAGGAAGAAATGAGGAGAAGGAGGAAGAAAATGAGGAAGTAGAGGAAAATGAGGAGGAAGAGGAAAATGAGGAAGAGGAGGAAAATGAGGAGGAAATGAGGAGGAGGAAGAAAATGAGAAGGAAAAAGAAGAGGAGAAAGAGCAGAAGACTTTAAGAAGTGAGCAAACAAAGAGGAGTCGGGGAAAAAACTCTTAAAAGGAAAAGAATGAAAACTAAGAGACGGAGATATATAAAAAATAAAAAAACACCAAATAAGAAGGAAAACAAAGTAAACCCAGAAAAACGCCTGGGGGGGGGGGGCGGGAACCCCAGGACATGCCACGACTAAATATCCTGCGTAGCCTGAGAAGAAAAGAAAATCTCAGGGAAAGAAGACGTGACCCGGCATACAGAGATTCCTCTTCAACCATCGTCTGTGGAATTCCGCGGAACGGGGTTGGGGGCGTGGGGGGCTATTTGCCCAAATTGAAATGGACTTTCGGGGGGCCTGTAAACAGGGCAAAAGGCTAGATCGGTCGGCCGGCTCGAATGAAAAGAGGATTAGCCAAAAGACTGTCGGGAACTTATCCAAGGACGGCAAATATCTGACGCGTATTGAACAGGACTTCGTAGGAGTTGGAAATGGGGTCAAAGGTTATACCAGTTAGTGTAAAGTTGATGAGCATACTGAAAAGGACTTTGTAGGGAGTTGGAAATAGGACCAGAGGTTATACCAGTTATTATAATGATCATTACTAGACACCTGACTGGGCGTTGGGCGTTTACTGCTTATCAATGTTGACAGAAGACGAGCTCGCAGAAATATTTAAAAGATAGAGGAGCTGAACGGAGGGAAAGAGGACTGGACATGAACGTAAGTAAATCAAAGCTAATGGTATTATGGATGTACAAATGACGATTGCCGGAGCTGCGAAAAGATTTGCTGTCCTTCAGCTGGAAAATAAAGCCGAGATCTCAGTACTCAGTAACTGAGATGGTTTGACGTGTGATGAGAATAGATGAGGAATAACTAGAGTCAGAAGAGTAGTAGATGTGGAAGTATCAGTACAAAGGTCTCGAGAAAAGTCAGAGAAAATATGGAAATAAGAGCAGGGATAGAAACCGAGACCAGATGGGAATTCAGGAGGAAAGTTCACAGGACAGAAGGAGATGAGAGCCTAGGGGACCTATATCTCCATATGTACATTCAGATATATATATATATATATATATATATATATATATATATATATATATATATATATATATATATATATATATGAATAACTTGATCACGAGTATATAAAACGTGATGCTATGTATAAATAAAGGTTTTTTGCCTCGAAGGAAAAAAATGAAAAGCGAGATAGCCAAGCACTTTCGGTCTAGTTCGACCCTTTACTCAGGCACAACTGATCTACAGAGGAAAACATAGTCAAAGTAGGCTTAATATCCAAACTGACACTACAAGATTAGCAATAAGGTCGATTTCACTCTACAGAAACGAGGAAAACGCCTGAGGGCAGCCACACCTTGGAGGATACACACGTGGTCAACAGGTGATTCATCCAGAAAACAATACATTTTGAAAAAAAGGAGGCATTATACAACTTATTATTATCACGAATTTTACAAAAATGTTCCCAAAAAAATTATAAATAAAATGAAAAAAGAACAAAAAAAAAATGTAAAATATAAAGTATAATCGGAGGCAAGGATAGGAGGGAGTAGAGAATATTGAGCAAGAGAGAGAGAGAGAGAGAGAGAGAGAGAGAGAGAGAGAGAGAGAGAGAAATAATTAACTATATATACTGTGGGATTCATTTTTATTAGTAGCTCATTTATTTTAGGGTCCTTCATAAACATTTTACAAATATCGGGTCCAAATGGTACATTCCCAGACTAAGATTTAGGTTGTTTTTATTAGTCATTTGTATAATTGCTGATTACAGTAAATTTTTTTCTTTAAACATAATCATTATATCTAGCAATACAGAGGTATTGCCCCAATTAATACAAAGAGATTTTTCACTCAGATGGATAAACAGTGCATTTGAAGTCTGGGCTGTTCTAACTGAAAATACATATGCTGCTAATACGTACACATAAATATTTACTTGACTGACCAACGTAAAACGATGGGCAATCCTTACAAGGAATTTTGTAAATGATGTGTTATTTGTTACGGGACTAATCTTAAGTTAGCAATATCTTTAATGGTATTGTTATAAGAGAGCACTACATTAACATTCAAACGTTTCTTTAATATGATTTTATGGTTTCAAATCCCCACGAAAGTAAGGTAAGCTAAGTACATTTTTAGGCATTTCTTTTTCATTAATAGCAACACTATAAAAACTTTTTGTTAGCTTTTTTGATAACATAAATCAATTAAATGTATTCTATTTCTTGGTCAAGATATTGTGGACTCGTGATACGCAAAGCACGTAGGAACATAGAAGAAAAATTGAAATTTTAATATTACGATGGTGGCAAAAAACCTCCCATTTATATATATATATATATATATATATATATATATATATATATATATATATATATATATATATATATAGATATATATATAAATGAATCAAGTTTACGCAGTTCAATGCAAAGTTACAAATTCAGAAGCAATGAAATAACAGGCTCAAAAGCGCACACACTAATACACACTCTCTCTTATACACAAATATAAACTGTACATATATAATTATCTATGTGTGTGTACGCGTGTGTGTTTGAGAAATGTGTGTGTGTGTATATAAGAGAGAGAGAGAGAGAGAGGAAATGTGTATTTGTGTGTAAATTTTTTATGTTGTTATTTCATACTTCTTGCTTGTGAATTCTTAACTTTGCACTGAACTGTGTAAACTTGTAACTCATCATTTCTATTTCTCTCGTCACTTTAGCGTCATCCAACTTCTAGAGAGAGAGAAAAAAGTCCTGGCCTTTTCCGAGGTGTTGAACAACCAGGAAACACAAGAAATTTAATAAAAGATGAACCTTACGAGGCGACACGAAATAAACTGACAAGGCACTGGTCTTCGTGACGTCAATAAGCTGTACTGAGGGTTATTTTCCCGACATACTCACATTCCGAGAATTCCTACAGGATTCATATATGGAATATGGGTGTAGCGTTCGTATGAATGGCCTCTCCACTATCTACCTATTTTTTTTTCTTTTTTACATAACGGAATAAAAATCAGATACGGTGTGAAGGAGCTGCAGACATAAACAATTATATATAAGCACACACACATATGTATATATATATGTATGTATGTATATATGTATATATACATATATTTATATATATTAACAGCTTTAAAAAATACATATGCAGATCCTTGATTTTCGTAATTAAGGGATTTTCGTTAAACATACTATAGTAGATTCACATCACCAGTGCATCTGATGTCTAGGCCAGCCCCTTACAACGCTCCTGATTGGCTGTTGATAAGCCAATCATAGGGCTGGAAACTCTCAGTCTCTCTCGAGAGTTCACATGGGCAAGATGTGCGTTTCACCTCTCCTGAGATATACGTTTGAAAGACGTATGCCCCAGGAGAGGAGGAACACACATCCTACCTATGTGAACTCTCGAGAGAGACTGAGAGTTTCCAGACCTGTGATTGCTTATCAACAGCCAATCAGGAGCGTCGTAAGGGATGGGCCTAGACATCAAATGCACGGGTGATGTGAATCTACTATAATCCTAAAATGGCCAAGAGGTCATACCCTAATACCGTAAATATATTTGTTGATTAATTGATTGAAATAAAGTATATGTTGTGTTATAAGCTTATTTCTTTCAAAAATTGCGAAACGATGTCAGCAGCGACAGATGCAACAACAACAACAAGCAACAACAAGAACAACAACAACAACAACAACAACAACAATAATAATAATTAACTATAATAATAATAATGCTAATTAATAATAATAATAATAATAATATCTTGCAATATCCTAAATGCATATTCCAACCTACATCCATAACACAAACAATATGAATACAGGCTATCAGAAACTCACGCATTCTTAAGGGAGAAAGAGAGAGAGAGAGAGAGAGAGAGAGAGAGAGAGAGAGAGAGAGAGAGAGAGAGAGAGAATGCAATTATACACAGAAATGACAGCATGCAAAAGCAGAATGCAGTGTAACTTCATCAAAGCAATTGGAACACGTTCCGCGCAAAACAAACAAATGCTTGCGGACGCAAGCAAGGGCTCCATTATCTAATTGCCTATCTATGAAACCCCATATTCAATTAGCAAATCAAATCATCCCCGAACCTGTTTTGCTTTTTTTTTTCTCTTTTACCTATTAACCATTTCGAATCACCAGCTACTAATGCATAATTGCCTGCAGTTCATTATCGGAGGATACAAATGAAATTGCACCCCTCATCAAACACATTAATTATGGCCTGCCTATCACTACCTACTACCTACTCCACTCCCTCCTCCATCCCCCACTCCCCTCCCCTCCCCCTCCTACCGAGGTATCCCCCTCCGTGGGCGAAAGCTAAATGAATACCGTCTCTCCAAATGAAAACTTCCAACCATTACGCCCTCGGCGAACTGTGGCCAACTGATCTTTGATCTTCGAACGTGCTTAACCGAGTTTCTTTTTTTGCCTTTCTTTCTTTCAGGCTTAGAAGTTCCTTGTTGGACGAGTGGTTTTCGTGCTCGGCAACCAATCCGGTGGCCCGAAGTTCGATTCTCGGCTCGGCCAACGCGGAATCAGAGGAATTTATTTCTGGTGGTAGAAATTCATTTCTCGATATAATGTGGTCCGGATCCCACAATAAGCTGTAGGTCTCGTTGCTAAGTGACCAATTGGTTCCTAGCCGCGTAAAAATATCTAATCCTTCGGGCCAACCCTAAGAGAGCTGTTCATCAGCGCAGTAGTTTGGTAAAACTAAGATATATTGAACTTTATAGGTTTAAAGAGGCGTACTTACATGAAGACAGGCATATGACACAAAATAAGGCTGTAAAATGGGGTCTTTAGATTCGGGCTTGCAAATATTATTCATATTTCTGAAGGGAAGTATCGGCTCTTATGTTCTCGAGAGAGGAAATTTATGTATAGTATATGTATGTATAGATTGATTATTTACATATATATCCAGGGTGTCCAAAAAGTCCCAGTACCAATACAAGTATTTATTGCTCAGAAAACATATAACATAGAGTAATGCAGTGTTTTGTAGAATATTCTACATTTCCTCAAGTTTACAATCAGAACACTTCACTCTACAAAAAGAAGAAAAACTGCGTTGCTCTATGTTATATGGTTTCTGAGCAATAAATACTTGTAATGGTACTGGGACTTTATGGACACCCTGTATGTATGTATGTATGTATGTATGTATATGTATGTATGTATGTATGTATATATATATATATGTGTGTGTGTATATATATATATATATATATATATATATATATATATATATATATATATATATATATATATAATCAATGTTCTTTAGATAGCACTCCGCCTCATCAGCGTAGATCCAAAGTTAAGTTTCACTGAAGCTAAGTCAATAATTCTGAGGGAGTCTGGCATAAAAGATAGGTTCTTGAGAGTTGTCAAATTTTACCATGATGGTGATGAACCATGCGGTAGAGTAAGTAAGTAGACGGGAGAGTGACTAGTTTGGCGTGAAAATGGCTCTGGGAAAAAGGGTATCTTATTCTTATGTATCCGTGGCTGTTCCATACCTTAAAAATGGGCCGTGAGTGGAGTGTGAATTGGCGGATGTTTGCTAACAATACGAGTATAGTTTCAATTGGAGACAGTCAAGAAAAACTACAGAATATATAGAATTTCAATGGCCAAAGGCCATGCGCTGGGATCCATGAGGTCATTCAGCGCTGGAACGGAAATTGACAAGAGAAAGGTTTGGAAGGTGTAACCTTGAGGAAAACCCTGCAGTTACACTATGAACCAGGCGTTGGGAGAGGGTGGAATGTAAGATAGAGGAAAGAGCATATGAACGGAGGTGCAGTAAAAGAAATGAAAGGGGTTGCAGCTAGGGCCGGAAAAACTATAGAAATTGGCGAAATAGCTGTTTGACACTGATGATGATGAGCCCTCTTTGTTTGTAAGAGGAATACTAAGCGTCTAATGAGGGGGAAATTTCGACCTTCATTTTACATATGATTCAGCAATGATTTGTGATTTCAAATCATATTTAGTACCAAACATTATATTTACTTGAATTAATATTTCATTAATAACACATAATTAGAAGATTAAAAGTTAATTTTCCTGTCGACTAAACAGCTATTGGCAATATAAAAAATTGAGAACCTATCTTACAATATATATATGTGTGTGTGTATGAATGTATGTATGTATGTATGCATGTATGTGTATGTGTGTGTTTAATCACATTGATAACAAAATTCGCTTACCAACAACACGTAAGAAATTTGTCATCACAAATTTCTTTAGTTTTCAAATAACTTATGAGATTGATTCATCCACTTATAAATTCATCTATCTATATACTGACTTATCTACCAATAAATAAAATACTTGTTTCTCAATGTATTTTATCTTTAGTAAAACACAAAATATCATTGCTTCTTCGTGCATTGTCTAAGTTGTAATCAAGAAGCAACGCTTATCAAGATTTGCATATACACGACGAGACAACGTGAAAGGAGAGAGAGAGAGAGAGAGAGAGAGAGAGAGAGAGAGAGAGAGAGAGAGAGAGAGAGAGAAGAGGGTGGGGGTGATCTTTTTTCGTATCGTCTAAATAAGATCTCTCACTCATTTTATGAGAACTCATTATAAAATCCACCGAAGGAAATTCTGAAAGTTTGAAACTCTTGCACAAAACTTTTAATTGTATATTTCAGCTGCACCTTTCCCTCTCTCTCTCTCTCTCTCTCTCTCTCTCTCTCTCTCTCTCTCTCTCTCTCTCTTTAACGCCATAAATGTTATAACTTAGTGGAACAAATCTGAGGAATTTGTGGTTCGCCAATGTTTAGTAATTCTCTCTCTTTCTCTCTCTCTCTCACTTATAGAAGGGTATGGAAACAAAGATTTTTTGTAGGTATAATGCATATCTTAATGAAGATATATACATTTACATATATACATATATATATATATATATATATATATATATATATATATATATACTATATATATATATAATATATTGTATGTATACTATGATATATACAGGGTGTCCATAAAGTCCCAGTACCGTTACAAGTATTTATTGCTCAGAAACCATATAACATAGAGTAATGCAGTTTTTTTGTGTAGAATGAAGTGCTCTGAATGTAAACCTGAGGAAATGTAGAACATTCTACAAAAAACTGCATTACTCTATGTTATAAGGTTTCTGAGCAATAAATAATTGTAATGGTACTGGGACTTTATAGACACCCTGTGTATATATACATACATTTACATACATACACAACGCATTCGACTGACGTTCAGATTTTCAGCACAGCATATCCCGTTTTCATTTCCCAACTGTGCTTTATTGGCCCCGACTCACCTGACAGAGAAGTAAATGGAAAAATCCTAACGCAATAGAAAACCCACAGAAGGGAATCTCCATAAAGAAAGAAAGAAAGAAAAAAAAACACACCTGACGGTCAGAATGGCATTCAGGCCAATTTGCAGTCACTTTTGACATCCGACGCCATCTTTTATTTCACGGGCAGTGAATCACGCTGTTATAACGTGCAGTCTGTTACGGAGGGTTGGTGGGTGGTTGGCGGTGTGGGTGGGGGTGGTTTTTTGGGTTGGGGGGGGGGGGGGGGTTAGGGTGTGGTTTGCTGTAGGCAGGGTGTAGTGGGTGGGAGGGAGAGATGAAACAATACTATATTAATATATATATATATATATATATATATATATATATAATATATATATATATATATATATGGTAGGTGACCTGACAGTCCCCTCGCCTTTCTCCATCCTGAGTGCGAATCACCAGGTATAAACATAAATTTCTGCTTGACAGTGTGGGGGCCAGTGTTTTTCCGTTGGTTTCAAATGTTAATTTTTGGCCACTGGTTGGATTGTGTTTTGGAAAGGCTTAGCTCACAAAAAAATTATGTTGCAATTTTTTCGGTGATTTCTGTATAGTTTTCTTACATATTCAATTTACAACCCAAATCACGCTCAATAAATTTATTATATCATCACTAACTACATTCTGTGTACAAAGCAAAGACTCCAATTATTGCTAAAATAATATAATAACTAAGAAAAACACTCCTTTCAAAATTTAACTATAAATTGGAAACATAATGATCATTTTATAGATCAAAAATGTCTTATTTGTTATTTCCGTCCTGGTTCTCGTCAACTAATGCATGATGGTGGTCGTGTTCACAGTTACAGTGAAGGATCTTCTTCTTCATCTTCTTCAATCCCTAAGAGTGCTTGGTTGACATTACTGCACACCTCATCGGCACCACACAAACGCATTTCAGAGCAGTTAAGACCCTGTGACCGACAGGAGCAGTGTGATGTACAGCTGGTCTTCTTGCACCCACATTTAATGAGGTGGGTGACTGTTGCTGGAGCTGGAGGCTCCATTGATGGTACTGCTATGAGCTTATCCCCATCTTTCTTCCACCAATAGGCTGTTGCTGGTGGTAGCTGAGGGTGAGGAGTATCACACTGATGCAATACCATGGCCTGGTAATGTGCTCGGGGCAATAGCTTCATGTAATGCTCCTCGTGTCGGGGGTAGTTTTTCAGCTTCCAATTGTTTCTTGGTGAAAAGCTTCCATCTGAGATAAACAACATCCACCAAAGTGCTACCAGGCTCATACTGTATTGATGCCCAGCTCCTCGGACCTCCCTAAGGCAGCAAAGGCGGATACCACTTCCATGGAGCATCTACTAAGTGCTTACCAACAGGTCAACTTCCCCTTGCCTGCAAATCTACCTGTAATGTCACCTCCAGAGAAGGCATGAAATCCAGGTAAGGCTTCGGTCTTTGCAGCACCAAGCGCATTCACTATTGGTTCTAGTGAGATTATCCGCTTTTTGTTCCCCACACCAGTGACAAAGTATGTGTTCCTACAGAGCCGATGGTAACAGTGGATTGCAAGGACAAATACATCAGTGTCAGATGATTGAATGTAGAGTTCAGTTGCTCCCCTTAGAACAGCATCCAGACTGTGCAGAATAATTCTTGTGTCAGCTTCTTCTTGGGAGCTGTGGAGATGGTGAACATCTATGGAGCTTGAGAGGACCTCCTTTCATGAAGTCACTATGAAGAGCTTGGGCTTACCCTCAAAGTGCTGGAGAGCTTCCTTTGCAAGATAAACTGTCAGTTCATCTTTAGTTGCAGTACTGGACAAGAACTACTTTGCTGACACCTTGCCAATTGGTGTATTGTCTGTGACATGATAAGCAATTGCTGGTTTACTTCCCTGTCGTCTTTCTCTTGTGGCCTTTTTCATTGATGTAGGAATATCATAACGGTCAAAGACTAATGGAGCTCATCATATTCTCTGCATTTGCTGTCTATTGTTGTTATGAAGTGATCAGCCCATTGAGCACAGTCTTGACTGAAGGTGGTTTCCCCATTGCCTGAACAATTGCCATTCCATCAATTACAGTTGCTTTTCTTGGTGTGAAGGGATTTGTGTTGTTGGTGATATTCTCTTCTTGCCGATCAACACTAGATTTTTTCTTGGGCAGGTCCACAAGTACATCATCAGCTTGCTTTTGTCAGTGCATGGTAGGAGTTCACCACTCCACTGTGAACAAGCTCGAGGTAGAGACATCAACTCGTGCTGACCAACACATTCCTTGAGATTTATTTCAGATTGTGAGCGTGCAACAATTAACATATGGGCAAAACGTGATCTCTCATCCTTGAGCTCCACTATCTGATCAGCTACTTTGTGTTTCACAGACTTCCTTGCACTTTTCCAAGTCTTCAACTTCACCTTCCTCATTCTGGCCCAGATACTGACGTTATTCGTCTTGACTCGTTCCTCAACAAAGTTGGCATACTGGTGCTGCCCAATATCTTCTTGGTTGCACACATCTACTTCCACCTCTGCTGGCATCACAACCTTTGTGATGATGTTGGGCAAGTCTTCACCTTCATACTTCATAGGATTAATGAATGATGTGAACTCACTCCGGAGATGAGCAATGTTCTCTTCTTTTCTTGTCCAGACAGCCAGTGAAAGTTCATGATGTTGCCTATGTGTAGTTGTTGGGGAGCCAGCCATCAGATGTGCTTCTTCAGCAAGCCTACTAAGCTCTGGAGCTGTAAGAAAGAATCTCTCCCAAGCACTGGCATTCTGTGTTATGCCCACAAGCCCCCCAGTGACTTTCATGCTGCGGCTGATGTGTTCAAGGGCATGATCCACCCCAATAGCACAGAAAGGGATCTGGTTTTTGTTGACAACAAAGTTTCCATCCATAAACTCTTTATGTATGTCTGGATCTGTGATTTGAAGGGCTGTCATCTCTGCAAGGTAAAGTGGAACCAGCCTGGCATACTTCTGCTTATCATAAGCGAAAAAGTACTTGCACAGAGCATCAAGGGATGAAAGATGCAGCTCCCAAAGACCATCACGAGTGGCACGGATAAATGTGTATATGAGTAATACCATTCTCATGTAAGTCCGCACAAACTTGAATAGTGGACTTTGTGTGCTCATCTTCTTATCAAACTCAGCCATCATTTTCAGTACCCTTTGGGAATCAAGTACAGTAAGCACATTTTGTTGCCCCTTCAACATCTCATGCTGCAAGTGTTGGACACAACTTTGGTCAAGCTGCTGTGCTGCCTGTACACATGGCCCCTTCAGATTAGGATGATTTTCAAAGAATTCTTCCACGTAGAGATCAGAGAGGGCCTGGACTGTTGTCATGTGTGCCTCCAAAGCTCTTTTCATATGCTTGCCTTCTAGGATCTATCTCGTTGTGTTGGGTCCATAAATGTCAGCTTCATTCCAAGCTTCGTCAAGCCCACTGTCTTCAATGGCATTTCCAGCTGCCCGCAGTGCAACCATCACAGTTTGCATCTCACCCAATCGAAGCACCCACTTGCCCTTGCAATCATCCCTTGTCATCTGAAGCTGCTTGGCTCGTTCATATAGGGCTATGTCCAGTGTGATAACTGTTTTTCTGTCAGGTCCCATAACCATGCAATTGATTTTTTATGTCTGTTTCAAGACTGTGATTAGTGTTTGCCATTCATGGGCATGTGCAGCTATCAAAGGCAGGGCACTAACCTCTGTCAAAGGTTTTTCAGATGATAGGAGTGAGTTGTAGGCTGCCCAGGTAGGTATGTTATGGCATTTGCCACTACCACTCCATTGACATGCCGATTGTTCTGGATCTTGCCTGGCTGTTGACTTAACAACACAGCCTGTGAGAGTTGGCTCCAGTGATTCAGAAGGAACTACAGGTTGGTTGATATCCATGGCTTGAACATATTCTGGAGCCTGCTGATCTAGTGGACTGATATCCATAGCTTGAACATCATTTTGATCATTTGAAGTAATGACATCCATGGCTTCAATGTACCCGGCCTTGGTTGTGTGCATGGTTGCCCTTGAAATTAGCCATGCAGTCTTGTGCTGAATAGGGTTTGTTGATTGCTTCTACATTTGCTCCAGGATGGTATCCAGCAAACAAGATGGTAACCTTTCAAGCTCCCTTGTGCATTAGGTGGACAGCAGCTGGATGATCTGAGCCAGTCAGGCCCTTCAGAGAGCGGTCCCTGGCTTTTAGGTCATTCAGTCTCAACTTCCTACTTGTGTTTTGTAGCTCAGTTGAAGGTGTTTTGCATTGATACAATGAAGTGGCCGTCGTATGTTGGGTCCTCTTCCCATCTGGTGTGTCCTCATTGAAGTCACTGTTGTCAATGGCAAAGAAAATGAATGTCCCCTTGCACATTGTTGATGGCAAATACACTTCTTGTTCCTGGATTGCCTCTAAAACTGCATTAGCAAGTTGAGCTTCAAGCTTCAGGATCCTTGTGTAATCTACAAAGAGGCCAAACCCATGCAGGAATTCAGGGAGCTTCTTGCTTCTAGTGGACTGATGAACTGCAATACCAACAGAGAGCAATTGTGGCCATTCTAAACAGTGGTGGAATGGGGCATCTGGTTGTTTTGGCTTGTAAGTGAATTGGCGCTTTGACTTGAAGCAATACATGATGTTCTGACTGATGGTCAGAGCCTCGCGATTAACTGTGGCAGAACGGACTGTGTCAGTTTCAATTTTTGCAGCTGGTCCTGCAACAAACCAGCGGATGAAGTCATAGAGTGCAGTTGGCAATTATTATTCAGCATCTTCATTGGTAAGTTCTCCCTTCAATTCCCATGGGTGCTTGTTCTTATCAATAATGGCAGCTTGAAGTAGAGAAGCACTTTCAAACAGTTGTTTAATGTCACTTTCTGTAGGCTTTGCCACAGCATCTTCCACAGCAGCATCCCGGACAGCTGTTGTGAACGCACGGTCTGACTCATTCCGTCTTTTTTATTTCATAAAGTGGACATCTTCAATGTGACAGGTGATCTCTCCTTGATATCTCGTGTAGATGGTTGTATATGTACACCATTGGATTCAAGCATATCAGAGTAGGCAGACTTAAGGTCTGTCATAGTGAGAACTTCTCCAGCCTGGAGTAGGTTGCAAACTAGAGTGGCAAACTCAATGTCTGAGACTACTTTGCCAACCTTAGCTTCTTGCTGTCCATGCACTTTCTCTTCACTGCTGGTGTTTGCACCACGTTGGACATTCTTAACCCAGCATGAGAGATGGTACTTGACATCAATAGCACGAGCATCGTCCTCATTGATGGCAGCACTTAGCTTCACCTTCCAAGTTTGACTCTTGCTTTCATCAACAGCCCTTTGCCATTGTTTTCCTGCACTGAACGTACACACCTCATGAAGCAGCTCCTTCCTGTCTCCTTGGCAGAAGAAACACAGCTTTGCATTGTAAGGAGATGTTGCTGAGTGTGTAAAGTGAAGAGCTGCACACTCATCAGACTTTGGCGTGCTTGTAGCTGCAGAAGAAGGCCGTCCTCGCCTCTTCTGGAGCTGCTGACTCTCTCCTTGGCAGGCCTTCTGGTATCGTGCCTTAGCTCTTTCAAGGTGACCACTGTGACAGGTAGAGCTATAACATTTTCGGTGCCATTTTGCTTTCAAGTCTTTCAGACCAGATGCAGTGTACCCATGTAATCGTCCACTGATCTGCACAAAGTCAGCATCTCCATTCTTTCCTCTTTCATGCACAAACCAAAGGAACTTTGAGTAGGCTTCCTCTGATGGTTCAGACACCAGGTCACAATTGTCAGGCTCTTGACACTGAATACAAAACTTGAAATCAGTTTCCGGCCATGGTTTCTTTTTTAAACTAGGCTCCATCTTGTGTGATCGCTCCTACACTGTAATGGCCCATGCACCTCAATCTGCCACACACAAAATTAAGACCTCCCCTGGGGTGAATATATATCATGCAAAAGTTTTCTGATGTGGATCATCATTGCATCTTCCTGGAGAGAAGAAAATTAGATCTCGGTATTATGTGCTGAATGGGGCATGCCTGCAGAGTTAAATATGTTAGTTGGTGACCATAAACAGGGAAACACAGGCACTCTGTAATGAAGACACTGTTAATTCAGATTGAATATATGTCAGAAACACTTCAGGAAAAAAAAGTAATATTCTGGCAACCCACACTCTGAAACAAAACGTGATTAATACCATTCATTGGGTTAAAATGATCTTTCTGCTTTGGCACTGTGCTAAGGGTACATCATAAAGGTCCAGAGAAAAAATGGCAACATCATTTTTCCACTTCCTGATACCGCTCTGAATGCATTCATCATAGTTGCAAAAAATTAACATGCAAAACCAACGAGAATCCCAATCTGTTACATTGGCCCCCACACTATGAGAGATGTACAGCTACGTATCTGCGTTACACACACGTTCACACACACATATGTATATATATAGATATATGTATAATTCTATAAATCTATAATATATATATAATATACTAGTCTATATGTTACATAATATCTGTACATATATATGTATATATTATATGTATATTCTAATATAATATATATAATAATTATATATATATATATACATATATATATATATGATATATTATATATATATATATATCCAATGTAGTGCAAACGAACACGTACTTGAGAATGTCCTTAAATCTATTATATTCAGTTCACACTGAATATAATAGAAGTTGACAGATCTTTACAAAAATAGAAAGGGGGTGGGTTTACAGTATGTTAATCTGGGCGGCGTGTTCTTTAAGCAAAAGAGATAAGCAAAGAGGATCAAGGTATAATCCAGGATAGAGATTTAAATTCCTTGTTGACGTGGCTTCAATAAAAATGGACTCAAACAGATTCCTTTTTTCGGTGATCTTTGACCCTGCAGAATATCGAGGAATTATCCCAGTTCTTAGCATAACCTGTCTTAAGCCAATGATCCACATTGCCATTGTTTGTTAATCCTCTTGATATGGCATATTTGTGCTGAGAGCCTCTTACCTTTAGTTCTTAAGAAGTTCGCTCAATATAAATCTTACTACATTCTTTACAAGGAATACCATATACAATATTGTTTGAATTTGGCGGGCTATTCTTAATTAATTTCTTAAAATATTATTATATTTAAATACTAATTTCATATCAGTAGTTTTTAAAATGGGTACAGCAGGAATGAAATTAGGGATGAAATGGTACATACAGAATATTCTTAAATTCTTTGTTAATGCTAAATGGATTGTAATACACATTTTTTGCTTTACTTTTACAAAAATTCCAAAAAATATTGGGGGTAACGTAATGAATCTCCTATTTTATCAATAATTTTAAACTCGTCTTCTAAAAATTCCGAACTATAAATTCTAAGAGCTCTGAGATACATACTGGAAAATGTTGACATCTTAATTTGATTAGCATGGTTAGAGTAAAAATGAATATATGACAAGTTATTCGTTGGTTTCCTGTATACTTTAAAAGTAAAATTGGTGTTATTTGTAATAACTAAGACATCCAAAAATGGTCAACAATTATTTTCTGTAAGTTATGAAAATAAATAAGACCTACTACAACTGAATAAATAGAGTGAAAAGGGTATATAGCAAAGAGAGGGCGTTAGCGTTCAGGAATGCACACACACATACATACGCACACAAATATGTATATATATATATATATATATATATATATCTATATATATATATATATATATATATATAATAATAATGCGTACATAAATGCGTATATGTAAGAATCAGGTTTCTCACATTAAAAGGAAGAAAAAATGTGAGGAGACAGGTGAGAGGGTGTAGTATGGTTGAGCCTTCTGTAAAAGAGTATGAAATCGTGTAAGTTTTCTGCACACGGGATCATCCACAATTCAACAGTTTTAGGAAAATAAGGCTGTTCCTGAAATATATTTATATCTCTCTCTCTCTCTCTCTCTCTCTCTCTCTCTCTCTCTCTCTCTCTCTCTCAATCTCTATATATAGTATATATATATATATATATATATATATATTATATATATAATATATATGTGTGTGTGTATACATATATATAATTATCTATATAAATATATATATATAATATATATATATATATTATACATACATACATACATACATACATACATACATACGAACACAGATATCAATTAAATGCATCAGCGCGCACGCGCGCTCCACTTGAGCCTACAAACCTTCCCCTCTCTCGTCGATTGCCTGTTCCATCAAACAAAAAATAAATAAAAAAAAAATCCCTCCATATCGCTTTCCATCACATTCGTTTGCATCGTGATGCATTTCCCCTCTGTAAGTGAGGGGAGATAGCATTCTTGCATTAGAGTGGAGTCCACTTGAGCATTGTGATGGCTCTATATCATTTTTTTTTTTTTTTTACACGGGTCGGGTTCGTTCGTATGTGGTGTGTTGTGTGTTTGTGTGCGTTTATTGGGGTGTTGTTACTTTTTATGTCGAGTTGGGTTTCCTTCCATATTTCTCCTATTTCTTCTCTGGTTTCCCCTTATTCTTTTGAGGGTGTTTTATTTTGTGAGATTAGATTAGCAAGTTTACGTTGTTTCCAACTTGTTACCAATTGGATGAGAATTTTTGTATAATAATAATAATAATAATAATAAAAATAAAATAATAATAATAAATAATAAATAAAATAAATAATAATAATAATATTTTAATAGAACACCCACTTTCAGACAAATGAAATTTTTAATTTCAAGAAATAAACTGAGAATGAATTAAATATTATTGTCTTTAACAATGAAGGACCTCTATTATTATTATTATTTTATTTTTTTTGCTCTATCAGTCCTCAAATTCGACTGGGTGGTATTTATAGTGTGGGGTTCCGGGTTCCATCACTTTTCTTACTATGTGTGCCGTTTCTAGGATCACACTCTACTGCATGAGTCCTGGAGCTACTTCAGCCTCTAGTTTTTCTAGATTCCTTTTCAGGGATCTTGGATCGTGGCCTAGTGCTCCTATGATTATAGGGTACGATTATTATTATTATTATTATTATTATTATTCTTATTATTATTATTATTATTATTTATTTTTTATTATTATTATTCTGTTAAATGAAATTCAGAATATAAATATTACCCAGTTACTTAAAAACATCGCTTAGCCAGAGAAGCGGTAAACGAGAAAAACGGAGAAAATAATATATTCAAAATTATTCGCTTAATTCTGCCATTTTATTTATAATAATAATATAATAAATAAATAATAATAACAAATAATAATAATTAATAAAAATAATAATAATTTTTAATAAAATAATAATAATAATAACCTAATATAATAATAATACTAATAAGAAATGCCCTTCATTGTTAAAGACAATAATATTCAAATTATTCTGAGTTTGTTTCTTAAAAAAATATTTGTTTCCTATTTCCTGTCATAATGTCTTTCATTTCTCATATACTTTTATGTAAAAGGCTGGAAGGCTTTGCAATCTATATTTAAGAAAATAGAGTTTTAAAAATGAAAGATTCTTTGTATATTAATGAAATTCAAATTCCAGTTACTTTGTTTAAAGAGAGTAATGGCGCTAAAACAAAACAACCATGAGTGATATTACTAAGTACTAGTCATCTTTTTATAATTATAAAAAGCGTAAATTTGAGATAGCATCATTTTAAGCACAAAAAATGATTTGGATATTACCAAAACTCGTTTGAGTACATTCCAGTTTTAGTAATCATTTTAAAAGCCTACAGATATCGAAAATATACTGCATAAATCACGCAGGAAATAGCGTTGATATTACATTTTTATTTTGATGCTAAAATGGTCGAGATAAGTAATAGCGATGTTGAAATTGCTCAGTTCCATAAATGTTAATTCCATCTAGATAAATGAAAATGCCGCGAAAAGAATTCGGTTTGATGAAATGGGTAATTTACTGACAATGGTACTACAATCATCGCAGTTATTTTTGTTCGTCGGCTAAAATTATTAAAACAATCAGGAAAAAAACAGAGTTCTTATAATTAGAGACTTTTAATTATGAAGTGCAGAGATCGTTTGATCTTATGACCTGTGAGGGATTTCATAGCTGAATACCCAAGTCTTGGGGATCTTAGCAACCGAAAGATTCTTTGAAGATCTTACGTACGATACCGAAGGATCTTGAATTCCTTTCCGCCTGAGGTTACTTCTTTACATTTCTACTTTATTTAGGGGTTTCGTGGTCATGAATCTGTGAAATGTAATTCTCTAACTATAAACGAAATTATTGGGATTAATGCCATAGGTGTTATTAGGCTACAAAATCATAGATAATTTAATTAGGGCGAAATTATTCACTGCAAAAAGTGTAGCTGACTGTAAGGATATTATAGGATATATTAGATTCTTTTAAAATATATGAAGTTCCTCTCTCTCTCTCTCTCTCTCTCTCTCTCTCTCTCTCTCTCTCTCTCTCTCTCTCTGAGGAAGAGGAAATATTCATACACAAAGTATTCTCTCTCTCTCTCTCTCTCTCTCTCTCTCTCTCTCTCTCCTCTCTCTCTCCTCTTCTCTTCATATGGAACTACAAAACGATCTGGATCTTGGAATATCCCAAGAGAGAAAAATGACCTCTCTGCTCTCATCTACTCTATACTCTCTTCTCCTCTCTCTCTCTCTCTCCCTCTCTCTCTCTCTCTCTCTCCTCTCTCTCTTGGGGGTGGGGTGGGGGTGGGGGGGGGGGGGGGGGGGAGCGGGGGGTGGGGGGGGGGGGGGGGTGGGGATTTGGGCCTTGTGGAAGATTTCCGCGGATTGAAAGTTGCAACAAATGGTCGGAATCTGCTGCACCATCTGTTGCATTGCATTAACGCAACTTCGGCGAAGGAACCAGATGTATATTGTTACTGCTGTTTATTGTTGTATTTTTTTCTCTTTCTTTCTTTTTAAGGGAATATCATGTGATGTTTGCAGGTGGCAAATATCCTAAGTTTCGCTAGAACTGGAATGGAATATGAAGGCTTAGGTTTTTTCGGGGAAATACCAAGGGACGACCACCCTCCACACCCCCCCCCCCCCCCAGGAATCAGCATGTACGAAAACAGGAAGAGAAGTTTAAGGTTTCACATTAAAGGAAAATAGAATCAGTGACAAATCTACTGTACATTATGCTTCCTATGATGTGTACGAGAATACGTATATCTTACATATACTTAACGAACTCATTCATATCACATGTCCTGGCTATCTCAGTCTCGATTCTCTTATACATATACAAATATACATATAATATATATATATGCATATATATATACATACATAGGTATACATATAAATTATATATATTATATATACATATATATATTTAACTATAGTAAATATCTCTTTTTTATCTTCTGAAAAGTCTAATCTGTCATACTGCAAGGTAACCTTTATATTTAAAACGTTAATTTTCTGTATAAATATACATAAACATGCACCCAAAGCTTTTAATATAAAACCATAAAACACAAGTTATAATTCCACTTCCAATTCACAATGTATTTTTTTAACCCAACACGTCAAGTCAGACCCTTAGCAAGGATATATCTACCAGCGAAGCTCTTTGAAGCTCCAGAGCCGATTCTGCCAAAGCTTCAATGTTAGAGAGAGAGAGAGAGAGAGAGAGAGAGAGAGAGAGGAGAGAGAGAGAGAGCCTTACAGACCTTACAGACCTTACATCTTGTTCGGGTTGCCCCAGGTCCCTCAGTGTGAGGAACCTCTAATGTCTACCAGAGAGTTGCTAGTGCATATTCCGGTATATTTTGCATCTTCCAATCTTGGATGGTCTGGGATGCAGCTTATTTGTCGAGCTTATTCTTAAAACACATCTACGCTCACTCCTGATATTCCTCAGATGAGCTGGCAACGCATTGAATAGACGCTGCATTATCGATGCTGGGTGCGAGTAATGGATTAATGTCCTGTGTGCTTTCCTTATTTTTCCTGGTATGGTTTTGGGCACTATTAATCTACCTCTGCTTGCTCTTTCTGATATTTTTAGCTCCATGATGTTTTCGGCAATTTCTTCTATCTGTTTCCATGCCTGAATTATCATGTAGCGTTCTCTTCTCCTTTCTAGACTATATAATTTTAAGGATTGTAGTCTTTCCCAGTAGTCAAGATCCTTAACTTCTTCTATTCTAGCCGTAAAGGACCTTTGTACACTCTCTATTTGTGCAATATCCTTTTGATAGTGTGGGTACCATATCATACTGCAATATTCAAGTGGACTACGAACATATGTTTTATAAAGCATAATCATGTGTTCAGCTTTTCTTGTTTTGAAGTGCCGTAACATTCCCATTTTTGCTTTAAATTTTGCCATTAGAAAAGCTATTTGATCATTGCATAACATGTTCCTATTCAACATTACACCAAGGTCTTTAACTGCTTCCTTATTTGTGATTGTCTCATTATTAGGTCCCCTATATGCATTAGCTTTCCTTCTCTGTCTCCATAATTTATTGATTCAAATTTATCAGAGTTAAATACCATCCTATTTACCTCTGCCCAATCATATACTTTGTTAAGGTCTCTTTGTAGAGCGTTCCTATCTTCATCACAAGTAATTTCTCTACTTTTTCTTGTGTCATCGGCGAAACTACTCACTACCGAGTCCTTAACATTACTGTCGATGTCTGCAATCATAATAAAAACAAACAGTAATGCAGCTAACAACCGTACCTTGTGGAACACCGAATATTCCACCTTAGCTTCTTCCGATTTCTCATCGTTTTGCAATAAACTATCTGTTTTCTATTGTGTAAAAATTCTTTAACCATCTTCCTACTTTATCCACTATATTATGTTTTCTAATTTTCTTCGCTAATATATTATGATCTACCTTGTCAAAAGCTTTTGCAAAGTCTAGATAAACCACATCTGTTTCATTTCCGCTTTTCATATTTTTGTATATGTTCTCACGGTGGACTAACAGTTGGGTTTGTGTACTTTTTCCAGGTGCAAAACCATGTTGTCCTATATTAAACAAATTATTTTTTATTAAATGTTTCATAATATTTTTCTTCATTACCCTTTCATGCACTTTCATAATATGTGATGTTAGATTCAGAGGCCTATAATTACTTGCCTCTAGTCTTGATCCACTTTGAAAGTAGGGGTAATATATGCTAATTTGTGCTCATCATAAATCTTGCCTGTATCTACACTTTGTCTAATAATATTGCAAGTGGCTTTGCGATAGAATGAACTACTTTCTTTAACAAAATAGCAGGGATATTATCAGGCCCAGCTGCAGCCCCACCCCATTTTTTAATTTCATTATAGCCTGCACAATATCAGCTTCATTAATATCTATGTCTGCTAAATATTCACTATTTTGGTCCCTTACTTTTCTTAATACCATTATCTTTACTATCAATTCTAGAGGTGAATTCTCTCTTATAACGTTCTGCCAATATGTTGTATATTTCCTTTTTTTCATTTGTTAATCTCCCTTCAATTCTTAGAGGGCCTATTCTATTCTTCTTTTTTCCATTCATCTTCACATACGAGTACAATAGTTTGGGGTTTTGTTTCTTGTTTATATTTACTAGGGTTTTTTTGTTTCTTCCAAGTCCCATTTTTTCATTTTCTTTTGATTGTATATCTTATAATCTTTTGCTCTGCATTTTCTATCTTACTTTTTAGTTCGATTACTTTCCATGCATTTTTTTCTTTTGCAAGACCTTTTTTCCACTTTCTGATTTTCTGGAACAAGATCCTTCTGTCTCTTGGTTTGCATGACTGATGTTTACTTTTCTTCTTGGGTATATATTATCCACTATCCTATTTTCTCTAATATTTTATATAATCATCTAAATGTATTTACCGTTTATATCATCACTTTACGAAAATGTTATCCCAACCTTTGTTTAATTCCTTCATTTCTGTTTTTTTTCTGACCATTTTATTTTTTTTACTGTAGAAGTTGTATTTTCCATATCCTTACCCACTTTTTTATTTCTTGTGTTCTCTGTTTTCACTTGCTTGGAATGGTCTGTTAATTCTATAACATTATGGTTTGAAATACTCGGCATTATAAAAACCTATTATTTCTTTAACATAATTCACCTCGTTCACAAATACTAGGTCTAAAGTATTTTCCTTTCTTGTTGGCAGGTGATTTATTTGTTGAATGTTTGTTCTAGTAGCATATCTAATAGCTTTTCGAATTGCCCCCTCTATCTTCTGCACTACTATTACTTCTCTTTTTTATAGTATAAATACAACCACAATCTCCTATTCTTTCTTTCCAGTCTACGAAAGGAAAGTTAAAGTCTCTGGATAGGAGAATAGTCCAAGTCCTTGTGATTTCACATATATCATCCAGTTTTTCTATTATTGTGTCACTCTTTAGTATTAGGGGATCTATATATTACTATGTTCATTAATTTTTCAGATTCAAATTCTACCGCTATTAGTTCACATTCTGAGTTACTATATTTCTCATATATTTTTCCTTGTTTTTTGTCTTTCCCATATATCGCGGTTCCCCATTGATTCCTATTTTTTTCTATCTGATCAATAAGTTTTGGGAAAACCCTTTTTTTTTTTTATTTGATCGTCATTCCCAGTCTCTTGGGTGAATACCAGGTTTCCCACTTATATTAATTATATCTATTTTCTTTTCAATTTGGGTTAGTTCTTCTAAGTACTCTATTTTTCTTTTTGAGTTACTCGTAACTAAACCCTGCGCATTCATCACTATGATGGTTTGCGTGTTATCTCCTTCATTTAATATGGGTAATAATAAGGATTTTCCCACGTCTCTTTCCTGTTCTGGTATATTGTTCTTTTCTTCATTTCCAGAAATTCTGACATTAAAAACTCCAACTTTTCCATAATATTTGAACTCCCTTCATCATAATTATTCATTTTGTGTCTGATCTGCAATTTCGTATCTGCAATATCCCCTAGCATCGTTACATACAATATTTATCTCTTGAGCTGTAGAATCTTGGAGCTGATGCTTGGAAATTCTTTGCTGACACTCCATATCGCGGTGAAGGCTTGCTTTTTTCCTTCACCTCATATTCTTTGTTCCTCTCTTTATTTGTTTCTTTCCTATTTTGGATTTTATTTAATTGATTATTTAATTGATTATGATTCATGGCTACAGGGTGCATATATTTACATTATTTGTCGAACTTACATCCTTTCCTTCGTTTAGGTTTTAGCATATTTTTGGATGTAGATCTCTGCTATCATCCTTATAGCCGTCTAGGTATGCACATTTACCATAGATTTCATAGTTGTGACATACCTTGGGATGTTTGTAGTAACATCTTTCTCCGAATCTGCAATTCCCTCTTTTCAAAAGGGTGCAGACTTTGTCATTCTTGTCTATTTTTTCCTCTTTCCCATCGGTGTGCAGATCTGGGTAGAACCTCTTCGGGATTTTATTTTGTTGTCATGTCGTAATTTATTTCTTCGTATGTATGCTATTTGATTGCCTCATATGTAGTATCAATGAGTATCTCTGCATCCAGAGAGAGAGAGAGAATTGGCTTCAAATTATAACAGCTACCAGCGAACCTCTTTGGACCTCGAGAGCCGATTTCCCAAACCTTCGTGTAAAAGAGAGAGAGAGAGAGAGAGAGAGAGAGAGAGAGACGAGAGAGAATTGGCTTCAATTATAACAGCTACCAGCGAACCTCTTTGGACCTCGAGAGCCGATTTCCCAAAACCTTCGTGTAAAAGAGAGAGAGAGAGAGAGAGAGAGAGAGAGAGAGAGAGAGAGAGAGAGAGAGAGAATATTGGCTTATATAACAGCAACCAGCGAACCTCTTTGAACCTCGAGAACCGATTTCCCAAAAGCTTCGTGTAAAAGAGAGAGAGAGAGAGAGAGAGAG